>NW_025999990.1:6649942-6913157 GCF_001458135.2 Marmota marmota marmota | reverse complement strand
AGAGAGAGAGGGAGGGAGGGAGGGAGGGAGGAGAGAGAGAGAGAGAGAGAATATGAGAATTTTAAAAAAATATTTATTTTTAGTTTTCGGCAGACACAACATCTTTGTTTGTATGTGGTGCTGAGGATTGAACTCGGGCCGCACGCATGCCAGGCGAGCGCGCTACCACTTGAGCCACATCCCCAGCCCCAGATTGTTTCTTCTGCTGAGAAGAAACTTTTTAGTTTGAGTCCATCTCATTTATTGATTCTTGATTTTAATTCTTGTGCCAAAGGAGTCTTATTAGGAAGTTAGGCCTAATCCCACATGATGGAGATTAGGGCCTACTTTTTCTTCTATTAGACACAGGGTCTCTGCCAGACCTTAAACTATACTATAGAGTAATAGTAACAAAAACAGCATGGTATTGGCACCAAAACAAACTGGTACTGAATAGAGGACAGAGAGACCAACCCACAAAATTACAATTATCTTATATTAGACAAAGATGCCAAAAACATGCATTGGAGAAAAGATAGCCTCTTCAATAAATGGTGCTAGGAAAACTGGAAATCCATCTACAACAAAATGAAATTAAACCCCTATCTCTCACCATGCACAAAACTCAAGGGCTGGGATTGTGGCTCAGTGGTAGAACACTTGCCTAGCACATGCGAGGCCCTGGGTTCAATCCTCAGCACCACATAAATGGAACAAAGACTTAGGCATTTATATTCTTTCCAAAATATTTCCTTGACTGATATTGTTCCTGGTATAAGTGTATACATTATTATCTGCTATTTCAATTAATTGAGTCCTATAAGATAATTACAACTGGTTAAA
Source organism: Marmota marmota marmota (assembly GCF_001458135.2). Taxonomy (NCBI): domain Eukaryota; kingdom Metazoa; phylum Chordata; class Mammalia; order Rodentia; family Sciuridae; genus Marmota; species Marmota marmota. The sequence continues at coordinate 6,912,335 of NW_025999990.1, read as the reverse complement.
AATTATGCATGCATATGAAAACAATCAGAATGAAACATGGAATAATGAAAGAATGTTAGAAAGAAGAAATTCTACTTAAATTTATTGCCCACTGTTGTTCTAATAATGGTTATATAATAGACAGAAGCTATTTTGAAAATCAGCATTACTACCTTGCATTTGAACCAGGAACTCAGTCTTAATTCTTCGTGCAGCTTCACTTTCATTTTCACTTCTTGAACCGCAGAGAGAGTCAATTTCATCAATGAAAATAATAGAAGGCTTGTTCTCTCTGGCAAGCTGGAATAAGTTCTTAACTAGTCTAAAAACAAAAATTTTCAGAATCTAAAAAACTAATATGAGACTAAAGCAAAGCAATACACCAATGCTACAAGAATGCAATAGCTAGATAATTCATTTTACAATTTTTACTAATGCACTTTTTCCGATAATTCTTAATTATGGAATGATGCATTATGGGACTAACTCTTTTTCTGTTGGAGGGGGCACAGGGGATCAAACTCAGGGGTACTCAACCATTAAGCCACATCCCCAACCCTATTTTGTATTTTATTTAGAGACGGGGTCTCACTGAGTTGCTTAGTGCCTCGTTTTTGCTGTGGCTGGCACTGAACTTGCAATCCTCCTGTCTCAGCCTCCCCAGTGGCTGGGATTACAGGCGCGCGCCACCGTGCCCAGCTGACCACTACAGTATGTTGCTTCTCTGAGTATCTACTAATGATATAATTTTACAGATTGATATAGTAACTAAGAGGCAAAGAAAAAACTAAAAAAACTTGATTTACTACTTACTTTTCACTTTCACCTAGCCACTTAGAAACAAGGTCAGAGGAAGATATTGAAAAAAATGTTGAGTTGTTTGCTTCTGTTGCTACTGCTTTGGCTAAATAGGATTTTCCTGTTCCAGGTGGGCCAAATAATAGGATTCCTCTCCAAGGGGTCCTTTTGCCTAAAATTTGATTAGAAAAATAATGTGAGAATTCCAAGACCGTTACTCAGTTACTATAGACAATACTCATACTGAAGAATGATGTGAAAAGGTTTTCACTCTAAACTTGTAAGCATAAAAAGGTATTTTAAAATAAATCAATCTGACGTTAAGTGTGTCCTAAATGCATTTGCTTTTTCTAGAGACTACTTTGTCAAAAGTGTATTTACATTAATATAAACCTAGTAAGAATGTCATTTGATTGCTCATTCATTTGACCAATATGTACTGAAAATCAGCATGTGCAAGACAGACAGAAGGATCTCTACTTATGCAGGCTTCAAGTCTAGTGGGGAAAAGAGTCCGGCTAAAGGTCATTTTCTAACTATCTGCTGTGTGCACTGCTCAGCACCTAGACATTGCAGGATACTGCATCCATAAAGGAAGGGCAGCTGGAAAGAATTTTTTAAAAATATGTATGACCTTTGGAGGAATGAACCTAACAGTTTAGATGATTTCAAAGTTTTGCTGAACTTCTGAATCCATAGGGAAGGGAAGGTAGGTATTATAACTGGTGGTTGGAGAATGATATGGGAGCTCTAATTTTAAATCTAGTTTTGTTACAATGTAACAAGGGAACAAATCAATCTTTATGCCTCAATTTTGCTAATAAGAAATTACAATGCTGCCTAAAGTAAACCAAGCTGTTATAGCTGGCAATAAAATATCAAATATACATTAAAATACTACTAGGTATACAACGTGGATGGACACACAGTGTCTACCAGAATGATGTGTAGATCACTAACAAAATGTAAACATTATTTGGGAGGATGAGGTGGAAGAATAACAAGTTCAAGGCCAGCCTTGACAACTTAGTGACACCCTTTCTCTAAATAAAAAAAATCAATAGGACTAGGAATATAGCACAGCAGTAAGATACCCCTGGGCTCAATCTCAGCATTAAAAACAAAACCCCCTAAATATTATTATCTTTGTTGTTATAAAAAACTTAGTTTTTATTTGAATTCTATTTTCCTTTTTGGTGGTTCTGGGATTAAACCCAGGGGTGCTTTATCATTGAGCTACATCCTCAGCCTTTTTTATTTATTTTGAGACAGGGTCTCACTAAATTATGGAGGCTGGTCTCAAACTTGTGATCTTCCTGCCTCAGACTCCTGAGTTGCTGGAGTTATAGACATGCACCATCATGCCAGGTTTCCTCTTTTCAATATAAGAAAATTAGTCAAGTGTTCCCTGACCAGAGCACAAATACCACTGACATCAGATGAAATACTGCACAGTGGTATACAAATACTTTTTAAATATAATTATCTTTTTAATGTGTTAGATACTTTTTTTCATTTATAGTAGACAGAACCGTCTTTAATGTTACTCAGCAAAAGTAAGTAAGGTGATTTAAAGTTCAAATACAGACAAAGTAGTCTATACTGTTAAAAGTCAAGAGAGACTGCTGACCTCTGGAGAGGACAGAAGCAGAGGGCAAACACTGAGCTACTGACAATATAACATTTCTCATGATGGGAACGAGTACACAGGCATACTAACTTTGTGATAATTAAAGAAGCTGAACACTTACGGGTTCCTGCATGTCTCTCTGTATTTATGCCATACTTTAATAAAAAGCTTGTTCTAAAAAGTGAGCAATTTAAAAAAATATTTTAAAAATAATAATGGTACACATACATGGAAAAATTCATGAAGATGATACACAAATGACTCACGTTTGGGCAACACTGGCAAAGTAACATAACAGAAAATGACTTCAACCACATTTTTGTACCTTTATAGCACTATGTTGCCAACTTATACTGTGTGTCTCGTGTTCCTGAAGTTAGGCTGTAAGGTGCACCCCGAAGCTACGTGGACAACGCGAGGCCCACAGGTGCTTTGCTTTCTTCATCACTGCTCTATGCGACTTCACTGTCTGGACCTGTTCAGTTTGAGGCCAACATCACAGATTTGCTTTCTATATAAACCAGCTTGTTTTCAAAAGGAAACACCTCTGCTAGACGTTGGACTGTGGGTGTAGCCATATCATAGACACAGGTCATCAGTCACAAAAGGGATGATCTGAAGGCAAGGTTAGCACAGACAGGGCACTGACTGCCTGAGCCAGAGCTTGAGTTTTCTCCAGATGGTGGCTCAGCAACACTCTGATAATGAACTATCCCTTTGTCCCTAGATGATATGTACTTCACCTGAAGCTGTGAAGTTAATTCTTCACTTTTTAAGAAATGGAAATACTCTTTAAAAACTAAAGCATGACTATTGCAAAAAATTCAGATGAAAGACAAAACAAAATGTAAAATTCATCTATAATTTTACCTCATTAGCAAACATAAAGTCAACCACTTCTTAGCATACCCATTTATTTAATAAACAAGGAACCATACTATATGCATTTTATAACTTGTTTTTTGATCTTATAGATGTAGACATCCTTCAATTAATAGTACAGATTTAAATTTATTAACAGATATACACTATATTCTAGTGAATTGTACTCCACTGAATGTTAGTAATTTGCGTTTTGCCCTATTGATTGATATATAGGTTGTTCTGCTTAAACATAGTTTCATATAAGAAATAAAACATCTTTGTGTATAGATGTATCACTGCCTTATAACTATCAGAATTTAAGATAAAAATTCATGATATGGTGACAAGAATTCACAATGTTTTATACCTTAGTCACTAATGCCTTCTTTAAAAAAAAAATCGCCAGATAAAATTTAATTAAAAGTCATCTCACCTGTAAAAAGATGAGGAAATTTAATCGGCAATATCACAGCCTCTTTAAGTGCTTCTTTTGCTCCTTCAAGACCAGCAACATCACTCCATTTCACATTTGGTCGCTCTATAACAATGGCACCTACAAAATTATGTCATCTTTAAATTAATCTCATCAAAGCTGGAAAATAGCATGAAATAATGTTAAAAGAAATGCATTATATATCTGTCTGGAAAAGTTCTATGTACTAAAAACTATAAAATCATATACTCAATGTCATAAACTAAAAAGAAAAAGATTTAAAATATTATTTCAGGAAAAAAAGAAGAAAAAAGATTCAAAAAAATATTATACTATGAAATTTATCAGCAAACCATTAAATTAAAAGATGGGAAAAAAAACTTCATCTATGAAAGAATGTCATGACTCTTTAAAAATGGACTGAAGACGTAGTAACTGTTGGGAGTAGTCAGCAGGAGTAAGGAAGCTGGGTAAGTGGCTAGATAACCTAGGGTAGGACACTTATCTACTTCTGCTTCCTTATTTGTTGAAATAATACTACCTGCCCAACTTAGGTTAGTGTAACCTAAAATTCTTAGGTTAGTGTAAGAATCAAGTGACAATGAATATTAAGAGTGTTTGGAAAAGCACCAAACACCATATAAAGTGGTTATAATATTTGACTACATTAATTCTGGAGCATCAAGTGTACTTGGTTCAATGGGGATTGATTTACTATTTCTCATGAACCAAAAGAGAAGTGATCTAATGTTCTCTTCAACCACAGAGAGAAAATACACTTAATAACTTTAACTGAAGACAAACAGAAGGGAGAGGGAAAGGAGGACAGAAAGGGATGGAATGGAAGCAGAAGTGGATGATGGAAAAGAGAATGTGTATCTTTATAGATCCACAGTACTTTCCTGAGATTTCACATGTGGCTTCTAAATAGACCTAGTTATAATTTTTGTAAATTAACAAAGTTACTTGAATAGTTTTATTTGCTGAATGCAATATATTCAAAAGCAACTGTTGCAGGAAGACTCCAAGAAGACCTTTTAATACAGTTTACTGGCAAATTTTTCTAGTTATCTTTCATCAAAAGCTTTTCCAATTTTCTAGTTTATAGAAATTGCTCAACTCTACACTTTTTACTAAGCAGCCTGTTCTAAGATGACATATAGTTGTTTTAAGTATAAGAAAACACTACCACTTACACAATTTACTGGTTAGGGAATTAGTTTCATAAGGCATTTCTGCTTGTTAGAAAATATTAACTATTTATTATTCTAAGACCATTTGGCAACTTACTTTCCTAATTATGAAAATCTTTGTCAGACTAAAACTAAATGAAATCATAAACACTTTTGCATATAAAGCTTCACTTTTTCTTTCATGCTCCACTAAGATTAGTAATTCCACAGAAGAAAATACCTACATCATTTAATAAGATTTTGTTATACAAAAGCAAATTTACTTTATATATGTGAATCATTTAGCTAACTAAGATTTTGTGCAACTTTAAAAATATGAAAAGCTTACTTTCACATTTAATTAATAACTTTGTCCTCAAAATTTAAAAGTGACTTTAGAAAGTTTACTGATGAAAACTTAAATACTAAGAGTTAATGGTTTGTAAAACTAAAAAGCGGGGGACTGGGTAGCTGGGTAGCTCAGCAGTAGACCACTTGCCTTGCATGTGTGAGACACTGGATTCAATCCTCAGCCACATAAAAATAAATAAGCAAAATAAAGGTATGTGTCCATCTGCAACTAAAAAAAAAAAAACTAAAAAGGGGAGGTGGGATTAATTGAAGAATATAAATAATTGAATGTACCTTATTACATAAATTTATCCAATCTTTGATTATATTATGCATACATCAAAACATTATTCAACCTCAAAAGTCACTAAATATCTAAGTTAGGTAACAAAAATCATAAGCCTGTTTTTAATTCTGACAACCATATATTACACATAATGTCATAATTTAAAGCAGAAATACAAGATTTATTTCAGGAAAAAGAAGATGATTCAGAAAAAGGATATTATACTATAAAATCCCTTACCAAATCATTAAATTAAAATGTGGCAAAAACTTTATACATTATAAATGAAAGGCTGAGGCTCCTTTCTTATTTTATTTCATCCTGACATTCCAAATAAATTTCCTCATTCACATGTTTTAACCATTTGTTTTTTTTCACATCTCTCATGCTTATAACTGTCAGAGAATTTACAGAAATATCTATTAAAAAGTGGTTACATCTTTTAAAATATTTTTTTAGTTGTAGATGGACACAATATCTTTATTTATTTTTTCGTAGTGCTGAGGATCAAACCCAGTGCCTCACATGTGTGAGGCAGGCGCTCTACCACTGAGCTACAGCCCCAGCCAAAGGTTACATCTTTTTCAAAACTGAAAATACTATTAGATTTTCTCTTGTGAGGGGCAGGGGGCCAGGGAGTAGAGGGGAAACTAAACCAAAACCAATAAAGCAGACAGAATAAACTGTCTTGCTTTACAACTGAAATAAGGTCACATGTCACAGACCACTGGACAACCTAATAAATGCTAACATGCAGTGTACATAGCACAGCTTCAGGCAGTGAGATGCACAGTGGATTCTCTATCCATAAAGCTGTCCTCATCAACTGTTCTGCTTTCAAGGTACTATCCTAAGTGTTCTCCAACACATCTTGCTGGAATGTGTAAGACAGAAACATGGGCAAAATGGAGATTAGTACAGCAAGGCTAAAATTCTGGTAAGCTAGGTGTATTCACTATTCAATAACCAAGGCTGAGCCAGCATCATGAAAGTCATTCCCTGTCATTTATTCTATTTCAAAAGATTCAAACAAACAAATACATACTACCAACAATTTGGCTTAAAATTAAATTTGAAAAAACCATTAACTAACATATCAAAGAACAATCACATTTTAGCAGTTTAGAAGGCCAACAATTAAATAGATGCCTTTTTACATACACAGTGCTACCATTTATCAAGTCCCTAAATTTTGTCATATAAAATATTATGATGTATTTATGGTCATTTATTTTCCTTCCATGAAAAGAAAATATTATAAATTTCCATTTTAGAGATGGGGACCCTGACTCAGAGGTTAGGAAACTTTCCCACAACTAGAGAGCTTTTAAGTGATCAAGCTTGAGGTGGAATTCAGATCTGAACCCACTCTCTCTCTCCATTATGCCACTGTACTTCACTACAGAATGGAATGAAAGGGCATGTAAAACAGTTAAAAGAGAAATATACAGAGATACATGTAAATAGGATCAATGAAAAGCAGATGAGGAAGAGCAAGTAGGAAACACAAAATAAACCATCTTCAAATCAGTCAAAGAAATGGCAATAAAAACCAATTGTAATTCCTAATTCTTTCTTTTTCTCTGACAATAGCAAAATTTTAATGCCTTCAAATTTTGTAGTGTGCTAATATTATAAATACTATCTTCTCTACAAGGGGGCAAATGAAAAAGAATAAGTTGATTGACAGCCTTTTAAAGGCAGATATCAAAACAAGCAATATTTTTACTCCATGGGAAAAAAAAAAAACTATATCAAACCACTGAGGGCAAACCATATAAAAAACACTTTAAACAAAGCCAACATGTGATAACTGGGAACACTGTTATCACATGTTAAAGACAGTTATTCAATTCTTTATACCTTTTAAATGACAGTTTAACCTCATTTAAATGTAGAGGGAAAGAAAAAAAAAACAATTAAAATACACAATTCACCATTAGTCTTTTCAAGAAGACAGTAAGTTTAATAATAAAATCTAAAGCAACCTTGAAGTTGATTCTGTAGTTTCTTTTTTTCAGGATCATCAGATTCTCCTTCCCCATCACTGTCATTCCTAATAAAAAGAATTTAATACATTCAAATGACCACTCACTTCCATCAAATAATGCAAAAATGAAGGAATAATAACCTGAAATATTTGCAACTTAAATGGCAAAATAAGACATTCACATTTAAAGTTATGTTTACTTTATTACTCTTAATATTATATTAAATAAGAGGCAGGTATATTATCAATTAAGAGGGAGGCATAAACAGGGAAGGAACTAAAAGACCACAATGAAGTCAAGAACTATCTCCAAATTTCCATGATATACTTATGTATGTATGAATTATAAATTCATGCTCCACACATTATTCCACAAAGAATTTAAGATATATTACAGAGAAGGAGTTGCAAATAACAATAAAACATCAGGACCAAGCAAAATATGACTTGGAACAAGAATTCGTTCTAGGGAGAAAAAAACCCAGAATACTAATTATCTAAGGTACAAGATCTATGACCCTTAGTCTAAGAATGAGTGAGGTTTCTTGATGAAAATTAACTGAACCCAAAGAACAATGGGCAACTCAGCAGTTCACATATAGGAATTTAAAATGACTTTTTATCTTATTTTTTTGTACTGGGGATTGAACCCAGGGGTATTTAACTGCAGAACCACATCCCCAGCCCTTTTTATTTTTTTATTTTGAGACAGGGCCTTGCTAATTTGCTAAGGCTGGCTTTGAACCTGTGACCCTCCTGTCAGCCTCCCGAGCTCCTGGGATTATAGGTGTGCTCCACACCTGGTCTGGCAACTTAAATTATAACAATTAGTATATGATAGAACACATTGCAACCTTTAAAAATGATGTTGAAGAAATAGTTTGTCAGAAAGATATTCCTGATACAATGTTGAGTGAAAAAGTCACAAAACAAAAAACAGGGCATTATATATATTTTTTTCAATACTGGGGATTGAACCCAGGGGAATCTACCACTGCACTACATTCCCAACCCTTTTTATTATTTTATTTTAAGACAGGATCTTGCTCTGTTTCCCAGGTTGGTCTCAAACTTGCAATCCTCCTGCCTCGGCCTCCCAAGTAGTTGGTATTACAGGCATGTGCCACCACACTCATCTGGCATTATCACATTTTAAAAAATATAAAGGAAATGAAAATTCTGACAGGTTTTATGCCAAAACGGGATTGCCTTGGTTAGGTAGGGTTATGGGTGAGAAAGGAATGATTCACGCAACTCTCACTTCAACCACCCTCATCATGCTTTCTACTGTAAAGGTTGTACTTATTTAAAAAACTGCCCTTTGTAGGCTCCCTTAAGGTAGGGTTCCACATGAGACCCAAGTTCCTCTGAGAAGGTGGAAGTTGCTTCCATGGAGACCAAATCTTCAGACAGAAGCACTGGTTTTACTGAGGAAGTGTGGCAGAGGTCTTACTGTGTGCTTCCAAGCCTTGGCAGCACTTGGCAGGGAACTGGCAGCAGTGGGATCTGAACATGATGTATCTACATACACATGAATTCATAACTACATGTCCTCACATGGCATAATGGGCACCTCTTCTAATGATATGGCATCTATGCTTTATTCTCAGACTCTCAGATTTCTATAAGGCAATAGCCAGCAACAAATCCCTTTTTGTTTAAATTAGCCAAAGTGAGTCCTGCTGTTTATTATAGGATAAAAACTGGCATCCCTCAATAACCAGTACAGGAGAGATGATTACAGGGTCTTCAAACAAGACTGGAAGAACCTCAATAGACAGAGGAAGACACAATATTTCTGTCGGCAAGAGAGTCTCAGTGAGAGTTGGAGGCTCTGGGCACTGAATTTTTCCCAGTATTTTAATTTCAAGTTGGAGTTCCTGCCTTACATTAATGTTCATTCACGTAAGAAACACCAAGTAAAAATTCAATAATTCCCAAAATGAAACCATGATCTGAGTTTTGTTATGTTAATACTGTGGATGCAGAAGATAAAATATTCTCCAGTGTCACAGAATATTCCTGCCCTGGTTCCCTAACCATGTCTTCAACAGAGTATAAAACTTTAAACCTCCAATTTCCTGCTATGGAGTTTGAAACAGCCAATCAGGTTTAGTTCTTATATCCTCATGTTCTTCAAAATGGTCTACATTAGAAGCCACAAAGTCTCTAAAGCACTGTTACTTTCATTCCTTGTAACTGCAGGGATTATCTAGGGACCCGTGCCACTACGAATACCAACTGTATGATATCCTCTAAAGCTCACCAAAATCTTGCTGCTTTCACCCCAACCAGTCCCAATCATCCCAGCAAAGAGCATTCTTCTCCTAAGAGTGTGTCACCTAGAACCACTTCTGGCACCAATCAGCAAAATAGTCAAAGAGGATCTGGTTAGAAAATGTTCCACCTGCTTAGCACAGAGCTAGGCATTCATATATTACATGTCAAATAAATAAATTCTGTCTCTGTAAGTGATGTATTTCCTATCTAGGAAGACATTCCAAAAATGGGTTTCAAAGTTTATAAATTATATAATTTATACATGGATTTTAATTTATAATTTTGTAATTTATAAAATGGGTTGTAACTTATAATTAGTTTCAATTTTATAAATTATGCTATTGTTTGTTTTCACAATGACAAATTTAATAGAAATTTAAGCAAATACAATGCAAATTCACATCAAAAAACTTTGCCTAAGATATCCAAACAATTATTTATATTACTGAAGTTATCTTTCTTTTTGTCTACATGGTTAAAGATTTAACTCACACATCATAGGAGTGTTATAACTTTAACGCTCAATATTTACATGATGGTCAGAGGGTATTCCAGGCCATTCCATGCCATTTTTACAAAGGTCTTCCCCTATCACTAGCAAGTGGTCATGGAGGGTCACCTTAGGTGATGTATCATCACTTAAACCAGGGGCCAGGAAACATTTGTCTCTGAAGGACCAAACAGTAAATATCCCAGGTTTTGCAGCCACACAGTCTCTATTGCAAAAACTCCACTCTGTTTTTACAGTATCAGAGCAGCCTTGGAGGACAACATGTAAAGCAATGGGCGAGGCTGTGTCCCAACAAAACTTTTACTGAAACAGGCAACAAAAGAAATGTATTTCATAGAGGAAAAGTTAAAAGACATAGTGGAATCCAACACTCTGAAATACATACCCCTTCTCATCAGCTGGACTTGGCTGTCCCTCTTTTACTGGCTTCTGTGGTTTTTTCTCCTTCTTCTTCAGATATTCCTTCAGTTTCTCTGCTCTATCAAGATATTCTGTACACTTTGCCCTAATACTCTGCTTGGCTTTATCACCCTGTGCTTCATCTGTTGAAGGGAATGAGATTTTCATTAGTATTCTGTACAGAAATATTTTAAAACTCTTAAGACATATTTCTTTAAACAAAGGAATTCTACATTGGGGGAGAGGGAAAAGATCATCTCTAACTCACTGTTAATCAATGATTATCAATTCTTTTCTATTTTTTCCCCCAAAGGGTTGGAGACAAACAATGAATTTGATACAAAAAAGAACTGAGCAAGACAACAGGTATTTTAAGTTAAGAAATAAGAAATTATTTGATATTATATAGGTTACATTTTGAAAATAGTTAAAGCTGCTTGTCTCACACAAAAACCAATTGTAAGAAAAACAATGTGAATGTAGAACAGCAGTTAGAGGTTGAGGGTATGTGGATAAAGGGGTGGTTAAATTTGATCAGTGCATACTGTTATGTGTGTATTAAAGTATCACAATGAACCCCAGTAGAGGTGTAATTTATTCATGTTGGGCTAGGGATACAGCTCACTAGGTAGAGTGCTTGCCTCACATGCACAAGGCACTGGGTTCAATCTCTAGCACCACACACACAAAAAAAATTCATTCATGTTAATAAAAAATAAAAGATAAACAGAAGTGAAGCAGTATTAGCCATTTCCATTAATGTCTATGTAAGTTTTATTTCAAAGAGTATACAAAGTGATGGAAATTTCATATATTATATGTACCAACAACATAGTAATTTTACTACATAACAGAATGTCAGGGCTATTTTCAAAAGTCTACTTCAGCAATACATGTGATACAAGGAATTGCCCCCATACAGCTTGCGTGCTATATTCTTAGTTTCACTTTAATTGGGCATAAGCCCTCTTGATTAAATGGGGAAGCTCAAAAGACAACCTTGATGTATACAACTGCATTAGGTGTAAGATCCATAAGAGCAGTGTTTTTTTTTTTTTAAAGATCTTTTTTGATATGGACACAATATCTTTATTTATTTTCATGTGGTGCTGAGGATCAAATCCAGTGCCTCACATGTGCAAGGCAAGCGCTCTGCCGCTGAGCTACAACCCCAGCCCCTGAGCAGTGGTTTTTATCCACTTTTCTCTCATCATTGTATCTCTTGTGCCCAGAAGAATGCTTGGCACATGATCAACATGCAATACGAGGTTGTTAAATAAATGAATAAAATGTCTCCCAATCTCTTTTAAAAACAATTATTTCCAAGCATATGCTTACAGAGTAAGTTCAGATTATATATAATTTGGGCATACTATAATTAAAATAAAAAGCTGTTTCCATTGAATATGGACATTTTAAGATGTCTGCGAAAACAAAATAAAAACTATGATAGCTGTTACTTTTGTTAGTTAAGTCTGAGTGCTTAATAGTTACTAGAAAGAAAGTGGAATTTGTTTGGGGAGGGCAAATGCATGGTTCAAAATTTTCTGGTTTGTATTTCAATTTTTATAAATGAAATAGAGTAATTTTTTCCTTTGCATGTTTTTAAATAAAAAATAACTTTTAACTTACATTTAATTACATGGAGAAAATACTGTACAGCATGTTGATAGAGTTGAAGGGCTTCCTCATAATTCCCAGCTTTGTCTTCTTGTGCTGCTTTGCTAGCAAGATCTATTGCTTTCTGTTTGAGATGAAAAATAATAACATCAAACATAAATATAAGTTTGAAGTTAATAATTTTGATATATTATTATTATTTTTGGTGGTGCCAAAATACCAAGGCCTTTCATATGTTAGGCAAGCAATCTACTACTGAGTTACATCTCTGCCTAATTTTTAAAATTTATTAATTAATTTATTTATCTGTTGTTTTTAGATAATCATGACAGTAGAGTTATTTTGACATTTATACATATATGGGGTACAACACCTTACAGTTTTGATCCCACTGTGGTTGAATATGATATAGAGTTACACTGGATGTATACTCATATATGAGTATAGGAAAGTTATGTCCGATTCATTCTGTCTTTCCTATTCCTGTCCCCTCTCCCTTCCTTTCATGTCCTTGTTATGGGTTAGCATCCACATGAGAACATTTGATCTTTGTTTTTTTTGGGATTTACTTATTTCGCTTAGCATGACATTCTCTAGTTGTATCCACTTACTGGTAAATGCCATAATTTCATTCTTCTTTGAGTAATATTTCATTGTATATATGTACCACATTTTCTTTATCCATTCATCTGCTGAAGGGCACCTATGTTGGTTCACAGTTCACAGTTTGGCTATTGTGAACTGAGTTGCTATAAACATTGATGTGGCTGCCTCACTATAGTATGCTGATTTGGGTATATGCTGGGGAGTGGGATAACTGCAGCAAACGGTGGTTCCATTCCAAGTCTTCTGAGGAATCACCATACTGCTTTCCAAAATGGTGGCACCTATTTGCAGTCCCACCAGCAATGTATGCATGAACCTTTTTCCCTACATCTTTGCCAACATTTATTGTTGCTTGTATTCTTGATAATTGCCATTCTGACTGGAGTGAAATGGAATCTCAGTATAGTTTTAATTTGCATTTCTCTAATGTTGAACATTTTTTCATATATTTTTTGACCATTTGTATTTCTTCTTCTGTGAAGTATCTGTTCAGTTTCTTATCCCATTTACTGAATGCATTATTTGTTTTTTTTGGTGTTAAAGTTTTTTGAGTTCTTTATATATCCTAGAGATGAGTGCTCTATCTAAGGTGCAAGTGGTAAAGATTTTCTCCCATTCTATAGGCTCTCTGTACATATTCTTTTTTTTTTTAAATCTTATTTTTTAGTTGTAATTGGACACAATACCTTTATTCATTTATTTTTATGTGGTGCTGAGGATCGAACCCAGGGTCTTGCACGTGCGAGGCGAGTGCTCTACTGCTGAGCCACAACACCAGCCCTCTCTGTACATATTCTTGATTGTTTCCTTTGCTTTTCAGTTTGATGCCATCCCATTTACTGATTCTTGATTTTAATTCTTGCGCTTTAGGAGTCTTATTGAGGAAGTCTGTTCCTGAGCCAATATGATAGAGTTGGGCCTACTTTTTCTTCTAGTAGGTGCAGGGTCTCTGTTCTAGTGACTAAGTCTTTGATTCACTTTGAGTTTTGTGCAGGGTGAGTTACAGGGCTTTAATTTCAATCTACTATATATGGATTTCCAGTATTCCTAGCATTGTTTGTTGAAAAGGCTATCTTTTCTCCAATGTATGTTTATAGTGCCTTTGTCTAGTTATGAGATAACTGTATTTATGTGGATAGCCTGTGTGTCTTTTATTCTGTTCTATGAGTCTTCTATTTTTGTGCCAATACCATGCTGTTTTTGTTACTACAGCTCTGCAGTATAATTTAAAGTCTGGTATTATGATGCCTTCTGCATTACTTTTCTTGTTAAGGATTGCTTTGACAATTCTGGGCCTCTTATTTTTCCAAATAAACTTCATGAGTGCTTTTTCTATTTCTAAAAAATCTCTTTAAGGAAATTCTTAAAAATTAAGTGCCACCATTTAGAGCATACAGAAACAGTAGAAATTTAATTGGCTAAAACCCCTTCAGAAGTAACTGTGCAATGAAATATCAAGAATCTAAAAAAATACCCAAAGCTTTTAACCCAGTACTGAACCTAAACATTTACCGGGCAAAGACATTAAACATAAGAGTTCTTAAAAAAAAAAAAAATGTGGAAACTTAAATTTTTAACAGCAAAAGGATGCCACACAGCAATTTAGTGAAGCCCTAAGTAACATACACAGAATACTAAAGGATTATTAAGAGCATTAAATGAAGAAACATCTGTAATATCATGGCAAGTGTTTCTGATGGATGTTTTAAAAAGCGGGACACAAACTTTTTATATGCAGTAAAAGTTCAGTTATGTGGAACAGCAGCAAAAAATAAAATGACAAAGGAAAAAGATGGGAAAAATTTAACAGAGCTTATTTTTGATGAGTAAGACTTTATGGATTTTTCATTTTCTACTTTTCCACATCATCTAAAACATCCATTATGAACATGAACTACCTTTATAATATTAAATTTTTAAAAAACCCTATGAGAAATAGATCTGTATAAAATGTATCCAAGTGAATCTTGAAAATGATACAAAAGTCAATGACAAAATGACAGGCTTTTAGTTTCTCTCATTGGGGACCAAACCCAGGGGCTGCCACAGCTAGGCAAATGTTCTACTATCAGCACAGGCTTTTAAAGAAAAGGTGATGGAGCAAATGGACACCCATAAGGGGTGGGGAGAAGCTTTGACTTCAACCTATCACTTTCTAACTTTCTACAAAAATTAACTCAAAAGACATCATAGACTTAGATATAAAACATGAAATCATAAAACTTTTAGGAAAAACACAGATAGCCATCAGGGTCTAGGGTTAGGTGAGTGCTTCTTGGATTTGATATCAAAAGTACAATGTACAGAAGGAAAGAAATAATAAACTGGACCTTGTCAAACAAACACTTTTGTTTTCTAATCGACACTGCTAAAAGGATGAAAAGATAAGCTACAGACTGAGAGAAACATTTGCAAAACATCTGATAAGGGACTAGTATATAGACTACCTTAAGGACTCTGAAAAAAAACAGTTAAGAAAGGAGCCAATCAGAAAATGGGCAAAAGACATGAACAGACATTTCACCAAAGAGAGTATTATGGCAAATAACTACATGAAAATATGCTTAACTTTATTAACAAGTTCAGAAATGCAAATTCAAGCCTTAATGAAACATAATTATACATGTTGGAATAACTAAAATAAAGCCAGGCACTATGGCACATGTCTATAATCCCAGCAGCTTGGGAGGCTGATGCAGGAGGACTGTGAGTTCAAACCCAGCCTCAGCAATTTAGTGAGGTCCTAAGTAACTCAGTTAGACCCTGTCTCTAAATAAATACAAAAAATAGCTGGAAATGTGGCTCAGTGGTTAAGTGGCCCTGATTTCAATCCCTGGTACCAAAAGAAAAAAAAAAAGAAAAAGAAAGAAAGTAGCTAAGATATGGGGCTGGGGATGTGGCTCAAGTGGTAGCGTGCTCGTCTGGCATGCATGCGGCCCGGGTTCGATCCTCAGCACCACATACCAACAAAGATGTGGTGTCTGCCGATAACTAAAAAAAAAAAATAAATATTAAAAAAAAAATTGTAACACTGGTGAAGATGCAGATAACTGGATCACCACTCATACTTTGCTGGGGGATATAAAGTGGTACAGCCATTCTGGGAAATTGGTTGTTTCTATTCGGTCTACAACAAACTAAAAATGTGGGCAGCTGAGCAAAGTGAAACAATTTCCAAAGTGCCCCTGGGCAATCAGGTACCCCTAGGGTTTCTGCTCAAAGGAATTTTTACTTTTACTCCCTAGAGCCTGAGAGGGTGTGGTCTTGCCAATTCCTAGGATGCCCATTGTCTCTGCTTAAAGTATTTAACATTTCTTTAGTGTCTGTATTATCCACTTTTACTCATACTTTTCTGGCCAAACTGCAAGTTTTTCAAGTCTTTCTGCTCTGCTTTCCACTCCTGATTATCACAGTAAACTTGGCTAAAACCCACCAGCAAAATCTGTGCCACTGCCTGAATGGTGTGCTGAATAGAAATTTTTTCTGCCTAATTTATTAGTCCATCACCTTTGAATTCAGCCTCATAGAAAGTCTCAGAACAAGGGAAAAATCTAGACAATTTCTTTGCTACAATGTAACAACAACAACAAAAACCACTAAAAATGCAACTACCATATGAAAAAGGGCTCTTGGGTCTTTATCCCAGAGAAACTGAGATTTATGTCCACAAAAAAACCTGTACATGAACACTCTAGATGTCCTCCAACGGTTTCATTCATGATTAAACAAACCATGGTGGATCAATATCATGAAGTACTACTAGGACTACTGTTACACCCAGCTTAGATGAATTTTAGGAAATCATGCTGACTAAAAAACACCAATCCCAAAAGATTGCATGCTATGATTCCATTTATATAAACCTCTCAAAAAATGACAAAATTAGAGACTGGGAACAGGTTAAATGGTCAGGTGTTAAGGTTTAGACATGCAATGTCTCTCTAAGCTCCTGTGCTAATGCAAAATGTTCAGAGGTGAAATTATTAGATTATGAGAGCTGTGACCTCATCAGTCCATCCAAGTTTCAATGGATTAATTGGGTGGTAATAGGTAGGGCATAGCCAGAGCAGTAGATGGATCACTAGGGGCATCCCCTGGAAAGGTTCACTGCCCCTGGATGGGAAATAGAGGGGATTAAGTGTCCCCTCTTTCTCTGCTTCCTGGCTGTCATGAATGGAGCAGCACTCCTCCACTACACCCTTCCACCATGATCTGCCTTAGCTTCGCTCAGACCCATGGACTAGGTCAACCATGGGTTAAACCTCTGGAACCATGAGCCAAAATAAACTTTTCCTTCTCTAAGTTGTTCTTGTTGGGTATTTTGATCACAGCTACAAAAATTGACTAACATCAGAGAACAGGGATGGTGGGTGGGAGAAAAGAGATGATGGTGGTCATAAAAGAGCAACATGATGGATCCTTATAGATGGAACTTTTCTCTATCTCAACTGTGGTGGATACATAAACCCACAATGTAACAAAAGTGCACACAAATACATACAAATACTAGTCCAAGTGAGGAAATGTGAGTAAGAATTGCAGAATGTCTCCATGTCAATATCCTGGTAGGGATAGTGTACTAGTTTGACAAGATGTAACTGGGTAAAGGGTACACTGGATCTCTGTATTGTTTTTACAACTAACTGCATGTCAATCTACAATTATCTCAAAAATTTTCATTAAAAACTAACTTTTAAAAATATGCACAAACATATATGAATAACAAGCATGATTTATTAAAATATTTCAACTAAGTTAATTTAGGTAGTGAAACTGTATTATTCAACAGAGGACTCAACAAAAAAGAAAATGATCATCCAAACAATTCCCAGAACAATCATATGTAAGACTATTACATTCTGAAGCAGCTGCTCATGGATGGGATATAGAGGGGATTGTCAATGGGAGAACAGGTCCCCTACTGGGGCACGCTTCTTTTGTCCAGAAGTAAGAGGGAAAAAATGGTATTGTTTTAGAAATGATAAAATGTTGTAGTTGCATGTTTCATAGTCCAAATAGGTAAATTTTCAAGTTTTGTAAGTTAGATACGATGTAAGAAGTGGAGCTTGGCATGTGGTCAACTGTTGCTTTGGAGAAACTGGTCACATAAGAATGTATCCCAAAGACTCTGTAGTAAAGCCACACAGCAGAAATAAATTCTTTCTTATTCTCACAATAATTTTCTTATTTTGAAAGGCTATGCCACTTACTTCCTTAGACACTTGTTTCCCCTCATTCACAGTCAGCTCTTATTGTGGTGTCATAGTCAGATACCACATTGACTTTGTTAAAGCAAAACTCTTTCCATATATATATATTTTTTCTTTCTTTCTTTTTTTTTTTCTTGAGACAGTCTTCTTGTGTTGCCCAGGCTAATCTTGGGCTTGTGCATCCAAGTGATCCTCCAGCCTCAACCTCCTGAATAACTGGGATTACAGGAATCAGTCATCACATCCAGCTTAAAGTGAAACTCTTATGGTTGGTATTTAAGCTTCAAACACTGTACAATTACTTAGTTGAAGCTATTCTTTCTCCAATGATGAAAATGTCTGTAACCGTCTGATATGGAAGCCACCAGGCACATATGGCTGAGCCCTTGTGGCTCATGTGACTGAAGAGTGAATTTTTATTTAAATAGCCACTTGTTACTATGGTACTGAAGAGCATATGCTAAACTTTTAAGACTCTTTCTCCTTATAAATGCCCCCACTTCACCCTTGGTTTTGTTAGCATTCTGCATTTAAAACAAAATTAACCATGTCATTAGTATGATTAAGGAGAGCTAATGATTCTTTCAGAATATAATCCTTACCATCTCTGTTGCTATAACCCTAGTTCAATCCACAATCACATCTATCAAAACTATACCTAGTCTAGGAGGCAATCAGCCTGCCTTCACCCTTGTATTCCAAAGTACACATAGCAACTGCTGATGGCTTCCTACTGTAAATAATGAAGTTCAAATGCTGCAGCATCATCTACAGGGCCTCACAGGGCCATGGCCCCAGCTATGTTTGGATCTTAGCTGTAACCCTCTAGACCTCCCCTTCACTCAGGCAGCCTGAGCACTACAGACCTCTCCTAGAACACTCCAGTCCTAGTTCAGCTGGCAAATTCAGAGAGCCCTCCCTAATCTGCATAGCAGAGGCTGTATTCCACCCATGCTTCCAGCTTTCCCCTCATTCCTGCACTCCCTTACCCATCATCACTGTATTTACCTATGTATTCACTCACAGGCCTTCTCCTTTACTAATTAAGCTCTGTGAGGACAGAGCCTCACTTGGAGCTTCCGAGCCTCAGAACAGTGCTGGCAGAAGGTAGGTACTCAAATTGCTGAATGAGTGAAAAAAATATCCCTCCATTTGGTTATTCTGTCTCTTGTTATCTCTAACAATTTCTCTACACTGGATATTTCTGAAAGCACACAAATAGCCCTACTTCGAAACACACCCTTCAGCTTAGTTCTCTTTCTCTGCTACCTTTCAGAGCCCAAATCACATGGGGTTAGCCTCTATTCTCTTCCCCACAGTTATGGTTTAGATGTGAGGTGCCCCTCTAAAGCTCACATGTGAGGCAATGCAAGAAAGTTTGGAGGAATGATTAGATTATATCCCTTGCCTAATCAGTGAGTTAATTCTTGATGGGACTAACTAAAGTGGTAGGGTGTGGCTGGAGGATGTGGGAATTGGGCATGGTTTGGGGTATATATTTGTATCTGGAGAGTGAAGTTTCTCTCTCTGCTTCTTGATTACCATGATGTGAGCTGCTTCCCTCGGCCACACACCCCTCCATGATACTCAGCCTCATCCTGAACCCAAGAAATGGAGCCAGCCTTCTATGGACTAAGACTTCTGAAACTGTGGGCTCTCAACTTTCCTTCCTCTATAGTTGTTCTGGTCAGATCCTTTAGTCACAGCAGCAAAAAAGCTGAGCAAAACACCCTCATTACATGAATAAAACTGCTCAGATCAAGGCTATGGTGTCAGACCCAAAGACAAGCTCTGGCTTCATCCTGACCTGACTGTATTCCACAAAGTTTCTCATTTCCTTCTTGACTGTCTTCTGCTGATCCCCAAGCCCCATTTTCCTGATTTTTTTCTACCTCTCCAGCAGCTTCTCTGTTGATCCTCCTCCTGGCATGTGATGAAATATGTTCCTCTGTGTTTGCGATGGGACTCACTTGTTTACTCCCTCCCTAAGTAAGATGTCTCAATGATTTAACACCGATAATCTTTAGGCTGACTACCAAATTTATTCCATCTTAAAACATAGTCGTTCACATCGCTCCTATGTTTAAATTCATCCAGATGTTTACCTGTACGCATAAGTGGGTTTTGCTTCTGTGATTTTTTTTTTTTTTTTTGGCTTGGTTATCCCCCTGGAATGTAACCTCCGTAAGAACAGGAGTTACTTATGTCTGTTGTCTTCACTTTTGCATGAGTTTGGCACAGAGGGATGGCAAAAAACAGTGACTTCATTACCCCATGGTCAGTCATGGTCCAGTCAATCAATATGAAAGAATCAAGATAGGGAACATCTGGGACTGTCCTTTTCAGGTTAGGAGCCCATGGTGTATTTACCTTAGAAAACCCTGGGAAATGGTAAATTCTACAATTACATGTCTCAGAAGAAAAAATGTCCCGTTCCTTGTCTGCCAATACTAATGCTTTCTCTATGCTCCAGAACCCATCCCCCCCTCCACTCTGACATTTACTCCATCAGTGATATGCCACTCTACTATTCTCCCTTTTTTTTTTTTTTTTTTGGTTAGGTCTCTCCTCTGCAGAAAAATGTTTAAATCTTACCTCAGACTAATATCTACAGAATTCAAATAACCAACTCTCTTCAGTTCCTAGATTTCTCTTTACCGACTCTCTTACCATCTCTTCACCTCCACAGCAAAATCCCAAAGAGTACCCCAGGTTCATCCGGGTTTCTTGATATCCTGTTCCTCCCACAGCAATGTGTTCTGCCTGCTGATTCCCAAGGCTCATGCGGAACACCAGAACAAACACCTAACAGTGTCTCCTGACTGACTATCACACCATTCACCCTGGTCTAGAGTCCTTCAGGCTCCCTTTGCTCTTTCCTTAAACCTCAACAACCCAGAGTTTCTGCCTTAGTCCTCGTTTTTTCTTATTCTGTAAGCTCTCCAAGATGGGATTCCCTATGTCCACAACCTCTGCTACCATCTTTATGCTAATAACTCCCCAATGCTCACTGGGCATTTTTTTTGGATAGTCCCCATAAGCACTTCAAATTCTGCAAGTTCAGAACTAAATTTATTTTTGCATCTCCCTAAACATACCCCTCTTTTTGTATTCCCAGAACCAACTCCTACCCTTTCAAGATATCTAATCCAGAAAGCTGGGAGAAATCCCATATTCCTCCTCCCTCCTCACTTTTTTATTATAGATATAAGATTATTCTCCTTTGACCAAGCCTTTCTTCTTTATTTGAATAAGTACAACACTAATCTGGTCAGTTACTATGTCCCATCACACAGGCCTCTGCCTTCTAACTGGTTTCCTTGCACCAGGCTTGCTTCCAGTCACGTTTACTCCACCCCCCACATACAAATGACAGTTTGATTCTAAATCAAAAGTATGAGCATGCTACTCCATGGTTTGAAACTGTTCTATGACTCCCCATGGATGTGGCACACAAGGCTCCTCATGATATGGCATACCTCCTCAGGCCTGTGCCTCCGACTTTGCACACTGAATTCCCATCATATTAACTACTGGCACAACCCCAATGGACTTCGGTGGCATGCCTCTGTATGCATACAGTGTACTCTATACTCTCTCTTGTGATATTCCAGCTTCTTGAGAACTTGTCCTTCTGCTGCAAAGCCTTCCCAATATCTTAAGATGGCTCAGCCTACATTACTTAATAGATTCCCACTGTCTCCTGTACATTTTTCCAAAGATCACACTGTATCTTAAGCCACTTAATATGTCTGTTTTCACATAAGCCATGTAAGGTCACCAATGATAGATAGATAGATATGTTTTACAATTTCCCAGGACTTAGTACAATGCATGGCAGGGTAGACATAATAAATATTTAGGGACTGAGTCAACTTGGGAGTTTTATTTCATATTGTATTACCTGCAGTTTCCTCCAACCTCTGCAAAGTTTATTACACTACTGAGTGCATAAGTTGTTTTTTATCTCCTTGGGAAAGCATCCAAGGAGACAGAATTTTGTAGTGAAAAAGCCAGGCTTGTAAGTAGACAGATTTGGATTAAAAAAGAACCTTAATACTAATTAACTAGTTACTTAACTAAAACTAATTAATTAATCACATCTTTGGGCACACAAACCTTAATAAACTTAGGTTTCTAATATTGTGAAACTGGAATAATATTCACCTGGAAGAGCTGTTTTGGGTATTACATGAGATCACATCAAACATATAGGAGATGATTACAGTTGGGTTTTCTATGATCACATCACCTCCTCTGTGAAGCATTCCTCATTTGATCTCAGAAGAGTAAGATATGCTCTTCCACACTACATTTCCACATTAACCCATGATTCTATTATAGTATCATGAAATTATTTCATAATTTTGATTTTTAGTTGTCTGTACTCCCTGTAGTATCTGGCTACAGGGATTTCTGTCTCATTCAGTGGGAGAGTTCTTCATTGTTTGACTCTTCTGCATCCAAATTTCCTAGGTTAGAAGGTGGAAAGGCTAACTGAGAAAGCATACCTGAACCAACACCTAATAAAACTATTCAACATCCTTCCTGTTTATCACTAGTCACTACACCTTCAGTGAATGTCAATCTCTAGCTGATTCACTAGAGAACATCCAACAAACAACCTTTATGCAATTTATTCTTTATTCTAAGAAATGAGTCATAGTTCCAATTGCAACATTTTATGAAAAAATATAAAACATTTATTTTCATATATTTAAGGAAGATTTTCAAGAAAAGAGCTGCAAACCAGTATTCCCTTGCTTTTATTTATTGGTAAAAACTTGATCTCTGTTTAAAATAGGTCTACTGTGAGTGGTCTTTGCTCAGGACCAATTATTTTGAGTCAAGGAGTTCTTTTCCATTTGACATCTGTAACAGTCGATCAATATTGCTGTCTGTTTGATAAACTAGTGTAAGTCCAAGATAGATATTCAATATAGATATTTCATGCTATTCTGTTGTCCCAAACTGACCTTTTAGGCTGGAAATCCTGGAGGCTAAGCCACATTCCAAACCCTACTGAAATCACAGATCCTTTTAAGATGGAAGGCACCCTTACAGATTTTTTTTTCCTCAAAGAATTCCATTCCGTAAAGCACTAACGACTGAATCTACAATTTTAGTATCCCATCATTTATGTACATAACACTGTGCTCATTACCTTGGGCCTGGAGAAGTGGAGCCACAGAAGTTTAAAAATACTTCCTGATCTTACATACTGCAATTTGGGAGCGTGCACATAAACACATATGTTCAATGAATTATGTAAGTTGGCTCTAGCCACAGCTTCCAGGGCCGTACTCATTTTTCTACTCACGTCAAACAAACTCAAAAAGAAGGGCTTTGCGTTATAAGCCTGAGAAATTAAGAGAGAGCCACAACCATCCTATTTTGAACTGGTCCAAGTAGTGCTTTGCAAAAATTATGCTTTTACTTTCTTCCTGGCAGTTATTGGAGAGACCTGCCCAGCTTGCTTTGAGGCTGTTTTTGTCTCGCCTTTTAAAGCTCCAACCAACTCAGGAGTCTCCCAGAGCCCGCGGCCGTGGGCCCCCGGGTGGCAGAGCTTCCAGGGTCCCACCTGCGGCTCCCCGGCGCCCCGCCCCTGCCCGGCCAGGGCGCGGCCGCTTCCTCCCTCCTCCTCGCCCCAACCCCACCGCTCGCGCCGCCCCTCGGCTCCGGCTCTCGGAAAGGGGCGGGAGAGGAAAAGGGATACCTGAAGGTTGGCCCCAGCAGATGCCATGGCGGGGATCCAAAGTGGCTCTCTGAGGAGTAACGCGGGGCGAGAAGCGCCAACAGGGGCGAAGCCCGTGTAACAGCCGCAAACTTCGAGAGGCTGGGGCTCTCGGACCCAGAAGAGCCGCCTCAGTTCGGGAACGAGCAAAACAACCCTCCACGCTCCTAGCCGCCGGACCCTCCTCACGATACTTCCGCAATCCCGAGCCCCCTGCGGGCTATGAACACACCTCCGACCGGAGCACGTCCGCTTTCGTCATCAGCACGCGCTCTCTCTAGTCACACTGTACGCGTCTCACTGCAGCCCGGGCCCTCGCGAGATGGGGAGAGGCAGCCCTGAAGCCGGATCGAGTCTGGCGGAAGTCAGGCATGGCGCAGGCGCACTGCGACACAGGCCTTCGGGCTGGCTGGCGACCGATAGAGCCGGAGAAGCGCCAGCGCGGGCTAGGTCTTTTTCTTCCTTCCTTCCTTCCTTTTTTTCCCCTTACCCCACCCCATATTCTTAAACTTTGCGATGAGTTTTTGGTTCATCTGACTCCTTTCTCGCCTTGTCACTCCGTGACGTCTGTGCGAAAAAGGCATCTCATCTCCACGACCTCCGAGGACTTTGGTCCGGAGTGTTTTCCTCGTTCCCATCGTTTCCTCGTCTGAAATGGGGCGCGCGTGGTACCCTCCTCCGGGCGACGGGGGATGCAGAGGTGATGGGCAGCAGCTAGAGGACAGGCGACTTTGCCCCAGTTACTGGTCGACCCCACTGACCCGGTTCAGGTGTCGCTCGAGGAAGCCGTGGGGATAATTGGCATAAATACTGCATTTTGGCCGCTGCCCTGGAGCTTACCGTGTGATGGGGAGGCCGGCTCCGAACCTGTCTTGCAGAATGTCACGTGTACCAGTTATATTTACAAGGAAAGTTGTGGCTTCAGAGGTTACGACCTTGTGTGAGCACCTTGATCAGAGATTAATGGCAGAACTCCAATAAAGCCGTTTCCCGGCCTTTCTATTACACAAATCTCTCCTTTCTGTTTATGGTTAGGTTTCTCAAAGGAAAGCAAAATAGTTGTAATCACTCTGTCATTTTATTTCCCTCTCTTTCCTTATTTTTTTGGGTAATCATCTGGTGTCTCCTAAATAAGTACTCACCTCCCCTTTTTAGTTGGTGTGATCACCAATCCTTGAAATCTCTCTTTTATAACTTCTTTATATAACTTCTCTATACCCCTTAGTATTTCCCAGTTCTACCCCTCAATACAGAATTTTCTCTCTGCCCATAGCTTCTCTCAATACAGTCTGCCCCTCTTACCCTCTTCTTGTGTTTTATCTGTCAATCAACTAGAAATGGCTTCAATCTAAATCTGTAGGGCTACCTTATGGCCTGCTCAGCATTAATATTGCCTTTTAGAGATGGGGAGTGGTGGTGGTGTTTGTGGGTTTTTTTTTTTTTTTTGTATGTGTTTTGTGGTACTGGAGATTTAACCCAGGGACCCTCTATCTCTGAGATGTACCTTCGGCCCTCTTAATTTCCATTTTGAGATGGTCTTGCTAAGTTACCCAGGCTGGCATTGAATTTAAGGACTCCTGAATCAGCCTCTTGAGTATCTGGGATTACAGATGTGGGCCACTGTCCCTGCCTTCTGAGCTCTGTTTTACAGGTTTTTTCTGGGAGACAAATTCAACAGATTCAAAACCAAATTAATTTCTTACAGCCCAAATGTCCTCCTCTGGTTTCTCATTCTTAGAATGCTTTCACCAAATCTGCATCATGCAGGCTCAGAACTCAAAGCTTCCTCTCAGCCCTCCATCTCAAGCCTTCCTTTACAGTAGGGACTTCAGCCCTTAATGAATGCCAGTACTTAGTAAATGTTTAATTATTATTAGGTGCTTAACTGAACTGCTTAAAATCGGATACTGTTGAGGCCTGGGGACAAAAAGACAGTCAACGTAGGTAATGAATGATTGGGTCAGAAAGATGGGGGCTGATTCAGGAGGAAATAAAATGTTACTACCTTCAGGACATTTCCCCCTTCTCCTGTTGCCAAGGTGACCTACCTCCAGGGAATTGTTTCTGCCCGAGTTGTTCAGGAATGACCCCCTCCCACTCTCTTCCTTTTCCCACCCAGTATCACTCTGCCTTTTGGCTCACCTTTGTCGGGATGTGGGGGCGGGGACAGAGCATGAGAACAAAGGAAATCTGAAATGTATAAAAGGGGCAGGATACCCCACTTACTCAGACACCCAGCTCTGTGGCCCCCTTCTCTGTCAAGTCTACCTCTGTTCTGTCCTTTTAATAAACTTGCTTTCTACCCTTGCCTCGGAGTTTCATGGATGTTCAGTCTTCAATATCTGGGGAAATGGGACTTGGCCTTGATTGATTCACATCATTGGTATCACTGGTTCTTTAATGACTATCAAATAAACCTGATTTTGCCTGAAAGTACAACCAGACTCTGACTTACCTTTCAATTCAAACCTCCCTCCACCCTTTTGTATGTGTTGGGGATTGAACCGAGGGCCCTTTGCATGCTAACCATGTCTCTACCACTGAGCTAGCTTCAGGGCCTCAACCCCTAAATCTTTACCAAAACTAAACACAAGTGCCAGGCATCAGAAAATATGATGATGTATGGTCCTTGCCATTTAGGAGTTTATTTATTTATTTATTTTTTAGAGAGAGGGAGAGAGAATTTTAATATTTATTTATTTTTTAGTTATCGGCGGACACAACATCTTTGTTTGTATGTGGTGGTGAGGATCGAACCCGGGCCGCACGCATGCCAGGCGAGCGCGCTACCGCTTGAGCCACATCCCCAGCCCCCCATTTAGGAGTTTAAAAATCAGTGAAAGACACAGAAGAGTTTAAAAAAGAAGAATTCTGAGTGTTAATGAGTACTACCATAAGCAAGTCTATTTTAGATATTGGATATGAACCAGTCAAAATCCCCTATCACCATGAAGGTCATGTTGATATGACATACCCCAACCCCATTGCAGTGAAGAGGACACATCAGTTCTGTATTGTTCTCCCCCCAAATCTATAACCTCAGTCTAATCATGAGAAAAAGGAAAAACTTCTTTGAGGGATTTGTCTACTTCTACAATTTATCTGAACTATTCTCTTAAAAAATGTCAAGTTCATGAAAGAAGGAGCAAGATGAAAAAATGTGGCATATATACACAATGGAATATTACTCAACAATAAAAGAGAATAAAATCATGGCATTTGCAGGTAAATGGATGGTGTTGGAGAAGATAATGCTAAGTGAAGTTATCCAGTCCCCCCAAAAAACCAAATGTCAAATGTTTTCTCTGCTATAAGGAGGCTGATTCATAGTGGGGTAGGGAGGGGGAGCATGAGAGGAATAGAGGAACTCTAGATAGGGCAGAGGGGTAGGAGGGGAAGGGAGGAGGCAGGGGGTTAGCAAGGATGGTGAAATGTGATATCATTATCCAAAGTACATGTATGAAGACACGAATTGGTGTGAACATACTTTATATACAGCCAGAGATATGAAAAATTGTGCTGTATATGTGAAATAAGAATTGTAATGCATTCTGCTGTCATTTATTTTTAAAAAATCAATTTAAAAATTTTTTTTAATTTAACAAAAAAGGAGCAGTTGAATTGTCACAGACTAAGAAGACCAAAAAAAAAAAAAAAAAACAACAATTGAATGCTGTGTTGGATTCTGGATTAGACCCTGGAGCAGAAAAAGGATATCAGTTGAAATACTGATAAAAATGAGAATAAAATCTGTAGTTTAGCTAATATTTTACACTAATGTTAATTTCTTAGTTTTAATGTCTGCACTGTGGTTATTTAAGATGTTAGTGGTAGGGGAAGTTACGTGAAGAGTATATGGGCATTCTTTATACACCTTTGCAACTCTTCTGTAAATTTGGTGTTAAAATAAAAGTTTTCTTTTTTAAAATTCCTGTTCTCTGGGGCGTTATATTCTAGTGGAATAGAAACTTTACCTTTTACATGTTTAAAATGTAAAGATGTTACAGGTATAAGAACTTTTGCATGTTACTGAATTCGGTAAGGAAGGGGGGTAAATGTCCCATTTTTACAAGTGAGGAAGTGGAACCTCAGAGATCAGGAGTTCCCCCTAATTAGCATGACAGAGCTGGAGTTTGAATACAGGATATCTGAATTACTTTCTTGGGAAACCTGAACTCATCACAATTTGGACCTCAAATTGCATTTGGATAATGTATGCTGAGTGCCTAACACAGTGCCTGGCACACAGCAGGTATTTAAAAAATTGTTAGCCTCGTGACAGTGTTTTACCTTTCTAAATGGT
Source organism: Marmota marmota marmota (assembly GCF_001458135.2). Taxonomy (NCBI): domain Eukaryota; kingdom Metazoa; phylum Chordata; class Mammalia; order Rodentia; family Sciuridae; genus Marmota; species Marmota marmota. The sequence continues at coordinate 6,884,169 of NW_025999990.1, read as the reverse complement.
AAAATCCCCAAGGTCTGAGACTTTACCTCACTTACTTTTGTCACTACCTCTGCTCCTACCCACCTCATATACCCCCACAGAATATATGCTTAAATAGTCAAAGTTTGTTGAGTGAAATGAAACTTTCCTGCTTATGATCAAGGACTTTGGAAATGAGGGAGGTCAAAGGGGATCACAGTTAACATATGTGGATTCAGCCTTTGAAAGGGTCTCACATGCTGGGCTTGATGGCACAAGCCTGTAATCCCAGCAACTCCGAAGGCTGAGGCAGGAGGATCAAAAGTTAGAGGTCAGCCTCAGCAATTTAGAACTTGTCTCAAAATAAAAATAAAACTACAGTGTTTCTCATGCAGACCATCCAAGACTGAATCCATCTCAGTCTTCTGGGCCATTTGAAACGCAGTGTACACCATAAGGCCCTGACAATGCCCTGCACAGCTACCCATGTGCTCCCAGAAGTCAGGTCTCTTCTTGTTGCATTGCTAGCTCCTCCATGACCTGGAGAGCAACTCTCAGGAAGGCCAAGTAAGTGCTGACAGAACTGGTCGTGTAAAGAGGTGACTCACAGGCAGTTATCAGGCCGGAAACCTGTTGGGCCACCTCAGGTGGCACACCTTTCTGGAGGTGCTCAGTTGCCCTGAGGCCCCGCCCTTTCTCCCTCAATGCTCTTCAACATTTTATTCACATGAAGCCACAGCCAGCTTGTGAAGTGAGAAGTGGACTCGGGAATTAACCCATCAACGTCAATCAGTCACGGGACAAGGGTGTGGGGATCAGGCAGCCATTCGTCATTGTCACCCTACAGGGCAATACCACACAAGGTGTCCTCAGAGAAGAAAAGAGGAGATTCCTGCCCTGAGGAAGTCTGCAGGGCCGCACTGTGACCCCCAGATTAGGGCACTGTGGCACGTCTGTCTCCCTCTCTGCTGCTTCCAGACTCTCTCTTCAGGGAAGGCTCAGACCTTCTTTTAAAGGGTTCTCCTTTCTAGTGGACTCTAAGCCAACTGACTATATCTGCAACATCCCTTCACTTCTGCCACGTGCTATTAGTTTGAAGGAAGTTACAGGTCTTACCTACACTCAAGGGGAAGGGGATTGTCCAAGGACATGACTCATTGGGGTCACCTTAGGGTGTGCTCACCACAGTCATACAAAGGAGGCAGGAGAAATTAATACTCTTCTCTTAACATAAGAGACATGTGTGGGATTTTTGTATTCTGAATACAGTACTTACAAGCAACCGTAACATTTGTGGATATACAGTTTGTTTTATGGAACTAAGACAATTATTGCATTAATTAAGATTTCAAAAATAGATTTAAAAATGGAGTGACTAATAACGGGTGCTTATAAGAAAGGCTTCGTGATACAGTGCTGTCCTAGTATGTCATATGGAAGAGAATCATTCAGTATAGAAAAGAGGAATCAGTTCTCTGTCAGTTCTCTGATACAGTTTGGATAGGCATCCTCCAAGGCCTGTGTGTTGAAGGCTTGGTCCCCAGTGTGGTGCTGACGAGAGGCAGTGGCACTTCAAGAGGTGGGACCTGGTGGGAGGTTTTTAAGTTGCTGGGGGAGCATCCTTGAAGAGGATAGTGGGACCCTATCTCTTTCTCTTCCTCTTTTTTGTTCCCTCTCCATGAGACATGCTCCCCACCATAATGTGCTTCCTTGCCACCAGCCCAAAAGCCATAGAACCAACTGACTGTAGAAAGGAACTCCAAATCCGGGAAGCAAAAGAAACCGTTTATTTTTATGAGTTGGTTATCAGGTAGATGTTACAGTAACAGAAATTGGACTAACGTACTTAACTTCAGACCACATCCACCCATATGGATCCCAGTGGCAAAACTCCCCTGGACTTCGAAGCTCCTGTTGTCCACCAAGCACTCATTTCAATTGTCTTTAGAACAAGCAAAACCCTCCATGATCTCCACCACTAAGTCGACACAGAGATCTGGTGTGAGGAATTAGGGTGGAATCATTTTTAGTCTAAAACATAACCTCTCCATCTCAGGGTCTAGTTTCTGGAGAAGGACCCAGGAGAATTTAAATTCTATCTTAGGATGTCTCCCGGCACTGAATGGCACAATCTCATAGACAGCAACAGTATCATCATCAAGTGAATGACTCTCCTGATGAGCTAATTGTTATCTAAGTGAATATTTTCCCAGGAACTATAGCGTACAGTAGTTGTTCACTGTCCCATTTGATTGCTAAATCATGTCAATATGACAACAAGATTAAGCAGAAATAAAACGAATACTTTGTAAGAGTAGCAGTTATACACTGTGCCAGAGAGGACTCAACTCTGGTATCTGTTTAAGAGTGTTTTTCCCGTCTGCAAGCAGTGTAATGCTCCCTTTCATCTTTTTTAGAAGCTCATTTCTAGCTACGTCAAGCAAATCTTTATCAAGACCCTGAGTTTTGCTGTCATCTATCTTTTTGAGGTACATCAATATATGTCATTTCTTGATACTAAAAATGTTTTTAATATTTTATTTTTTAGCTGTAGCTGGACACTATACCTTTATTTTATTTATTTTGTTTTATATGGTGCTAAGGATCGAAACCAGGGCCTCGCATGTGCTAGGCAAATGCTTTACCGCTGAGCCACAACCCCAGCCCCTAAAAACATTTTTAAACAATGTAACTGTGCCAGGAAAATAAACTAAGTTGGTTGTGGTTGTGCACATGACACTTAGAGAAGGCTGGTTTTTTAATACACTGAACTTTTAGTAAATGGCCCTTTGGTAAATTTTTGAGTGAGCGTAGTACTTGAGGTAGAGGGAGGTGTGGAGACAGAGCTGGCCACTCCTGAAGAAGAGATCAACTTGAATAAAACCTTAAGATTGAAAATCATCAGGTAGCTTTCTTCTTTGTGATTTATTCATTTCTCTATTTTGTATTTCAAGACAGATTTGAAAATGATTTATTTCAATGTTCTAACTAGGTATGAAATTCAGTACTCCTGTTCTACTATAGTTGTAATTGTGTTGCATTTTGGAATCAAAACATATGGAAAGGAATTCTTACTTACATGTGTAAGTAGATGTAAACCCTGGGAATCTAAGGAAAGACTGAAGAATTGGTGACACAGCTGTGCCTGAACAAATAATAATTTTCAATCACTTAACTGGTGCTAATTGAGATTCTATCAGGTATGCTGCACTTGAAATTAATGTTTAAAAAACAAAATCCCAAAGAGAAATCACATATGGTCCCTTCTTTCTGGAAATCTTTAAGACAGTCGAAAAATAAAGCAGATACAAACAGAAATTATTGATAAAGACAATATACATCTGAGGAGTTAAAAACAAGTGCAGAGACACATTGGCTGCAGTGATTCTAGAAAAGGTAGGGCCTGAACTGCACCTTGTGGGGAAACTAGAGACCACAAAGGAACTTACTTGTGGATATAAAGAGAGTCAGTGCTACTGGGGAGAGCTGTCTTTTCATATTATTCAAATTGTAATTACAAAATGGAAGTCTTGAAAGGCCAAATGTTTATTCATAATCTTGGCCAACGTCCACCTTGGAAAACTAAGGAGAAGTTAAAAACCACAGCCAATTCAATTATTTAATTTCACTGTATTAAAGTTCCAGGTTGCCAAATGATCTCATTACCAAATTATATCCTAAGGTCATCCTGGGAAAATAAGCTATGCTATGCCAGACAAACGATTCCCAAGGGCAATTCCTGGCCAGTGATATTTCTAAGTTGCAAAATGGCTGTTTTTCATTGGAAAATTCCATTCTCTGCCCTTGGTCCTCCTAGAGAATTCTATAGCTTAACAAACCCAGCATCATGAAGCACTGGGCCAAACAGTATCACACAGAATGCTCAGTAACACGAGTGACAACTAGTAGCCATCCAAAAGGCAATTTTGTAATAGGCTTTGTGAAGAGGCAACTTGGGTCTGTGAGGACCATGTGAGACGTGGCGGATCCCAGTGCTCATCACAAGTGACCAAGTCCTCACTGCTTCTCAAAACATCGCAGTAATGAGATGTCATGCTTGGGAGCACTGCAAATAAAGACATGGAAAGACAGAAGTGTTTGGCTTTTCCTCTCCGTGTTTTAGGGCCTATTTTTTCAATGGTGGGGCTTTGTAGAAGCAAAAGGTTCAAGTTCCCTCTGAAAAGAGAAAGTGTATTACTCCTATCAAGGCAAGGAATACCCCTAAACAATGTCGGTTTATTGTTCCAGGAACAAGTGAGAAACTGCAGAAAATGGATATTACAAGGGCCCCTAAGGGGTAGATTCAGGTCAGAGGAAATCTATACCTTGGAGGGAGATGGAGACATTAGCTGATTTAGAAGTTGGATCTCTTCAAAGACCCTGGAGTGTAAAGTATCATGTAATTGATCCAAGTGGCCAATATGTCAATCAACAAATCTAAATTGAGGTGACTATTGTGTGAAAGACACCTAACCCTCCATGGTCCTTCTAAGTTTCCCAAATGAAAAAAAAAAAAAAAAGCAGCATTGTGCATTGATTGTCTAACTCAAGCGTATTACCACACAAATTTATTTTACAACTGCCAACAGTGATGTTGAGATTTTATTGTGCTGCATGTGCATGTTGGGGTCTGGTGGAAAGAGCTCTCTCTGGGCTTGGAGTCTTGATGTCCTAGGTCATAATCCTGATTTTCACTCAACAGCTTCGGTGACTTAGAGAGTTAGGGGTTTGGATGGAAGACAGTGTGAGTCAATCACAAGACCCCAGCTCTGTGCTCAGCTGGAACACTGTCTTGATTTTGGGCTTTGAGAAGATGATTCAGCTTCTCTTGTCTGAGTTTGCTTGTCAGTGAAGAGGTTGAGCTACATTTCTATCAAACTGCTTGCTGCTTTAAGCCAGTTGCTTGAAGCACAGCATAATTATACCACTCGACATTCCTATGATGCTCAGAGGCGCAACTTTGCTTCTGTGCCTCTTTTTTTTTAAACTACTTTCTTTTTCTTTCTTAAATGTTTTTAGTTGTAGAGAAACACAATACCTTTATTTTGTTTATTTAGTTTTTTATGTGGTGCTGGGGATTGAACCCAGTGCCTCACACATGCTAGGCAAGTGCTCTACCACTGAGCCACAACCCCAACCCTGTGCCTGACTCTTGAGGCACTGATATAAAAGAGATTTTGAAGTGAGACCCAAGACAGACACTTAACTACTCTGAAACTTAATTTTCTTATCTTTGAAACTGGACTAATAATTCCTCCTTTACATGGTTGCTGCAAAGATGAGAGATAATGAACCACGGTGTCTGGACTATAGTGGAAGCTCAGTAGAAGGTGGTGCTTTTTATTTTTACCTCTATGAACTGCTTGATGCCAAGGTGTAGCATTATTCCTAAGGGAAAAGGAAATAGCCATCATAGCAATCTATCCCTTCTAGAAATCGCTGTGGCAGGCACAGCAGAAAGCTACCTTTGTAATGACACTGTCAGGTATGAAATTCTAGGAAAATTTACTAATGGACTGCGGTTGGAGTCCATTACCTTGCTGAGGTATTGGATGCTATCGTTCTAACGTCTCTCACTCGGATCTTGCTGTTAATTCTGACACATAACGTCCAGGTTTCTGCAGGTGGCCAGGCCAGCCCCAACGGGCTCCAAGTCGGGGCCCTGATACTGATTGAATGAAGCTTCTTTTCCACTTGGCATTGTCCGCTCTCATTCTTTCAGGCTCCACTCATCACCTTCCCCGGCACATTCAGTCTCCATTGCTCCAAGTATCTGTGTTTTTATCACATCGTGAGTGCTGTTGGACGCTCCCTCTTTCAGCAAAACAGAGCCGCGAGGGTTTCTGCCATCCTTGGCCCTGAAAGAAGCAAAGCTGTAAACCTTTTACATTCTACCCAATCATGCTTTCTTTGGGAATCAACTTCAAATAACTGATTTATCTTCTTTTTGAATGCCTAGCATTTGCTATTCTCAGACCTGAGACTCATGGTTGGCTCTCTGTAGGCCATTTGAAGTTTCCAAATGGTTCACATCTGGAGAAATAAACAATGTGCGCTGTGTGTGACGAGGGTGAGCAGAGTGTTGCAGCAGCAGGAGAAGCTGCTCTGGGCCGGGCTGGCCACTAGGAGGGACGACTACTGAGCTGTCTTTTCAGGGAAGGAGAGGAGAGGCTGGGCTCTGCAGAGGGGCAAAGGCAGGGGCCAAGGTATGAGAGAAGTATCATGCCAACTGCATGGTTCATGCAGATTCTTCTCCAGAGAACTTTTAAGGGAAGATTGTTTCCCAATCAATTCGTTAGTTAATCTCTGCTGGGAACATTCCTTTTCAGTCTAACCTAGAGAAGATGAGTGTGCATCAGGTACTGAATGTGTTTGGCTACATCATTTGTCCCCGATCACTCTGATTTTATCCACAGTTAGGATCAGTATCCTGGGTTATTTTGAGGGCTGAGGTGGAGCACATGCAGTTACTGGTGGGAGGGAGCAGGTTGGCGATGAAATGGGAGATGCCATCTCTCCCTCTGCTTCACAAAGACCCATACGACAGGAGGGGTTGGGTCGTATTTATATCTATAGTGTCAAGATTCATTCACAAATTAATTCACATTTATGAAAACAAATCTAAGCATAGTAGATTGGTAGATTTCCTAATTCTTTGCAACTTTTGAAATATTTCTGTGATAAATTGAAAGAATTAAAAAATAATTTTAAAGATATTTTGTTAAATGACTTAGCACATAAAGGAGAAGTTTGTGGCTGGGGTTCTGGTGGGTCAGCTTCAACCCTCCACTCCCTGTTCAAGGGACCCCTGTCTTTTACTCTCCTAGGGCTGCTTTTGGCCACATAATGTAAACTAGGTGGCTTCCAACAACAGAAATAGATTCCCTCACAGTTCTGGAGGCAGTCATCAGTGTTAGGTGGCCTCTGTAGGCTCCAGAGAAGGGTCTGTCCTTGCCTCTTCTGTTTTCTGGGGGTTGCCTGCAATTTGTAGCCGACCCATTCCAATCCCTTCCTCCATCATTGATGCACCCTGTTCTTCTGTGCGTCTGAGTCTCTGTGGCCAAATTTATTATAAGGGCACCAGTCAGCAAGTGAGACCTGAATAGCAGCAATGTCCTTAAACAAATTCATGATCCAAATATTTCCAGAAAGTTCCAAGGAGAAGCAGGACTTGGGCACAATTAGCTTTAAAGAGTAACTACCATTAAGAACATTAATTATGACAGGACATTAAATATTGACTTCCAAGTCACCCTTTGGTTGTCAATATTTTATACAAATGACAGAACAATGCTCCTTTATAAATATAGCAATTACAACAGGAGATTTTGGAATTTTATTCATCAATGTTTAAAAATTGTGATTCAAACTGTTTAATAAAAAATTTAAAAGAGGAGCTCAAATACTGTCATTCCTTTAAATGACTTTTTTGGCTATGGGAACAGTTCCCCAATATTTGGTTCGTCTGTAAATTTTGGAGAATTTCTCTCACTCAATATTAATTAATTTCTTAGTTCAATCAAATCATCTGTTAATTACCAATCTCGAGTTGGCTTAAAAGAACCTATATCCCAAACAAGGATAGGAAGAGATAATGTCCTAGTTTTCAGTCTTTGGTGTGATAAGAGGTCCCCCTGGTGGTGATTCTCAGAAATTACGATTCTCTATCCTTGCTGAGGTCACAGGGATTCAGAAGCCAGTAATTTGTCTCAGCCCCATGAAAACTCTTTTCCTTAATTTAGTACAGTTGGTGAGCTAAAAACCATTTTTAACATTTTTAAATGGTTGATAAAACTCAAAAGAACATTTGTGGCATTCGAGAATGATATGAAATTCAAATGTCAGTGTCCATAAATAAAGTTTTATTGGCGCACAGCCACACCCCCAAAAAAAAAAAAAAAAAAAAAAAAAAGAAAACTCTGAGAGGTGGTGGCCTCAGGGCAGGGGCCGGTTAGGGAGCCACTGTGAAGTAAGTCTTGGCTCTTTGCTCTCTGGATGGAATTAAAGAATGCTTCTTTATAGAACAGTGCTGTTCAATAGAAAAGGTGTGAGCACATATGTAATTTAAAATTTTCTAGTGACCACATTAAGAAAAAAAGGAAAAACAAACCAAGTGAGGGGGATGGAGGTGTAGTTCAGTGACAGAGTGCTTGCCTAGCACTACAAAAAGGAAAGAAAGAAACAAGTGAAATTAATCTCAACAGTGTGTTTTTTCCAAATATTTAGATTTATTTCCCATATATCCTGAATATTATCATTTCAGCATACAACTCATATAAAAATGAATGAGATGATTTACATTCCACAGTGTGTATTTCCCCTGTGTAGCACATCTCAATAGGGACCAGCCACATTTCAGGTGCCCAGTAGCCCACGGGATTAGGCATGTCTCATTAGCTGTTCCACAATTTGCCATTCATATCTCAGGGTAACATCTCACCATTTGTCCAAAATCCACAGGGAAAGAGATCATCCGACATCAATAAATTGACTGAACCAAGAGGTTAGTGTGTCTTTGTGTCATTGCTATGGAGCACAAAGTGGGACCAAGGGTTCTGGAAGATGGCTTGACATTACATACAGAGGTTCAATTACTCAGGCTTCCTACCACAGTTATATTTCTGGGAATAGAAGCCGTGGAATATGAGCATGATCCCTGCTTTGGATGCTGCACACCCATTTACTGGGCTGAACTGTGTCTCTCCTCCCAATTCCTGCAGGTCTCTGTGGCTCTTGGGGTGACTGTCACTGGAAGCTGTGGCTCTCAACTCCAACACACAGCTGCTGCTTCTGGAGCCAGCACAGCCGGCACACCCTGAGACTGTGGCTCACACCCCTGAATTCCCTTGGGGTCTGAAGTGGGCTAACAGAACTGAGATGCATTCATGAAGTTAAACTAAGAATTAACATATAACTTAACTGATTAAAATCAGTATATAGTTAAACTAGTTACTAATTAAATTTCTTTCACTGGGTCTCACCAGAAGGAGCCCTGGGATAGGGGAAAGGGTACAACTTTTCTGGGCTTTCTGCCTAAGAAGCAGAATCTACCCTAAAGAGGCAAAAAGAGACGCAGACCAACATCAGTGGATGAAGCTGTTCTTCGTGGCCTTATTGATGTTAGGCTAAAATAGGAACTTAAATATTCAACTGTGGGAAATTGCTTAACAATAATGCACTCCACACGATGCAGCTTTCAAAATGAGATTTTGGTGAATTGTTTTCCTCTTTAGTTTTTAGTTTTGGGTTTTATCGGGGACCCAAGAGTGTCACACAGCTTCCTTCTTTCCAATTCTCCCCTGCTCAGACGCCACCATCTTCATCACATTTGAACTAATCATTTTAGAATTTACTTCCAATTCTCCAATAAACCTACACATGTTTCTTTCTACCTGTGGACTGTCCACCTGTGGTCATTATCTGTTGGCTCTTGACTGTGGAAGCGGGGGTTAGCTCCTTCTCCTCTGCTCCCTCCCAGGAATGCCCACCCCTTCCATTTCCTAATCCTTCCCCCCTGCTGCAGTTCCATCTTCCCTCAGCCCTGCTGCTCTCTTTCTGGCCCGTCCATGGCTCTGTCCTACCATCTGTCCCACATCAGACTGTGGTCACCTGCTCTGCTGGACTGTGGGTTTCTGAGGACAAGGATCCATGCCTTTCCGCTCTGTGCCCCGAGTGTTTGACACATCCCAGGCGCTCAGCACTTGAGGAACACATAAAAAAATGGTATGCAGGCTCTGGGCTGCTGTTCACAGCAGGGCTTAGAATCTCAGCAGCAAGGAAAGCCACCCCACCAGGAATGCTGTAGGCAAGGGAATCTTGTGTCAGTCTCCGCCATTCCATGCTTGTTAGGAGGTCTGAGCATTTCTCCTAAGACTTGGCGTCTATCTTGAGGTTCTTCTTGTTTACCGGCTCTCTGCACTGGGCAACTTTATCCCCAGGTCTGCTCATAACTGGGAGAGCAAAAGTAAATCAAGTTCAAGACCATTTAAAATGAACAGTCTCATTGAATCATTCCCAGTAGAACTGAATTTTCCCCTGAAATAAGATATAGAATGTGGACCCTTTTAGGTTGGGTTTTGAAGATCGAGAAAGATACCAAGAAGTGGAGATGGTTCTTCTGGGAAGAAAGGTGTTCCAACAGTCATCCTTTGAGTCAGAGAGGAGAGGGCCATATGCCAAAACAAACAAACAAACAAACAAACAAATAACACCAAAACCCAGCTACTAGTTAACTATAATCAAATAACTATACTGATGATCAGGCTGTAACCTTGTTGGTAATTAGATGTGACGCATTCCAGCCTTCCAGATGTGCTCCAACTCAAAAACAATGGAAAGTTTTTGAGTTGAAAGTTTCTAAGTAGAGAATCCACTGGATTTGATCTTGGGGAACAGAAGCAGTCAAAAAGACATGGACCTCAGTCCAGGAGCTGAGAAAACCACAAGCTATTTTAAGCAAAATAAATGTTATGATGAGAAAGTTCTGTTACAGTGTTTAGATTCGGAGGGAAGAGAGAAGTTAGGGAATGCTTCTCTTAAGGGGACAACTGGATGAAACTCACCTTTCATCAGAGAATGCTGTAGGGGACCAGGGATGTGGTGTAAGAGGGCAAAAGTCACTTACATATCACACAGTCCGTGCTGGGGCCTGGCTGTGGCTCCTTAAATGCCCTCCCATGCCAGGCACACTCTGTGTTACCCTTCCTTCTAAGATTGCCACAACCCATAACTCCAGGGAGGACTTCTCTGAGGAGTTTGCTGGGTCCCTGGGCCTCTCCCTGCATTTGAGCTTCAGGATTCTGACAACTTAAAAGGGGGCTTCTCCTTCCACCCACTTGACTACCCCAGGGACAGGCCAACTGTGAGGCTTTCACACTGAATCTCATCTCTCACCTTCTTTCCAAATCTTCTTTTTCTTTCATTCTTAAATCAGAGGGTCTTTTACTGGAGTAGGGGTGGGGCCTAGGAGACCTGGGTCATCTCTTATCAATCCTCCTTTCAAATATTTCCTGTTTTACATCTTTGATGCTAATTTTGGCTGAGCATGGGGTTAGTGAGAGGGCTTAAGAGCGGAAGTGAAAAATTCACAGGGAGTGTGGAAGCCATCTCCAGTAACACACACACCAACACAAACACCTCACTCTGTTCATGAGGGGACAGGATTCTAAAGTGGTTCAGAGTGGCGGAAGGAGACATGGGCCATGTGGCAAGGGGAGAACTAGTGCTATTCAGGACAGAGATGGGAGCCCAGGAAGAAAGTCAGGATCAGAGTTTGCTCTGAGAGTACTGGGGTGGCAGGTACCTGAACTGCGGGAGGTGTCAAGGTGAGGGCCCTGGGAATTCAGAGTACATAGGCTTAATCTTGTGTTCTATGAACCATTTGTACCATGGCTCTGAAAAATTCACCTTTCATTCATTTTTAAAGTTATTCAATTAAGAGTGTTGTGGTTGGAAACAGGTTACCTATTTTATTTCTTAGGTAGTAAAGCTTTCTTTGAACTTTGAGTAAGTGCCAACATTTGACAATGCAATAAATTAAAAGCATGTGGTAGCTTATGAAAATATTACAACACACACACACACACACACACACAGAGTGTGTCTGATGGGTCAAGTTGAGTGTCTCTTCCAAACGTGCTGTCAGAATGGGAAAGTGATTATGTCAGTCACTGGCAAGAAGCATCACTGGGAGCCATCACTGACAGGAAGTAAAAGAGTCCCCATCTTTCTGCTCCTACTTCTGTGACATGAAATATGTCTCTTGAAATGCATGCATATATACTTTATTACTTACTACCACATAAAAATGTCTCCCTAAGGTGAGGTGCATGTCATGCTGATGGATGTGAACACTCGGCACTCATTCCTCAAGGGTACAGTTCAGTAACCCCATTCCTGGGGTGACCAAGGACCTGAAATGTGAGCCTTTTGTTAACTGCTAAAAAGAATTCCTTTCCCACCCTTCTCAAAGCATGAGCTCATCCTTTTGAGCAAGATTCAGGGAAGACAGGGTGTGGGGCACTGTGTAACAGAGATGCATTCATTCCTAGAAACTGGAATCCGGAGATCCTCTTGTAGGGGCCTGTTTGGGTGATTCTCCATTGGAACAAAGCCTTCTTGGAGCTGTGCCTGGTCCCTGGGCAGAGAACCTGCCCAATCACATTTGTATCCTAGAGCCAAATGTCTTGTCTTGTGAGGAAATGAATGAGCTCTTTAGAGATTTTTATGGGAGCAGCAGTCGGGGAAGTTTGGACTGAGTAAGAGAGAGGAAAGAAGGAGAGAGAGAGAAGGAAACCCCTGTTGGCTTAGAATCATTGGGAAAAAATATTGAGTCTAGGTAAAGGAAAATTATGAATTATGGACTATTGCAAAATAAATATAATTTAATTTAAAATATATAATAAGCTGAGATACTTATGTTTACTAGTCAACTACATGAAAACACGTTTTTAAATGTTTATAAAATTGATGTATATTGATGCATCATAAATATAAAAATGTTATTTTGTACTTTAAAGCAAATACAAACCAGCACCATGCATGTATGAGAATAATAAATTTCAAATTAGTGACGTCAAAATCAACGAAGAGTTTTGACTTATTAATAGTAAGGTGATTATTGCTTGATCATCACAATGATAACCAACCTTGGGTCTTTGCAAAGGTATCTGAGGAATCCTCCCTTCTGCAATATGGAACAGTGTGAATTCAAGGAGCTGTAGGGTGCACTTTACGGACGACAGACTCCGACAGTAGCAGTTGGTCTGCAGAAGGCCTGTGACCAGAGCCAGGCCGTTCAGAAAACTGTGGTCGGGTCTTTCCGACTGGGCTGCAGGGTAAAGCCCTGTGCTCTCTGGTGACAGGATAGTGTGATGCGTAGCCGGTGGATGTGAATATTCAGCATTCATTCCCCCCGCGTACCGTTCAGTAACCCCATTGCAGGGGTGACCAAGGACCTGGATGTGAGCCTTATTTTTTAACTGCTAAACATTTTTCCTCTGTTGCCTGGAAAAGCCCACCTGCAGCCATAGACGGAAGCCAACACGAGGAGGAAGGCAGAGCTGAATGGGATACAGTCCTGGTTGGGAGGAGTTCCTGGCCTAGGCACTGGGTTAAAAGAACGTGTACCGCTCCCTTCTCAGGACAAGCTTGTGTTTCTGTGACTTGCAACCAAAGGGTCTGCTTGACCCATTGCTCTTCAGTATTGGTTTCTTGAGTTTGCAGATAGGGAACCCGAGCACCCCAGGGCTAAGCTGTGGTCCTGCCCAGCATTGCTTCTGTAGCTTTGTGGCTTGCCTCGCTCTCTGCTTGCTGATTACCAAGGCCCTGCTGATGGAAACTGCGTGGTCTCCAGAGGCAGCGGTCAGGCAGAGTTGCACCAGTGGAAGCCTTACTTCACCTAGCCGGAAGGTTCCCGCAGTTGTTTGTGTGAGTGCCCAGTTCTTTGTTTAGCTGGGAACTCCCTAACAGAAGGGATGGGGCCTTATTTCATATGTATCCCCCGTGCCCAGCAGGATCCTGCCGGGTCACAGGGTCTGGTAGAGGTTGGATGCCCCTTTTGCAAGCTCCCAGTGCTTCTCCCCTTGTACTTTAAACTGGAGGTACTTGGTTCATGCCTTAGTCCTGTGTCCACTGCCTTAGCTTTGGCTGAGGGTCCAGGCTTGATGATCTTTGCACCTGTCTTGGTGCATAGTGCACTAGGGAGCACTCAGTGAGCTACTCCATCTGCTCTTAGAAACTTATATTTGGCCTTTGTAACACTAAAAGGTCTGGTGTTAAAGTTTATGTACCTTTAGCCTCATGATCTGGAGTAAGGAGGAATCTCCTCATCTTCACCTTCAAATATATTCTAGAACAGACACAGCTTGAACATCCCAGGCACACTGAAAAGAAAACTGGACATGACACTTCTCAGAGGTGCTCCACTGTGCTTCTTTTTGATTACTAAAATTTGAAATAATTATTGATTTACAGGAAGTTGCAAAGATAGTACAGAGAGGCACTCTTCACTCAGTTTCCCCCGTTGATTATATCTTAGGAAACTGTACAACTGCATCAAAACCAGGAAACTTACGATGTTTATGGTTGTGTGAGTCTAAGCCATCTGAACAGATGCTGGTAGCTGACATCACAACCAAGATACAGGACTGTTCCATTCCCACAAAGATCTCCCCTGAGCAACCTCTGATAATCACACTACCCCACCACCACTCCCCGACACCCCCGCCCCAGCATCTACTAAGCTCATTTTCATTTCTCTAATTTTATCATTTTGAAAATATCATCTAAATGAAATCATACATGGTGTGACATTTCAAGATATTTCCCCCCCACTTAGCATAATTCTCTGGAGATTCATCCAGGTTTTGGGGTGTTCTCAATAGTTTGTTCCTTTTGATTGCTGAGTCATATCCCAAATTGGCAAACCATTTTCCAGAGGGATTGGACCATTAGCAATGTACGAGGAGCTACTTTCTCTGCATCCTTTACCAACATTTGGTGTTCAAAACAAAATATCATCCTATGGAAAACAGTCAGGTTATCTTGAAGTTCTTTCATAGTGAGAGGGGAAACTTATCTAGTCCAGGAAAATACCCATGATAGACATGTGTAACGTGGACCTCTGGGAAAGGTGTCATGCAGTCATTTTGACAGGGTGGCTCTTCCCTGAGATTTTTTTTTCCTTTCCTCACATTTTGCAGACTAATATCTGTCATATCTTTTGCTCTTTTCTATTTATTACCTTGTTCTTTGCTCCTGTTTTAGTCTTCCACACTTTTTTCTGCCTTTTGGGATTTTAATCGAGCATTTTGCTTTCTGATTTAAGGAAAAAAATTTGTCTTCTTTCATTGATTTAATCATTTATTTCTATTAATGAGGACTGGTGGATTCCTGTTTGTAAAAAGGTTTTATAATCTGTTACTATGATTATTTGTTTTTATAATCAATTTGTCTCCAATTTGGCCAATGGGAGCACCTTTGGGCTGACTCCTGTGTCCCCTGACATGTGCCATCTCTCATTGGAAACTTTCTTACTTTCTGGCTCATTTTGTATTCTCCTTACACTTCACCCCCACTATTTCTCCTCCCACCATTTCTTCAAGAGCGTTCAGTCAAGTGTGGGATACTGGTTGCTCATTGATGTCAGGGTTTCAGCTGTCACAGCTCTCTGGGTGGACAGAACTAGGAAGCATACCCATATATACATTTATATCTGTATACACCTAGCTACTTACTGAAAATCTTGCATTTGTGCTGATACCATCAATTCAGGTGCTACACCACACGGCTCATTCTACCACTATTATAAAAACTGTGGCAGGCTCCTGCCACTTCCCAGGATGCAGTGGCAGAGCTTGTCCTCTAGGGACGTGCTCCCTTGTGGGTAAAAATTCTTAATAACTTCACACCAACCTCAGAGACACTGGGAGCAAGGGAGCAGAACTGCTCTGCTTGCACCTGTGGCATGGGGCCCTCCTTGTGGTCAGACCTCTGACCTCTCTTCCTTCACCCCTTCCTCCTTCTCTCCCTTCCTTCCTACCTTAATGTTAAGAGTTTCATTTCCTCTGAAGGTTTTAAAAATAGGAGTCTTGGAGACGGGAGGGGGAGGGCCAGCCAGATGTACTCTGGAGGCGTTGAACTTCCACGTTGAAGCTGCTTCCAGTACCGAGCTCCTCTGTGGCCCGCAGGTCTTCAGGAAGTCTGTGGCTTTAGCCCTCCATTTGTGGTCCGTGGTGGTAGGTGCTTAAGGGAAGTGGAGTCCATGTTCCTGTTTGAACACAGGGTCTGGAGAGAACTGAGGCTGCTTGGTGACAAGGCAGCAGGGGATAATGAGAAGAAGCTGGAAAAGCAGAGGTGAGGGTCTGAGCCAAGACCCCAGGGTCATGTCTCCCCTTCACTCTCCTAGCTGTGCTGGACCCAGCCCTCTCCAATGGAGGAGCTCTCTCCCCGTCTTCCTCTTTCTCTCTCTTAATTTCTCCCAACTTTAGGGGACCGAGGGGAGAGCTTTTAAAAAAGAGCATGAACAGCTTCTGATGAGAAGGTTCCAGGAGCTGTGGAACCCCAGAAGAAGGCAGGCTTTCCTTAGTGTGGCTTTGGGGGAGAGATGGGAGTGGGTGATGTAGTTTTGATGGCTCAGTAAGGAGTCTTGAGAGGACAGCAAGAGTACAAGCAGGAGACACAGAGGACCACACATTACTGATGGGGGCCACCTCACCTGGGAATTACCCAACTCCCCTGAGATCCATGTCCTTTCATCGGCATGAATGTCATGATATCTACCCTTGTAGTGTCACAAATCTTCAAAAAAAAAATATATATATATATATATAGATAGATAGATATAGATATAGCCAGGAAAACTCCTAGTTGCAGTGGAAGTGGTAAGGAGAGGACTGAAAAGAAAAGGTGAAAAGAAAAAAAGAATGGAAGCGATTGGACACAATGAGAGATGGCGGGTAAGGGGTGGCGAAGTCAAGGAGACAGTCAGGTTGAGTCTAGGTGTGGACCTGGGAGAAAGGATAATGGTCATGTCCTTGACACACACTGGGTTTTCAGGGACTCCACCAGGTGAGTTGGTTTGGAGATCTCACTGTGGATCTTGCTGACTGGTTGTCACTCTTGTAAAGCTCTTCTTAGCATTTGTAGTGTCGTATTTGAGGAAGCATATCTGCAGCTTCCTGAGAATCCGAAGGGACTTGCTGGTTTCCTTCCCTTCCTTTCCTTCTCCTTCTTCCACACCATTCTCTCCCACCTCCGCTTGAGAGCGATGCCCCTCCTGAGGCAGCGTCCTGGGGAGTCAAGATTTTGCACTCTGACTTTTTTTCACGAGAATCTTTATCTGAAAATCTGTCCTCTTGCTCCTCAAAATTGGGGAAGAAGTTCAAAAGAGGAGAGGGAAGGAGAGGAACCTCAGCATACGAACTTGACATTCCTTTCTGGTGGAACAGGCTGCTGAGTCGCCTTCATACTCTTTCTGGTTAATGCGAGAGGTAACTTGGCTTAAGAGCATCTTCATCCTGGTTTCGGATTCTGTAATCATACAGTTGTCTTTTGTCTTTGAATGATGGAAGTGGTGGAAGTCTAGATAATTGGTCCCTAAATCTCAGGACACGTGAAGGGATGTTAAGAAAAAATTGTCTTTTCCCCACACCTACGAAGTTTTGGTTCACTTAGATTTTCTTCTCTCTTCCTTACTGGTCTTAAAAATCCTAATTACCTGGGGAAGCTGTTAAAAACAGAGATTTTTTTTTTTTTGGTTCCTACCAGAAATTATGAATCAGTAGGCAAAAGGTGGGGGCCCTTCTCTGGAATCCTCATTTTATAATCAATCAGGTGATTTTGTTGAAACTGATTCTCAGATTTCAATGTGAGAACACTCTTAACCAGTTATTCTTGACCCTGGCTTCTATAGAATTGCCTAGAAGCTTTTAAAAATACTAATGCTTGGGCTCCACCCCAAATCAATGACACCAGAATTTCTCTCAGTAGAGCTTGGGAACTGTATTTGTTTATTGCTCCCAGGTAATCCCAACGTGTAGCCAGGGCAGGGAGGATCCCATTAGACAGCTGAGAGTCAAGACAATGTTGACATTCACTTGTATGCTCGGAGAGGATGGTGTTCACTCACAATTTAAGATGTTTATTCAATCCTGATAACAATTCTGTGAGTTTGGAATAATCATTCCCATTTTATAGACAAGAAAATTGAGGTTCAGAAAAGTCATATAATCTGAGAACATTTATCTTATGAGTGTTGGAGCTGGCTTGGATTCTGGGGCCAAATGCTTCATCTATATATCTTACTCTCTCTTTCCACTGAGAAATGCTCTGGAGAAACAAAATTGTTGGATTCCATTTTAGAATTCAAATGAATTGGTTATCAAACTGCCTTGATAGGGCGGTGGAGCATGCCTGTAATCCCAGCGGCTTGAGAGGCTGAGACAGGAGAATCTCGAGTTCAAAGGCAGCCTCAGCAATGGTGAGGTGCTAAGCAACTCAGTGAGACCCTGTCTCTAAATAAAATACAAAATTCGGGCTGGGAATTCGGGCTCAGTGGTCAAATACCCCTGAGTTCAATCCCTGGTACCAAAAAAAAAAAAAAAATCTTAAAATGCCTTGATAGGAAGTTGCCCCATTGGAATTTGTTTTGAAGTGTGGTTTAACCGTAAGCTTAGGTGGTGGTGATGAGTGATCAGGAGTGGACAGAACCTTGTCAACTAGTAAGAACAGTGTTGCTGACTTAGGAGGAATCTTGGCCATGGGGAGAGACAGGGAGGTCTAGTCTCCCCTCACTTGTCCCTGGTGTCCCCTGGCTGTGGCTGGGACTCCTTGCAGGAAAGCCATCTCTTCCTCCCAGGCAGGACCCCTAGAAACTTGCCCCCTCTTTCTCCAAGTTCAGTCGTTGTTTTGCAGCCCAGTGAGCATTAATTCATGGATAAAAACTGAAAGGGGATATTGACCCTGAATCCCTCCCTAGCCCCCTCCACTGCAGTGTTTCTCAGCTGACACAACCTCTATGGAGGGCACAGAAACGGTCCGGTCATATTTTCTTTGCCTCGCCTGTGACTTCACTGGCTGCCAGACTGCTTGGGCGAGGCGGTGGCTCTGGGCTGACTCAGGCTTGCTCACCTAGAGCACCCAATCGCTTGGGGATGACTGGACTCTGTCATTAGCCGCCCCACCCACTGCTCCATTAACCCATCATTTCTTATTTTCTCCCAGAACCTCTGCATCTGCCTGTGAGATTTGGTTAATAAATGTCCAGCTCAGCGTGGGTTTCCTCCACCTTCAACTGGCTCCCTACTATTGTTTATGTGACATTTCTATAGTTTTAGAAAGATAATAGCCAAATTGAGATCTAATGTGTACACCATAAAGCCCACCACCCTTTCAAAGTATAAAATTCAGTGTTTGTTAAAAAGTCTATTCACAGAATGTTCAACTATCAACCTGCTAGTACCACCCCAAAGAAACTCTGCCTTAGTAACTGTCACTCTGCATTTCACTACACCTACCTGCCCCACCCCCACCCAGTCCAGAGAACCACTAATC
The DNA here is from genome assembly GCF_001458135.2 of Marmota marmota marmota. Taxonomy (NCBI): domain Eukaryota; kingdom Metazoa; phylum Chordata; class Mammalia; order Rodentia; family Sciuridae; genus Marmota; species Marmota marmota. Next base: position 6,865,158 of record NW_025999990.1, on the reverse strand, counting down.
TACTTTCAGTCCCTCTAGATTTGCTGCTTCTGGCATCTCACCTAAATAGGATCACATGTTCTGTGGTCTTTTGCGTCTGTCTCCTTTCACTTAGCTTTGTTTTGAAGGGACGTCCAGGTTGTGGCATGTATTAAACTTTGTTTTATGGCTGAATCATGTCCCACTGTATGAATACAGCACATTGTCTGCATCTGTGCATCAGTTCATAGACATTTGAGTTATTTTTACTTTTAGCTATTAAGAGTAATGCTACAGAGGCTCATGTATAAATGTTTGTGGGTGTAAGTTTTCACAGGGGGCATATGTTGAGGGGTATAATTGCTGGGTCATGTGGTAACTCTGTTTAGCATTTTAAGAAATCATCAGACTGTTTTTCCAAGCTGCTTCACCATTTTATGTTCCAATCAGAAATATATGAAGGTTCTGATTTCTTCACATATTCCCTTTTGGTTAACAATTCCATCTTGAGTTCATGTTTCTTTTCCAGAATTGTACTATGAGTATTCAAGAGGAACCAAGCTGCTTCTTCAACACTATCCAGTTTTGTTGCTTATCAATTATACTTTCCACAAAACACCAGAACACAAACCTAGATCAGCCAAGATAGTTGGTATTTTATGAAGAAAATCACCTCTTCTTTAGTTTCTAATAACATGCCCTTCATTTTCCAAGACTTCACTGTAAGTGTTCTTCATGTTTATGTTTCTAACTTGTACCACAAAACTCACCCGGCTTTTAACTATAACTGAGTACCCAGTTCCAAAGTTGCTTGTACATGGTTGGGATTTATTACAGCAACACCCACTCTTGGTACCAAGACCTATACTCAACTGAGTTCTTCTGAGAAACAGAAAACCAATAGGAAACGCACATGTATATATGTATATTTATTTATTATAAGAAATGGGATTATACAATAATTAGAAGTCCCCAGATCTTCAGCTGACAGTCTAGAGACCCTAGAGAGCTAACAGTATAGCTCCAGTGCAAGTTCAAAGGCTTGGGAACCTTGAAAATCAATGGGGTAATGTCCAGTCTGAGTTTGAATCTGGAGGCAGAAGAAGACTGATGTCCTAATCCAAAGACAGGCTGGGAGGGAATAAGAGAGAATCCTTTCTCACCTGTTCTATCTAGCCCTTCAGCAGATGACGTTCACTCACAACGTGAAGAGCGATCTGCTCTTCTCATTCTACCAACTCGTGTTAATCTCACAAACATACCCAGAATAGCATTCAACCAAATATGCAGTATCTGGAGTCCTTTTGGGTCTATTTCAGTTGTCACTTTCTTTTCATCTTGTTCTTCGTTCATGTTGTCTTGCTTCCAAGTATGCCAGGTTAGTATTTATTCTTTTTACTGTATATACATTTACATGTTCAGTATTGTTAGGAGATTTCAGTTGAAGGCCAGAGGGTTGTTTTCTTCCAGAGGGGGTTTACATTTGCTTCTCCTGAGCCTCTGGGACCACCACACTCCAGTGTCACAGACTGGGATCATTCAGAACCCATCAGCACTTCCTGTAAATGACAGTCATACCACTCAGAGTGCAGCCCTAAATAAACAAATAATTTGCAATAATAATATAAAGAATTCCCATGTGCCTTCACCTGAACTCTCCAAAAGTTATTATTTTAGCAAAATTGTCTTATTATTTTGTACATCTCTCTCCCTGAATCACTTGAAAATGATTGCAGATATGTTGCCTTATTACCACTGAGTATTTCCTCAAAACAAACATTTTTTTTTATACACATCCATAGTAAAAGTACCCAAATCAGGGAATTACTATTACCATTGATATAATACTTTTGTCTAAAGTTTAGCATGGTGTTTTTAGACTTGTCTGTGTTTCTGTTGTTCATTTTTTAAATTTCAGAACAGTGTTCTATTATATGAACATACTAAAATTTGTTTATCTGCTGAGAGACATTTGTTCTCTCTTTTCTTTTCTTTCTTGCCATGACACATAAAGCTGTTACGAGTAATTTTTTGTGCAAGTCTTTATATGGACATATGTTTTCATTTCTCTTGGGCAGAGTTGTTGGACCATATGCTAAGTGTATGTTTTTCTTTATAAGAAACTGCCAAATTGCTTTCCAAAGCAATTGTGGCATTCTGCACTCCCACCAGCAATGTGAGAGAGTTCCAGTTCCTCTGCATCCTTGCCCACTGGCTTTCAGTTTAGCAATTCTGAGTATATAGTGAAACCTCACTGCGATTTTGATTTATATTTCCCCGATAATCAGTAATGCTGAGTATCAATGGAGGAGATTTTAAAAATATACAATGATTTTTACACACATCTCTATTATGTGAGGCTCTGCTTGAGCACCTGACTTGTATTTGCTCATTCCACTTCCTAACAGCCCATTAGGTAGGAACTGCCACTGTTCCTACCTTGCAAGAGGAAACAGAGACACAGAGAGGTAAGCATTTGGCTCAACACCACACAGCTTAGAAGTGAGAAGCCAGTAGTTAAACTTGAGTCCAGAGCCTGGGCTATCAATTGCTGTCCAATACCTGAGCTACGCGAGACCAATCTACTTGGAACCGGACACTTGCTATTCCCTGCTTCAAGCTGTTTCCCTTGTGGGCAGATTTTCTTCTTCTCGATCCTGATCCTTCTTTGGTTCCTTTTCATCCCACTGATGCCACAGCCCCCTGACGTCCTTGCTTAATTACGTAAAATGACCTGTTTTCATGCAGGATGCAGTGGCTCATGCTTGTAATCCTAGCAACTTAGGAAACTGAGGCAGGAGGGTCACAAGTTCAAGGCCAGACTCAGCAATTTAGTGAGTCACTCAGCAATTTAGCAAGACTCTATCTCAAAATAAAAAATAAAAGGGATGTGGCTCAATGGTAAAACGCCCCTGGGTTAGATTGCTAGTGCCCAAACCCAAACCCAAACCAAAACAAAACAACCAAAAAAAAAAAAAACTTTCTTAAAAATAACCAATTTTGCTTAGCAGTTTTTAATATTTTTTTTTTTACATTTTTCTTTCTTTAAAAAAAACTTTTATTATGGAATATTTAAAAAGTATTGAAAAGTCAAGAACATACTGTAATGAACTCTCATTTTAACTGTAAAATTATTGGTGCCTATCTCTACTTGAATTGGAATACTGACATCATCATTACACCAGTTTCTTAATAATATCAATATCCAATTAGCTTTCAAATCTCCTTGGCTTTCTCCTTAATTTTTTTTTTAAACAGTTTGCATGAAACTAGATGCAAATAGTTGTGATTATTTGATATGTCTCACATGTTTACCCGGATGGATAGGTTTCCCCTAGTATCTGTTTCCCTTTTAAGTTTCATTTTGAAGAAAACAGGTTGTGTGAGTTTCCCATGGTCTGGATTTTGTTGGTTGAATCTCTATGATGTAGTTAAACTTCTCCTTTGTTCTCCATATTTCCTGAAATTTGTAGCAAGATCTAGAGGCCAGATTATATTCAGGTTTGTTTTGTTTTATTTTGGTAAGACAGCTTCAGAAGTGATGTGGTGGACTTGGGTGAAGAAGTGCACAATGTCTGTGTCTTTCTTTGTGTTGGTATCAGCCCTGGATAATCACAGCCTTGGATGTATTAACTCATTAGGGTTTCTATTCCTATCACTTGTCCCTTAGAATATACCTGTAAGAGAAAATGTCTCATTAATTATCTAGTTATGTAAAATTTGCACAGGAAAAAAGACAATGTTGGATTCTTTCTCTTTGTGTTAGTTTTCAAAACAATAAGCTGGTAGGAGAGTGTATTTTTTAAGACAATGGAAGAATGCGAAGGTAAACGAGGCTGGCCTGTGCCAGGAGTCAGCCACACACACTTTCACAATGTCTCTCTTGGGTTTTCCCCAGGAACTTGCCAATGCAAATGGAAACTTCAGCATTTTGGTGCCAGAAAAAATGAGCACCAGAGCAATGTGGCCCTTTTCATCTTCAAAGCATTTCAGGTCTAATTATTTCTCCTATCTCCCCAAGACGTAGGTGTTATTATCTTTATTCTGAAGATAAGAAAATGGAGACTTGAAGAAGATGTGAGAGCAACCTGCCCCAAGCTCCCAGGGCGTCACCATGGAAGATGAGATTAATATTTATGTATGGCTCAATTTTAATTTCATCCTCTGGGAGGGTGGTACAGGGAGGGTCAGAGAAAAAGGGAGCTGGAGCTCTCTGACTTAATTCCGATACTGCAAATGGCGCTATGTGCAGAAACTTGAGGATACGCTGTGGTGTGGCCATAATCGATCAAGTATTTGATATTGTACTGCTTGACACAAGGTTTGGACTTTAAGAAAGTATTTGTCAGATGACTGTAAACGAATAATATGCCACATTTTGCCACTACATATCTCTCTATGGTGTGACAAGAACAGAAAATTGTATTTAGATTCCCCAGTTATTGTACACCAGGTTGTTGAGAGTCCAGAGTAATATCCCCCCCCACCTTGGTTAGAACTATTTAGTGGATGCTGTTTATGTCTATTGTAAAACGAGGGTAATATTTACACTATTCCTTGGACATAGTCAGTTCTTGCTGAAAGATCATGTTATTTGTGAGCCCAGAAAAAAACAAGAGATGATACAATTCCTGGAAATCAACCTTTTCCCCATTTGAGTTGGTGCTTGGATTTTTTTAACGTGGAGATGTTTGAGAGACAGTACTTCCAGCATCTTGGAGCTGGAATACCTGAGATCTGTGTTCTCCACCCACACTAATTGCCCCAGCAGCCTGTAATCGCCTGACCTTGGTGAGCTGGTAGTGGTGGCAGAGTGAGGGAAAGCAAGTCAATTTAGGCATTTCAAAGGAAAGGAACTCAGAAACCTCCTTCTAACATTAGATTTGTATTAGTGGTCTGACAATACTCCCTACCCTCAGTCCCATTTGGAGAGCTTTACGATGGCCACCAATTCATCTTCTCTTTGGAAAGAGCTGCTAATGCCTTCCACATACTGTGGAAGGCTTTTAGTTCCCAATTCCAATGCTACCTGTTTCACTTACTGCATGAGAAAAGTCTGCTTAATTTGCTCCTTCTGTTTCCTGTATTTAATTCATGGTTATTGACTTTGTTTTGTTGTTGCGTAAGGAACTGCATTCCCTTATTTACCTCTTTCCCTAACTTAAAGCCAGCTTTGACGTTAGGGTTGCTCGGCCACTTACAGATGCCCTGTCATCTGCACAGGAGGGGAAGGGGGAGGACCCTGCCTCTCCTACACAGCCTCCTCCTACTCTGAATCTACTTTCGTGAAGTTCCTCCTTCCCTGGCTAAGGATACCTTTCTGTGCAGTTGTGAGCGATAAAACAGAGAAACACTGGAATACTAAGAGCTCGACAAAAGTAGATTTAAGACTAGTATCAGGGACACATTCTGTTGCAAAAGGAGAGCAAATGTACCATCTTTGCTACACCAACAACTGGTCTAGCTAACAATGCAATATAGTGAGGAGTTGTGCCATCAGTTTTCAAACTTCTGAGATTATGAACTTATAAAGGTAAAAGGGTTGCTTTGGCTCACGTTTTGGAGGTTCCAGGCAATGACAGTTTGGCCCTGCTGCTTTCGGGCCTGTGGTGAGGTAGCCCATCATGGCAAGAGCACAGGGTAGGGCAAAACTGCTCACCACATGGTGGGGAAAGCCAAAGAGGGAGAGGGGAAGAGGCCAGGGTCCCCCAATCCTGTTTGAGGGTATGTCCTCAACAATTAAGGACCTCTCACTAGGTTCTGTTTCTTAACGTTTCCACCACCTCCTCTCTGGGAACCAAGCCTCCAGCTCCTGGGCCTTTGAGGACACTGGAGATCCAAACCGTGGCAGGAGTGTCAGAATCACAGCTCCGGAAGGAAGGACCCTGGAGAGTTCACTGAGGAGGGCAGCCATGACTTCCCAAGGGAAGAAAGGCGCCAAGTTCCTGGGGTGGATGGAATGTGGTGGTGTCTGCATGGTGCTGTGACCTTGTGATGAGCTGTTGGGCTTCGCTTTCAATGTCTCCCTTGAAAAAGAAACTGATGAAAGATGTCAAGGGAATTAATTTTGGTTCATTCATTTTCTCTTTTTCCTGAGCTATATTTAGGACTCCAGATTTAATTTTTACCACACCCTGTTTTTTAAATAGTGGAAGGTGGTTTGGTATTTGCATAGGCTCACTGAGTCCCCAGTGTGAGCGAGACTCTTCCTACCAGCAATTACTTACATTTCTAATATCGCTTTTCTCATTTGTAAAATGGGGATCATAATACATAACTGACCAGGTTACTGTCAGCTTTGAAGAAAAAAAAATACATTCTACATAACTGCTTTGGGGTAAAGGGTGGTGGGTATGCAATAACAGCTTATAAATGACAAGCACCATAATCATGATAGTATAAATTATTTTAGTGATGTAATGATAACTATTCATTACTTAATAAAAATTTAATATGAAATATTAAACATATACCTCTCCCTTTGAAATCTTAATCCTCCTCTTTAACTCTGAGTAAATTTCACTTTTATTCTTATTTTTCTTGTTTATAAGACTCTGACCCAAAGGCAGAAAGTGAAAACTTCACATAAACGTGTGTGCACATTTGATCAAAGATTCTCAATGTCTTTCAAACTTTAAAGACTATTGTTTTTTCTCCTAACTAAAAAACAGTCTACTATTTTCCCTATACTCTTACCATAGATGTAAAATGACTCTCTGAGACTCATAACACCACTAAAGCTTTTTGGAGCAACATTCTAAGCAGATGTATTATCTTATTTACTCTTTATTATAACCCCCTGGGGGGTTCTGCAGTCACCCCCATTGAACAGATGTGGGGATTGAAGCAAAGTAAGATTTAGTGATTTTGCTCAAGGGTATGGAATAAATAGTAGAGCTGGAAAGAGCCAGTCATGGACAGCCCAAGTCAGTGCAGAACCTGCTAAAAATCCAAAAGTGTGGTGTTTAAACACCCAGCTCAGATTCCTGGGCTTCACCTAGATCTATGGAATCACAATATCTTCTTCTGCCTGCCAGTTCTTAGGACGTCTGACACATGATCATATTGAATGCCCATTAGCAGCAGTATTTTGACCTAATGGGGTTTAAAGAATCCTTTAATTTATTTACTATAATGGATTCTTTATTTTAAAATATTAAAATAGCAACCCTGTCTTTCTTGAATACCTCTTCTTTTCATAATAACCACTGCCTTCACTATGCTGTTGTTACAGATGATTTATTGATTTCTACTAGACATTTGCTTCTGAGTCCTTTAAAAATTTAAGATATGTTTACTTAAAATTTAGTGTGTAAAGCGCTTTTTGAGTTCTAGAAGGAAGTGAGGATGTACACGGGAACCATAGTCCCTGTCCTCTATGAGGCTTAGGGTGGAGGCTGGGACCCGGCTCAAATGCAGCTCATGTAGGTGTGAGTGCAGGGGTAGACTCAAAGAAGAAACTTCTGATCTCAATTTTGTACTTTGGAAGCATTTGGAGCTACAATAAGTGAATCCCTGGATCCCCCAGGTCTGGGGGAAGTTGAAGGTAATGAATAGAAGGAATCACTCTTAAGTCCCTTTTTTAGGAGAGAGAGAGACCAGGACTTAAGTTCTTATCCTAAAGGTCCACAGCATGGTGCCTTGCATACATAATATAAGTTGATTCATTCGTTACCCCTCAAAACTCCTTTGAAGACTTCATGAAAAATCTCTCCCTTTCCAAATGAAGCCAGTTGACTCCACAGTTCTGAGACCTATAATTCCTTCCCTCTCTGTTTGAATGGTCCTATCATCACATAGAACAGAGTGCTTATTAGAGGAAGGATCAATTCTTACAGCCCACCCGGGGATGGGAACATTAAATTTCAGGTCGAACACAAACGTACGTTGTGTAGCAGAGTGTGTGGAGTATTTGTTAAGAGCTCTGCCTGGATTTAAATCTGATTTCTACCACTCACTAATGTGTGGGCTGGGGAGTTACTCAGCAGCTCTGAACATAGGTATTTTTTCCTTCTCATTTGTAAAATGCTATAAAAACAGGCCTTATGTAAGATGTCCTTGCAGAGCATTTATAAAAGGTCTTACTAATATCACTTTAAAACGTTCACACAGGACGCTGTGGGTGGACTTCTCACCAGTTGAAAACTGGGGGTGTGGACTTGGTGATCTCCAAGCTTCCTTCAGGTTCCTCCTTGAAGGAAGGAACAATCCAAGGTCACTGCCCACAGCGGAGGTCAGCATGTTGGTGGGTGCTGCTGAGGGAGGAGGAAGGCAGAGGGGCAGGCCTGCACCCCCTGGCTGGACTCCCTCTCAGCCTGAGGCAGGTGGAGCCTTACCTGTGACACCAGATTCTACTTGGCAGCTGCGAGGTCCTCTCTTCCTCACCAAAGGAAGCTCTGGAATTTCTATTTCTAAAAAGAAACCTAACTTTTTAATCATAAGAAATGATATATGGGGACTAGACAATCTGGGTGATATCACAAACTACAGAAAGAATAAAAATCATCTTTAAGCTCATCAGCCAGAAATAACTTTGCTAAATTTTTTAAAAAATTTTCTTCAAATCTTCTAACCGTATCATTTTCTAATATGGAATTAAGCAAACTTTAAGTGCATCAGAGCAAGAAGCCAAGGCTCCTAAATCCTACTCCACAGGTTATTGTGGTTTTATTTTTTTTTTTTCAATTAAAATTGGGTTTGCGGTTTACATGTGCCGTGTAACCTACTCATACACAAACCAGTTTTGTGAACATTACTCTGAAAATATACTTAGTTACTTCCCTGTTGATGGATATTCAGCTGGTTTCCAGTTCTTCTGTTATAAATATTACCACGGACATTTCTATGTCTTAATCCCTGACCTAATCTGTAATTATTTCCTTAAGAAAGATTTCTAAAAGGTGTATTATTGGGTCAAAGGAGCTAGATATTAAAATATACAGCCAATTATTATAAATAAATTATTACTAACATACAGTCAAATATTTTCTTGGAAGAGTTCATCAACTTACATGCTGTATTGAAATTCTTATTTTTACTGAATATTTTGCAAGGTTGTTATTTTCATTCTTATACTTATGCCTTTTGTCCTCTGAGAATTACACATGAAAAGGAAATTATAAAGACATTTAGCAATACAGATATCAGGACAACTGAATGGGAAGTAACCAGATCATATAGCTCTATTACTAATAAATTAAAACCCACTCATTAATGAACTGATTAACATGTTTGATTTTTATTTCCAAATACATTCCACACCACTCATTTTAGAGAGAAGTTAAGCTCTTTTTGGTAAGGGAAAAACAGGATTTCACTGGTGGACTTTTGCTTCTAAAAGTTATGTAAGGACGACTGTCCGCATCCCCGTCTTCTTTTTTAACAGGAGGATGCTGAGGCCCAGAGAAGTTGCAGATTACTGATGGCTAGTCCCCACTGAGTGGCAGAGTGTGGCTCAGGATCAGTTCCAAGACGAATTCCCTTTTCCACTCTGTCACCTTGATCTTCTCTACATCCATAACGAAACCTAAGTGATTTGATATTAAATGTCCTGCTCGGATGTGCCTTTCATATGGTATTAAGCATTTTAAAAGCAAACTGTGCCACTTTTAAGAAATCCTGGTTGTCTGTGGCTTAACTCTGGGGTTCTGCTTTAACTCTATTTTTCATCATTGTCTGTTTTTTGGCCAAAAGTATTTGTCTTAATAGAAAAATTTCATAAGTTATTTTCAGGTTATCATTTAAAATAAAATTCTTCTAGACATTGATAAGATAAAAAACTGTCTTATCAAACGGTTGGAGTCTCAAAATGGAGTAGTTAGGGGAAAGTATTATAAATCTGGGCTTTTGTAAACATTTTCTTTTCTGTCTCAGAAACTTCAAGATAAATGTTTTATCTTTTTATTTTGCAGCGTTGGGGGTGAACCAGGGCCTCACATGCTAGGCAAGCACTTCACCACGGAGCCGTGTCCCCAGCACTACTTGATCTTTTTCCACTCAGTTTCTCCACATTTTAAAGAAAGATAATGGTCCTCTGTGTCTAGGGAAGGCTGTGTGTGTGTGTGTGTGTGTGTGTGTGTGTAGAGGGAGAGGGAGACAGGAGATGGTAGCATGCTGTAACAAAGCTCCTTTGGTTGTTCCTGGGAGTGGCTGGGTGTGTCAAGCCCTCCTCAGCCAGAATGCTGACTAATCCACTTATAATGTTTGCAATATTTCAACCTATGGGCAAGAAAAAGCACTAATAAAACAGTCTCCTAGGTTATTAAATATTTGGGCCAATGACTGCTTTTGTTGAACTAGAGGAAATTATTGTTGGATAAAATTATATAACGAATGAATGGATAATTTATTCTTTAACTGTATTTCTTCTCTCCAAAAACAACAAAAAAAAGCTCTTTTTGGTACCTGGTCAACAAAATGGCTTTTGTGGCAATTGAAAGAGAGAATGTTATGAATTATTTTTGGAATTATAAAGCAAATGCACTTTCCTACAAACAGGTATATCATTGTCCACTCAATATTTTATAAAGATAAATTTATTTTATAAACGCAAGCTGTTTGGGATGGATCAGATGCAGTGGCCTTGGGTGTTTATAAAGAGAACTGGAGGAAAGATAGTTGGTATTTAAGGAAATGTCAAACTGATTTCAAATTTGTGGGTTGAATTCATCATTATTTGAATCAGCCACATTCTATACAGTCTGCCACCTCCTCATCTTATCTTCCCATTCATTCCACTGTGTGCTGGGTACTCAGCTATGAGTCAGATGCTGATTGGTCCTTGGAATAGAGAATAAAACAGAAAAAAAAAATCCTGCTTAGATTTTAGCTGGAAGAGGCCATTAATAGTAGGCATAATAAGGAAATTGTATGTTATATTCTAGAGGAAACTGTACAATCTGATTTTGCATCTGTTTTCATAGGTTTGAATTTTACCCAGAGGAAGAAAGATCAGAACTGCTCTGGAGCTGGATTTTCAAGATTCCACATGAGAAGAGACTGATAACTGCACATAGTAACAGTAACCTATAGCTGTTTTCATACTGTTGCTTTCTGACTACAGAAGAACTTTTTTCTTCTATGTCTGCTGCCTAGAAACTCCTCCTGCAATATAACTGACAATATTGTTCCTTCCAGGCCTTTCCTTCGAGCTGTATACATTTTACACTGTAACAGCCATCCTAGATCTCAGGTTCATAGACATTTGCTAGCCTGTAGACTTGTTGAGAGCCATACCTAGGTCCAACTCTTCTTGCTGTTTGTTCCAGAGTCCTGCCCAGGGTCTGACACTTTCAACAGGTACTTAATCAATTAATCACAGACTCTAGTCACAGTGTCCAGTTGAAAGCGGGAGGCGGAGTTCCCATGTTGACAGCACGAGAAACTCTTGAGGCCATTCTCCCCTAGAATTTCTCAGCTGTTGTGTTCTAGGTACTAGTTTGAAATGTGGCTTTATAAATGTGAACTGCTGGTATAACTCCATTCTCTCCTACTCTTCTGTTTTGGGGTGGACTTTAAAAGGAATTAAGTTGATGGCCACCGTGGAGAAGATGTTACTGAGGAAAAGTTCTTCTCAGTCAAATAGAATCACAAGTTTAATGCTCTTGCCACTGAGTGATAGCCACTGATCTGGCTCAATTGTCTTGTCAATGATGTTACACTGAGACTCAGAGTCCTTGCCTTGCTTGGGTTCAGACACTTCAACACACGAATGCTTTTGGCAGGAACCTTTGGTTAATATCCCTGTCCAGTATAACTGGTGTCATCCCAGCTCTACACCTTTGCTCATTCTTTGCTCCTGGCCTGAATGGTCTTCTGATGTCCAGTGACCCTGCCTCCAAGGACGAAAGGGTCATATTTTTCTCTGAACTCCCTTTGTGCCATGCATCAGGCTTACATTCTTTATTATATGCTGCAAGACATTTCACTGCTTTCACTTCTGATCTTCTGATGGAACTATTATAAGATGTCTGTGGAGTGTGTCTTGTATCCCTAATGGAATGGTGCCTCCAACTTTCAAACAGTCAGAATCACTCAAAGGTATTGTGTTCAGCCTTCCTTGGGTGTTGCTGAACTTCTGTCACTGGAAATATTTCTGCCTAAAGTGGGCAAGCACTGAATAAGAGTGTTGCCCAGGGAATTAATAAACACCAAAAGGGAGGATAGCTCTATGATTTAAGTGCAAATCACTTACAATCTATGGACCATAGTAGCAAGCATTCAGTAGGTGTTTAATAAATAATTGTGGTGAATGAGATCTCAATATCACGCTCCAACCTTTTGGCCACTGTGATATTCCCGGGGCACATTTGAAAAACAGGCAAAATGGTAATAACTACCATCACTAGGGAACACATACCATGTGCAGATACTTCACAAGTATGGTCTCTTTGTATATATGTATGCCTTATTTTACAGAAAAAGAATCATGGCTAGAGAATAAGAACTCTGTTTAGGATTTCTTTAGCAATGAGTGGTAGAGTCAGATTGCAAATTTATGACTCTGCCCTCAAACACACATTTTCCTCACTACAGCTGGATAATGAAATTTTAAGAGGCATTCTGCCCACACCCCCTCCTATGACCTTGCCTCTACTTGCTCCACTAATGCCTGAAATATTACTTTCAGAGTTCAACTCATTTAGTTTATGACTTTGATCCTAGTTAATAATAAAATACAGGAAGGGGGGTGGGCAGCACAAGCAGGTAGGGAAGCTATCAATTAATTTTAGTTTAGCTAATGAGTGGCTCTCATTCATTTAACCAGCAAGCATTCATTGACTGCATACTGTACGTCAAGTCCTTGCTGTGTGCATGTGTTTCAAAATGAATGAGGAGGAGACTGTAAAGTAAATAGGTGATGATGAAACATAGTAAATGAACAGTAGGGCGAGCACAGCAGAGAAGCAACTGGCCGGGTTTCAGGTACTTTCCTGAGTACAGATAGGATAGGAGGGGAGGAGGTCCATGGAATGAAGGTGCTGCAGGAAGGTGGGAAACCTGGACCATGTCAAGAGCAGGCTCCACGGAGATTTCAGAGCAACACTGCGCAATCTATTGGAACTCCCTCAGCCAGCCATCATGATTCATGATTTCTCCTATCAACTTGTTATTAAGTATTTTGCTAATGATCTCTCTCTCTCTCTCTCTCTCTCTCTCTCTCTCTCTCTCTCTCTCTCTCTCACACACACACACACACACACACACACATCTAGCAGAACGAGCTACTGCAATTTACACGGGCAGGGTGGAGGAGAGTAGAGTACTTTTCGTGCCACTAACTAGTCTGTAGTATTCCGACCACCACACACAGATTCCTTCTATTTCATGCTTCGCGTTCTGGACCTGTGTTGTCTAGTAGGGTTGCTTTATTTACTGATGCATGCATGTATTTAGCCCAAGGCAGGACCCACCGACAGCCACTTCTTGCCTGAGCATGTCCGAGGCCCTCGAAGCTGTGCAGACAGCAGCAACTTCAGCCTGAATCATCTCTTTCAATCGCGGACTAGCTGCCAAGAGGCGTGAGTAAGAGCCCAGAGCGCCCGGGTGGGCGGACCGAGGGCGCAGCTGGGCGTGGCCACGGTGGGAGTGGCGGGCGGGGCTCAGGTGAGCCGGCTCCTCCGGGCCACCGCGTCGCAGCTTTCACATCCAGGCCTCTGAGCTCGGCGCTTGCCTTTTCCCTCTCGGCTCTTTCCCCAGGGTAACTGCAACTCCAGGTAAGCAAAATGGGGACACAGGGCCTGCGACTTCCCCTCTAGGACAGTTCATTGGATGGTTATTGGAGGTGATCCGAGATGGTGAACCAGTGGACGGGTGGGTTTCTTTCGTGGGTGGCCCGCTGCCTTGCATCCCCCATAGCGGTGGTTCCAGCTTCCAGCCCTTTGGACGCCAGAAACGCCCTGTGGGTTTAAAATCACTCCACGGACGGTCAGAACGTGAAGAAATAGCCTGCCAAGAGGGTTTGGTGGTGGTGGAGCGCAGCAGTGGTTCACCGAGGACGTTTTCAGCCCTGCTTTGGAACTCGGGGCGAATTTTGCAATGCTCGTCCCAGAAAGGGCGTGGTTCTTAAAGCTGGAGAAAGTTGAGAAGGTGTGTGCGCACTGTGGGGTCAAAATTCAGACTTTATGGATCGTTCTACTTTATGGCGCTTTAAGCATCACATGAACGTTCATCTACTCGGCAAATGCATGGTTCTAGGCAGAAAGTATTTTCCCTCTCCGCTTCTGGGGTTTGGAATACTTTAAACAAAGTGGATTCTTGGACTTTTAAGTTGTCTTAGATTGGGCTGGTTTGTAGTTTTTTTCCTCATAGGATCTATTTTTTTATTATTTTTTATGGCTTCCTTTAAGCTAATCAAACCTAAAATCCATTTAATATGTGATGTTGTTCCATAGACTTGTAACTGAATTCTCAGAACTAGAGGACTTGACACATGTGTGTGGAGCCCTCTTGTTTTGTAGATGAGGACCACAGGGTGGAAGTGGTGCCACGCGAAGACTCACAGCTTGTAGTGGGATTGCTGAAATAGATCCGGCTTTCCATCACCCCATGCTCTTAACATCTTTTGACCCCCTCCATCTCCCAAGAGGTTTTCGATAAGAGTTGGTGGGTTCTGCACCTTAGTCCCCGTCAGTCAGGGTCAGTGTTGGAGGGTTCTTTGATGAGTGGAGAGATGGGAGTCTGTCTGAGGAAAGGACTCGCCATAGAAAATGAGTCAGCAGCTTTGTCTTTGCTTCCTAACGCCTTGAATTGTGCCACTTCAGTCTTTCTGGGTTGCAAATTGACTTTGGGGCATGCAGTCTCAGCAATTTGGGCCATTCTGATGTGGCCCCGTTCGGCACTCATTTATTATAAGGTGGTAGTGGGATGGTCTGTGGTCAAGGTCAGGCTTTTAAAGAAACAGGAGCAGACATGATGCTTCAGAATATCTTGGCCAAGCAGAGGCTCCTCTGCCACTGGAAGGCTAAGCAATGAACTTTATTACTCATGGCTGCAGCTACTTTCCTCCTACTAAGGCACTTTCCATACTCATTTACTCCCATAATCACTTCATTTAATCCTCATAATATTCTTCCACCCTGAAAAAGGTAAAAAGAATATAATTTTCTTAACCAGGTACTGACTTTACTCCTAGAGTTAGAATGTGAACCAGAGAGGCTGAGTATTTAGGCATTCCATTATAGTATTTAGGCATTCCATTCCATTATAATATAATAGCAAGATTTCTCGAGGTGTTGTCCAAGTATTGGTTACACTAAAGACCTAAGAAAGAGTTTTTCAACATATGGCTCCTTCTGTAAAATGAGGCAGGTTAAAAGATACCTTAGTACCTGGACAGAGTCAATATTCAGTTTTTAAAGAATGAAAAAACTATGCATATAGGTGTGTGTGTGTGTGTGTGTGTGTTTCACACATGCCCGTGTGCAGAAGAGTGAGGTAGATGGTCTGTGAGTAGAAGAATCCATAGTGTTCAGATCACATGCTTATCAGTGATGGGGCACAGTTCCTAATGCCAGCATAACAGATGTGAACCAGGATTATCCCAGGCAAAGTGGGGTGTAGAGTCACCCTCTCCAAAGGACCTTCATCTCCCTCAAATGGCCTAAAGGCAAAAAGTTTAGGGCCCATTGGATTAGATGCCCTACAAACTTAGAAAACCTTTATAGAGGGGGCAGTGATAAGCTAGCAGTCTAGGGAAATGAGTACCCCTCCCCCATTCTACTATATGAGTCTCTGTTCATTTGGGGCCACTCACAGTCTCTGAATTGTGCTAGTTCTTTCTGGCCCATATCTTTGCATGGCTAAGTTCTGCTTTTCTTTTAGGACTGACTTTGAGTGTGACTCATTCAGATGTCACTGTCTATGAGGAGGTGACCCTGACATTTCCAGTATGGGTTTGGTGTTGCTAAGTGCTTCCATGGTAACTTGTGCTCCTTATCTAAATACTTCACCTGCCCCAGCCAGTAGACTGATAGATAGAGGCAGGTTCCTGCTGTACTCACCTTTGCTTTCTGAAGCCTCAGTGCTTGACCTGCCCATTAAATGACAGCTTTATAATATTAAGAGTTTGCAATGTAAATGGCAGAAAGAACCAGAGCGCCTTCAAGTAAGAAAATCATTAGCAAAAAGTTATGGGTTGATGAAAAGAAAAATACACAGGAAGTCTTGGTGTTTTTAAGTGGGGTCATTCAGGACACATGGGATTTTGGAACCTGAGAAACTTCTGAGAGAGTAAATGCCAGCAAAGCCAGAATTGCCAAGAAAGAAGGTGGTAAGGTGTGGTGGGAAGTACTAGGCGTGGAGGTAGAAGAAAAGTGTTCCAGGTCTGGCTTTGCCACTCACTCCCTGCGTGGGTGGCCTGGGAGAATCACTTCATCTTCATCCTGCTTCACTTTCTTCATTTGCAAAATGAAGAGGCGGAGCCAGACTAGATCCCACTCCAAGATTTTGAACCACTTTAAAAGTTTATGACTTTAGAACACCTTCGCAAAAAATTGCAAAAATAAGCGGCTTTAATATACATTCTTAAAACTGCATTTGTTTTACTGATTAAATTTCCATCTCAGTATTCTCTGGTTAAAATAAAAGTGCCTTGCTGGAGGTGTGGCTCAGTGGTGGAGTGCTTGCCTGGCATGCATGAGGCCCTGGGTTTGATCCCTAGCACCGCAAAAAACACAAAAAAGAAAGGAAGAAACAAAAAAACTTTCAAAACTTTGAAGTGGCTGAAAGGTGTGGTGTTTTCTATATTGGAGTTATGAACAAACTTATCATTATTAATGTCATTACAAGGTTTTCATGAAGACAAATAAATCTATCTGTATCAAGGTGATGATAATAAAATGGAAAAATATTATAGCAATTTTAATACTTTGAACACAAGTGATTAGATGTGTAAATTCACTGTGTGGGAATTGCTAATCTCTACTGTTGTACCTATAATTTTTTATAACATTTGTTTGATACAAAATGATCTGTGTAGGAGCTTGATATTATCCTGGAAATATATTGCTAACATTGCTGAGATTTGTTTAAATGCTTTCATTGTCTTGCAACACAGTGGTGGCAGTTGGCCAAAGTCATGGCTTGAGCTGTCTCAGATCAGCCCTATAGTATTTTAAGTCATTTGGGACTAAACGCTGAACAGCTGATGAAATTTATCATGCAGTGTTTCATTGATTTCTTAATTGGTGGTTGTGTGCCACTACAATCTTACCATGTACAGAACGTTTCTGATACTTTTGGCCAGCATCAACCAGTGATGCTCTATAGGGACCTTAAATATTAAGAGCTGTATGATCTTACTCACTGGCATAGAGAATTTACTGAGAAAAGATCCAGTCAGCATCAGGACAGGAAGGTGAACAGGTTTGGACTCACACACTGAGAATAACCATGCAAAGAAAGGAACTCACTGAGAGGGACAGCCTCTAAGATCCAGGTCCCTGATGGAGAATGTAAGTCATGCACCCTGATGTCTGAGTCTTGCATTAAATACAGCATGTGTTGTGTAATTAGCTATATAAAAGCTGTATTCATGGAGTCATTTAGGGTAAATGTATCTCAAAGTGTTATTATGAATGAAAGATGTTTTAGTCAAACAAAATGGTAAAATGGGTTATTTCCTTACTACTGGTCCACTTCCTGGACCCATTCTTAGTGTTTGTAGTCAAACTCCTTCAACAAATTAATTCATGTTCTTCAGCACAATTTTTGTGCCCAGAAGAAATCACTAAAATCACAGTTGATTTTATTGACTATGCAAAATTATTATCATTTGTCTTCTTGGGGGATTAGTAAACCCTTGCTAGGGGGAACTACTTGTGTTTGCTAAAGCAGTTTGTATGTTTTCATATTAATCTCAGTGTGATTAGGCCTCAAGTTGTGGAAGCATTGAAAAGTTTGCAGGGATCTAAGTTTGGTGAAGAAATAGCTCATGACTCCATGTACATGTTGAATGTTAGTTGTAGATGAATTCAACATTGTCAATGTTAAATGTGCTGCAGGAAGAACCAGATCTCATGAAAGTCTCTTGCACACATTCCCCAAACCATTTTTTTTTCTTTTTTCTGTCACTAGATTGAACTCAGGGATACTCCACTACTGAGCCACATCCCCAGCACTATTTTGTATTTATTCAGAGATAGAGATAGCACCTCGCTGTTGCTGAGGCTGGCTTTGAACTTGTAATTCTCCTGTCTCAGCCTCCCGAGCTGCTGAGATTACAGGTGTGTGCCACTATGCCCGGCTTCCCCAAACCTTTTGTGAAGAGTTCTTTTTAATTTCCTTAGTTGGTGGGTGTGCTGGTTGAAATACTCCACAGTCTTCCAGTTTTTGTCTCAGGACGCTCTGGTGGTCTCAGTAACACCCCTACTTCAAGAGGAGAAGGTGGTTGTGGGCTTTAAAGCAGAGCATAATGCTCACCATGACTTTAGATCACCTGTAGCAGGCTTGTAAGGGGTGCTATGGCTGAGTGCACTTGCTGTACTTAGCAGAGACATAAAGAGAAGGAGGAAGTCAGTGGTTAGGGGGATGATCAGTGAGCATGAAATGAACAGGGTCAACAAGGCTTTTTTTTTTTTTTTCTGCTAATGAACTTGCTTTTCCAGACTCTGAGATGTAGACATATTATATTTTTGAGTCCATTCTATGCAAGCAATATGTCTCATCAAAGAATTCTTAAGAAATATTTGATGATCAGGGGTCCATTCCTTGATTTTAGTCTCATAGCTTTGCATTATGAATTTCTGTTCGGGGATAAGGTATACATTGCCATCCTATGCATCTGCTGGTCCTGGCCAAGGGAAGTCCCCTATCTGGAGTAGTGGAGCTTTCTCCCTGACACCAGGGCTCAGGCGCTGCCTGGGGGTATTCGATGCCATCTTTGCTTTCTGTGTCTGTGTGCACACATGCCATCTTCCCTCTTGGTGTGTCTTTGTGTCTTTTCTCCTGTTCTTCTAAGGACACTGGTCATACTGGGTCAGGGCCCACCTAACTCTAGTATGACCTTATCTTAACCAATTAAATCTGCAGAGACCCTATTTCCTATTAGGGTCACATCACAGGTTATGAATCAGGAGTTCAACATGTCTTTTTGACCATGTCAAACTGATGCAATATGACTGTTTGCAATCTACAAAAAAGTCAATTTTGTATGACCTAAACAAAATCCTAATTGAAACAATATGTGGTAAATAAAACCGACTGATTTTGATTGGTGCTGTCAACCACTTGACCACTAATGTGAAGAGATAGTGCGACGTCTAGGCTCCGGACCATGGCCATTGTGGCTGACCAGGCCCGAGTTTGGAGATTCTGGGCAGAGTGGCACACAATGAAGACCTCACATGCCTTCGGACTCTTGTCCACAGCTCTCTTTACAACTGGCTCTCTTTCGGAATTTCCTTCTTCCTACCCAAGACCATTACTTTGTTGACCGAATGCAGTTGAGAACACTTTAAATACACATTGAAAATTCACCTCTCCTCTGTCTTCATTTCCAGGCCCAGGATGGATGCCTTGCGACTGGCAAATTCGGCTTTTGCTGTTGACCTGTTCAAACAACTGTGTGAAAAGGAGCCAGTGGGCAATGTCCTCTTCTCCCCAATCTGTCTCTCCACTTCTTTGTCACTTGCTCAAGTAGGCGCCAAAGGTGACACAGCAAATGAAATTGGACAGGTAACCACAGCCCCATGCCTTGTTTTGACGTTAAGCGGGGAGGCAGTTATCAGAATCCATGGGCAGGAACTAGAGAAAGAAATGGAGACTTGGTGGTCTGGGTCGATCAGGGTGGAGGGTTGTGTCATTTCCAGGATTCTCTTAACCTGTTTTTAAATGTGAAAGCTCATTTCTGTGTCCTGCAGCCCGTGCTTAGTATAGGCACATGGTTGTGATGGAGAAACTGGGGATCTGCTAGGCAATCACAGGGTGCCATTTGCTGGTGGCCTTCAGCAAGTCACCTGATATCTTTCATCTGTCATATTGCGAAGATTAATCAAGGAGGTACACTAAATGTTCCACTGAAAATACCCTGAGCAGAAAGAGTGTAAATTTACCCTCCACCTCCATCCTACGTTCAGACAGAACAAAGTTTTCCACATTAGTGCAAAATTTATTTATAGCTTTGTGCTTCATTTTAAGATGCAAGCATAATGCAAGCATTCTGTCCTAGAATTTATCCTCACTTATTTTAATAGAGAAGTCACATTTTAAATTATCTGCCTTTAAGTAGCAGGGACAAATAAATGAATTGTGTTTACATGTTTTGGATTTCTCTCGGTGGGGGGCTTACCATCCATTTAAGAAGCATGGCTAAGATGATGTGTTTTACATATACACACATATGTGCATAGATGTTTTAATTTCTTTTTGGCTGTGATTGACTGTCTAGCTTTGTGTGGGTCTTAGACCTTAGATGAGATAATTTTCCTGATGGTTATGATTTTAAATCCTCGTGTTCTTGTAGACAGTAGGTGAGTGTCCTCTTAATTTCATTCCTTTATTATTCCTAATATTGATTGCTCTAGGTTCAGCAATCTTTCTTTCCAGGAACTCATAAGCATTTAAAAAGGGATTACTTTCTTCTATTCCTAGTTGTCCTGACATTATGACCCATGAATGTCATTTAGGTCAGGGTGGAGAACTTGGGCTTGACACTGAGTGAGGTTTGAGGGAGAAACTTCAGTCCTGGGAAGAGGAGCTGCACCTTCTTATCTGACCTTGTCTCTGAACTGCCCCTCCCACGTTCCCTACCCCAAGTCCTGTTCCTCATTTCCTGTGTCCCTTTAGAGAAAGGCTGAGAAGAACACTTCCTGGTAGGGGGTCTGCTCCTCAACAACAATAAAGGAAGGTGCTGGGCTCTGTCATCTTCTGGGCTTGTTCGCTCATCATTCTGCAGGAGAGCTGAGCAGTGCCTGGACCAGCCAGTTTGGCCCTGCAGTGCAACCTGAGTTGTGGAGTCAAGGTCTGACCGTCCTGAGCTATGGAGTGAGGAGAGACTCGTCCTAGCTGACATCACATTTTTGCAGTGCCACAGAGCAGAAGAGATTCTTGACTGTTGTTTGGAACAAAATATAAGTTAGGAAGAAAATAAAAGGATTTAAGCCCTTCAAATGACAGCATCTGAATTTTAAATGGCTTAGACTATCACTGTAAGGATAATAGTTTGAATCCAAGCATTTTAGGTGTTTTAAATGTAATACCTGTAAATCCTCAGAACTCAGAAAAGTAGGCATTCTCGGCTCATTTTACAGAGAGGCTGGTGAGGATCTGACAGCCTACAGAAGATTACCTTCCTAATAGGTGAAGGCTGGGATTCAAAGCAAGGCTATCAGACTCTCACTCTCCCAGGCAGCCCCCCCCGCCCCCATTTGTCAGAGGTGCAACAGCCCCTTTAGCACTTGCTAAAGCATCTCAGGGAGACTGGACTGCGGCTCTGGGCACCTCCCTTCTGGACTCAAACCTGCCTAGTGATTGTCTCTCTTGGTATGAATCTCTTGTTTCGGTCTCTAAATTGGATAGAAATTATAACCCAGCTTAATCTTCCCCAGGGGGGAGATCCTTTTGTGTGAGTGCTAAGTGGCATCATTTTGAAGAAAGGGCACATTTTCCTTGGTTTACTAAGAAGAGAATCTTTATGGTAGTGTTTCTCAGACAGGGACAATTTTTCCCTCCCCAGCCCACCCTGGGGACATCTGACAATGTCTGAATGTCTTGGCTGTCATGCACAGGAGGAGGAGTGCTGCTGGCACCTACTTGGTCAGGGAGGCTGCTAAGCATATACAACACCCAGGGTAGGCCCTCACAGCAAAGAATTGCCCAGCCCCAAATGTCCACAGTGCTGAGGCCAAGAGGCTTGGCTTTATGGGAGCATCAGAGCAAAAGGGCTTTGTGTGCTGAGGTGGCTGCTGTCACAAGGTGTCCACTTCATCAGGAAGAGGAAATGCTTTTTGCTAATGAGCTGCTTCTCTTAACAGGTTCTTCATTTTGACAATGTCAAAGATGTGCACTTCGGATTTCAAACAGTCACCTCGGATGTAAATAAACTCAGTTCCTTTTACTCTTTGAAACTAATCAAGCGGCTCTATGTAGACAAATCACTGAACCCTTCTACAGTAAGTTGTTGAAAGCAATTAGCAAAATTTATCTTTTTCCTCCAGGAATGGCGTTTCACATTGTCAGACCTGCAACATTCATTTCTAAGATGTTCGTTTTTGACTTAAGACTTCTTAAAATAAACCAGTCCCCCTGGAGAGGTTGAATGTTGTGGGACTCAACACCTTCTAGCTCCAAGTGGAGAGAGGTTTGTGGGCTTCCCTTTCCCTCTCAAACACTCACACCTCCTATGCCTCTTCCCGGCTTCTTTTCTGAGAGAATGGGGTATTCAAATGGATCCCTGGAGACAAGAAGTGCAAAAAACTCTTGAGTTAAATTTCTAACTCCTCAATAGCTGGACATATGGCTCCAGGGTGTTTTAGGATTCCCATCTCATTTGTTTTTGTACAGAATGTTCTCCTGGTGTTCCTCAAAGATCAATTCAAAAAATAAACCATAAATTAGCACTCTTCATCAGCCACAAGTTGGTTTTGTTTGTTTTACGAGGCTGGTCCGATGTGGGTCTATATAAGGCAGCTCTGGTTATTTAAGTTCAGCCGTTTCTTGAAGCAGTCCTGTGAAGAACATTGTGATTCTTGATCCCAGGGTGTATCATACATAATATTTTAAAGTCTATTTGAAACACATAGCCAACAGTCTAGACTACAAGGAGATTCTCTCTCTAGTAAGAGTTGATTCAGTTCTTGTTTGGTTGGTCAGAATTTCAAACTTCCTAAATCTAAACGCTAGATCTCCATCAAAGCCTTTTTGTCATTATATTATACCTTTCTGCATTAGGTATTTGTTTTGTTGAGACCCTTTGAGGACACATAAGTGGCTAGATATTGTTGTGAGTTTATTCTCGTTCCTTGAAGACACACATATGCGACCATTTTTGTTCTAAAAATCATCTGGGAAATTAAACAAAATTGAGATGTGAGTTGGTGCTGGGCATGGAAAAACTTTCAATGCCCCCAGGTGGTCCTTCAGGAGATACTTAATACATCTTTGTTGCAGAGAGGACAATGAAGGGTCTTCCTCTTGCTGAGCCTTTCTGAAGTTCTTCTTTGGTGCCTGCTGACTCAGTCAGTCCCAAGGCTGAGTTGCAGTTATCTGAAGCTAAGTTAATTGGCTAAGGCCTTAGCTGCTCTGAAGAAATGCAGGAGCCCTGTGCTTAGAAGTGAAGGGACATGACATTCAAGTTATTTTTAGTTTGGTTTAACCTTCATTTCAACATTTGGAATTTCAGCCAAACTAGGAGTTGCAAGGTTTTTGTTTTTAATTGAATTTTAAATATTTTTAGATTGCTTTCTGTTGCTCTTCTTTCTGAGCTCATAGCTCCTGGAAATTTCTAGTTAACTAGTACAAACAGTTGTGGTTTGAAGAGGGCTGATCTGCATCAGAACTACCTGGGTGTTTGTCAGAAAAGCAAATTCTTGGCCTCAGATGTCTTGATCAATAGTGTTTAGGGTTTTGCATTTTAAACAAGCATTAAGGTTAGAGCCACCGCCGTGATGTCTATAGCACTATGTTTCAAATTTTAACATGCAGATTAAATGCCTCGGAGTCTTGTTAAAATGTACAGTTTGAGTCGGTGGGTCTAGGGTGGGGCCCGAGATTCTTGATTTCTGTCAAGATCCCAGATGGTGATGTGGCTCTTCATCCTTGGACCGTTATCTGAGTATCAAGGGTCTTTAGCATATTTATTTATTTCAAGAAGGATAATGATTTTCTGCTCATAGTTCTCTTCTCTGTACATTTTCTCTATGATATATACACATTTTTAATGTTTCTGAAATTGGAATTCATTTTTTTCTTATATCAGAATGCAACTCGTATTCAATTCAATTTGCTCAATTCTCATATTATTCAGTGGAATTTGAACAGAAAGCTGCCATTCATTTTGTAATTGTGCATATTTAACATAGTTTCTTTTTGTTTCCCGGAAGCAGATACTAAATTGGTGGATGCATTTAATAATTGATTTTGTCCTATAATTGAGTAAATGAAACAGTTCATGCTACCAAATTGGAAAGCGTACCCATGGTAATAGATATTTAAGAATCCTTTTGTTATAACTGTGTAACAATGTAATAGATTGATTATAGATTATGAGTACTTTGTGAATTTACAAACTGGATGTTTTTCAGGAGTTCATTAGCTCTACAAAGAGACCGTATGCAAAAGAATTGGAAACCGTGGACTTCAAGGATAAACTGGAAGAAACCAAAGGTCAGATCAACAGCTCCATTAAGGATCTCACCGACGGCAAGTATACTTTACTTGTTCTGCTGAATAATAGACCTTCCTTTCTCCTGAATCCTTGAGCCACTCATAAAAATTGAGCATCTGGAGGATTCCTTGGATGTTTGTATCCAGGCTCAATTTTGTCCATCAAGACATGTCAACAACTTGCCTTTCTAGGAATTTCTCATATCATCTCATTGCTTGGCAGAAATCAGTGGTATTTCAGTTTCAGTCCACTTTGCCTTGCCCTCTGATAAGCTGCCACACGCCCCAGTGGAGCCACAGCTGTGCCTCTAACAGAGGGGTTTTGGGCAAAGCATGAGGTCAGTTTTAAAGTCTTAAAGTCTAGAAATGGAAGGATTGGTATAATTTGATGATCCTTGATATCACTCCTGGCTCAAAAATTCTACCAATTTATTAAAGAGGACAAAAGGTCTTATTCACAGATAAACACAGGAAGACAAAATGAGAAAACAAATGCAGTGGAGGCGCGTCCTGAGCCTCACCATCCTTATGCTGCTGTGCTCTCTGATGGTCCCATGTCCCTTGGCAGCACCTCTGCTCAGTGCTTCCCAGGATTCTCCCTGTTTAGACCCCTCCACCCTCCATTAAACCTCCCAGTGAATTGCCTTCCTTGATAGGAAGAAGTTGGAAGTGAAGTGACTTGGATGGCAGGCCAATGATGATGTTCTTTTCCAGGGGCTATATTTATAGTGTTAGTTTAGGGAGGGAAGCCTAAGGCAGACCCTGCTGGTGTGGAAGGATACTCTTCCGGGGATACTTACTTCGTGAATGAGCAGAGCCCAGAGTGGTCTGCCTCTGTGCTGACTCATGAATAATGAGGTCCACCTGTAAGGACATGAAATTGACAGGAACTCTGGAGTCATTTAGGACCTAGGTTCAAATTCAGGCACTACAACTTATCAACTATGGCATTTGGACAAGGAGCCTCAATTTAAGGAACTGTAAAATGTCGGGGGGTGGGGCGGGGGACATGCTATTTAATCTATTTAATTTTCATGTGGTTGTTGTTAGAATCAAATTAGATAACATATACCAACAAATGGTAGATACAGATGTATACACATGTGCACACACACATACCTACCTACCTATATTTATATTATTGAAATAAATTTTCTTGATTTCTTCTGTAAAGAGAAACTTTGATATATAGCCAGGTTGAGCACATCTTTAAAAATTATTAACAAAAGGCAGCTCCTGCTTCAATTGCTGTGGTATAACTTTACTTTTAGAATTCCTAAGCAATTGTATTTTCTCTCAAACAGACATTTGTTTTAAAATCGTAATGCATTTGAGGTTTTTGACTGGAGAAGGTAGTTGAATGAAAAGACTTCTAAATTTGGAAATGGAGGCTCAGGATTTAAATCTAAGCTTTGCCACTTACTGGATTAAAAACATCTTTAATCTTCAAGTTTCTCCAATAAAACGATTATGTGTTCAACACACATATCTGGCAGGACCAGATACATAATTTGCACAGTCAGTGAGAAAACAAAAATGCAGGATTTCAATAAAATCCTTTACTGAAAATTTTATTAAAAATCTTAAGAATGTGATAGCAGAACATGAAACCAAGTACAGGGTCCTTTTCATATGGTCCAAGCCCAGGAAGTGGGATCCAAGAATTGATGTGAAAATCTTTGTAAAAATGTCAAGTGCTATTCAAATATGGGGATTTCTTTGTATTACGAGATTATCACTGTTGAATTGCTTTGTCTGTTGAGAATTTGAGAGCCATAATAATTGCAGCTGTGATTGAGCTTCTGGTGATTAAGTTGACTCTGGGACAAATAACCTGCCTGCAAGGAGTACCCCTGGGAGAGGAGTAGAGAGGCTTAGGGTGAAGGGAAGGGCCTGTCTTGGCATCAGACAAGCTTTTCAGCTGATAGCCCCTTGGCCTCTCTGAGCCCAGTTTCTTCAACTTTAAAATGGGGATGATGATCTTTGTCTTATAGGGCCATTGTGAAAAAAGTAAGATAATATATATGAAAAGGCTGAGCACAGGACCAGGCATACAGCAAGGGACCATGAATTTGCCCAGGAGCACAAGAAAATCTGACTTGCAATCCTATCAGGCCTTACATGGTGCCAGTCCAGCAAGCAGTAAATCCCCAGTGACTGAATATGCATGTGTGTAACCGATGTAGTTTGGAAGGGTAACTGCTGTTTTTGGTTTTCTAAAATTGTTTGCAGGCCATTTTGAGAACATTTTGTCTGACAACAGTGTAAATGACCAGACCAAAATCCTCGTGGTTAATGCTGCCTACTTTGTTGGAAAGTGGATGAAGAAATTCCCTGAATCAGAAACAAAAGAATGCCCTTTCAGAGTCAGCAAGGTATGTGGCCATATGGGATGGTTAAAGGATCCTACTGCAGATCCTACCTGTTATGGCAATGGAGGGGTGTGTATGTGTGTGGGGAGGAGGTATCAGAATTCATTCCAACAAAGAAAATGAGGGCATGGGGCCTTCAGCGAGAAAGGAAGAGGAATGGAAAGAAAAAGAGCAAACTAAATCCTTCTAGCAGAAGCCTTTGGGTTATTGTGAGACCCGGACCACTTAGGAATCTTTTTCCTGACTATCTACTCCATGATCTCAATTTCTCACCTATTGATAGTGAAGCACATGATTTGAATATGAAATTAATTAACTAATTTTAATGCTGGGGATGGAACCCAGGGCCTCACAAATGTTAGGCAAGCTGTCTATCACCAAGCCACACCCCCAGCCCAGTTTGGATATTTTAATGTCTAACTTAAAAGATGGTTTGAAGCACTTCTTGACTTTCTGAAGAAAAAAGTCCAGCTTACCCATCTGCAACAGGGCAGGGTGAGAAGCTTGTTTTGCAGGGCAGTCTCATTAATAGTGTTGAGGTGACTATGTGAAAAATAACTCAGACATAGGTGAAGCACCTCTTTTGTAAAAGAAACGAAATAGCTGAGACTGGAAAATTGACCCACTTCATGGGAGAACCCAGGACAATGCAGGGATCCACATGAAGATGTGGTTTGGTGAGTGGCGTGAAGAAGTTAGACCCACAGCAGTCTTTGAGTCTCTGCCATACTTGAAGGTAGCTTATTAACCCTGACGAATCTACGCATCAATTCTAATTTTTCTGAGCCACGAGTACCTGGCATCCATCACTTGTTTTTGCCTAATAAGCAGCACCTTAATGCTAGAATTCAGGAGAAAAGCCCTTTGGGATACAGGCTCATGGGACTGACTTCCGTGCCTTTTGCTTTTTTCCATGGGGTTTTAGTCATACATTGCCCACCCTCAAGTATACTTTTTCCAGTAAAATCTAATCATTTGCTTTTTTTTGACCTCCACTGGTGTGTGGGCTTTATCACAGCATGAGGGTGGTGCTTTTATATCTCAGTGTCTGTAGTTCCTGGCAGATTCTGACATGCCATTAAGGTTGTCTGCAAATTTGTTGAATGAATGACCTGTCAATCCCCCAAACTCAGTTTTTAGTGCTGGGAACTGAACTCAAGGCCTCACCTATGGTAGGCAAGAGCTCTACCACTGAGCTGCATCCCCAGCCCCTCAGTTTGTTTAAACAGTCAATATGAGACAAAACCTCATTGGGTTTTGTTGGGATATTTCTCCAGAAGAGGCCAACAACCACCATTATTGCTTTTTACCTACTCAAAATATCCAGGGTGTGGAGGGGAGCCAGGAGGTCCTCCTTCCACTTCCTCTTCCTGAGCTTAGCTTCCCAACTGCAGTGGTCTTCTCAAAGCTCACTGCTAGGGACAGGACTGACTGCACCAGAGGCCTGCCTGGGAACCAAGGACACATTGGATTCTTCACACTCTGAAGTTTTCACTTATGGTTTCTTCAGATTTAATCATGGCCTTGGAACTTCTTAGTGTTGTCTTTCCTTTGGAGCTGAAGTGGAATGTGACCTTACAGCCTCTACAGAGTCATGGAGCCAGCCTCCTCTAGCTCATTTGACTGGTGATTGGTTCTCCTTCAGAGGAAGGGTTGGCAAAGGGTCCCTGGGCCTGCTGAAGTGAAATCTAAAACGTGTTTTAATGGCATCACTCTTAAGGTCCCAGGGCCACACACAATTCATTTATGTTTCATTTGCATCTTATGCACATAGGATGAAGGTGATTTCACGCAGCATTTTTAGTGCTCTGTATTTTGCCCTGTCACATGAGGTCATGTGTGGAACTTTCATGTTAGGCACAGTTTTCATATAGGCATGAAGGTGGTGCTCATAAACTTTTGGAGTTTAGAGCATTTGGGGTTTTCAGGCTAGAGGTGCTTAATCTGTATTTATATTGTATTTTCTGGGATAGTTTTTATTTAGTACTGTTTTCAAAACATGTCTCAATGCGTGTTTCAGAAAATGGGATTGTTGTGCCTAAATTCAGTGCTGACAAGTGAAATCGATGATAGCTTTTGGAGGACACAACTCTGTGGCATGTTCAGAAACTGTTGGCAGTCTAGCCTGATGGAAATTTTTAGACAAATCTATATCTTCTTAAAAAAATGGAAGAATTATCAGTAAATTTTTAAAGCAACATGTTTTCCTATCATAATTCGCTTTCTGGTTATACTTTAGCACTGAAGTTTTCAATCATCCATCAGTCAAATATTTAGTAAACAGGTACTATCTGGTGGGATATCCCAGGATCAAGACATGACTGTATCTGCCATGACTATATTCCAGTTGAGGTGGGAGGTGAAAAGATAACCACAAAATATTCCTAGCACTGTGGCAAGTGCTAAGATAGAGGTATGTACAAAAAGCAAAATAAGGAAGGCATAGCTGTGTTTTGAGAGCGGTGCTGGGTAAGGTGCGGCTTACTGTTTGAAAAATCCCAGAGAGGTACAGGTTTTACTGTGATGTTATCCCTGAAGGACTGACATGAAGCTGGAAGTCTCCCCCTAAAGAGATTAGGTTAACAGGAAACTACCTGTGGGAGGTGCATATGAAGACAGTAAGTTACCCTAAACTACTATCAGTCTTTCGCTTCTTAGTATGAATTAGTTTTTCTTCAGAAACCCTCGGTAGCAGAGGTAGGAGACTGGATCCTGGGAGCCCAGAGAGGGAAAGGCCTGCATGGTCCTGGGAGATAGAGGCCTGAGGGTTATAGCCCTTTCACAGCCCTGTTGCAAGAGGAGCGTGGAGTGTATGGAAGCTGGAGGAAGGGACTTTCAGAAAAAAGAAAAAAAAAAAAAAAAAAAAAGAAAACTCTCATCTTTTAAAATCATGAAATATTTCAATCACACAAAAAATTATAGTGAATAATAAAAGAAACACAGTGTACCTACCAACCAACTTCATGAACTTAACATTTTGTCTTAGTTATTTTAGAGAGTTAAAAAAAAAAGTCACAACAGCTGGGCTGCTGTGTGTGTGTACCCCCACCTCCCACCCCGCTGATTCTCTTCTCTTCCTCCCTCCCCAGCCATAGCTATTATTATGAATTTTCCAATCTCCTCGTTCCACTGACAAGGAAACAGAGACTTAGGTCGAGAGACTTGCTCTAGATTGTAGCATCTGCTTGTGTCACATTTGGGACCAAGACCTGGTCTTCATATCTCCAATCCAGACTCTCCATCTGCTCAGATCTGAGTAGGTACGAGACAGGGGGAGAGGTCTCAAAGACAAATAGAGAGGGCAAACCAAATACAGTTTTGTCCTTCTATATGCCACATCTTTTTTGATTAGGCATTTTTAAGGAAGCACTCTGTAAATAGGTATGTGGGTTTGCAAGTAGAATTTACTTTGAAGTCAGCTCCACCAAGACTTTGTTTAAAGATCTCAAAAATCATAAGTATCTATAGACACTAACTTAAACTTTTCATATATTTTTAGACTGTCTTACTGCTAATATTTTATATATGCAAATACAGTACTATATATAGTTTATATAATATATAGCACATAGAATTATAAAGGACATGGATAATTTTTGAAAAGGATTTATAAACTTAACACAGGTCAGTGCTTGATGGTTTGGGTGCAGTGTGGCTCGAATCCCAGAGGCTGGATCATGAGCCACAATGATCCAAAACCATATGAACAAATTTGTGTGTATATAGCTATCTTCCTATTTTTTATGCATTTATGTGTGTTTCTGTGTAAGGGTGTGGTGTGTGTATTTATGTTTTTGTGTATGTATGGTGTATATATATTTGTGCTTGAAAGTAATTGCTTGTTAACGTGTCCAAACTTGTCTCCTGTAACAGACAGACACCAAACCTGTGCAGATGATGAACATGGAGGCCACATTCTGTATGGGCAACATTGATGACATCAACTGCAAGATCATTGAGCTTCCTTTCCAAAATAAGCACCTCAGCATGCTCATCCTGCTACCCAAGGATGTGGAGGATGAGTCGACGGGCTTGGAGAAGGTGAGGAGGAGGCAGTGCTTATGTACAGGGAGGCAGGAGCCCTGCCATGGCAGAGAGGGCAGAGAGGCCCCTGGACTGAGTTGTGTGGGGCATGAGAATCCCGCGGCCAACTGCCTCACACACCACTGGCTCAGTCATCTCCAAGGGCTTCGGGGGCCTTTCCTCTTTAATATGAGAACAGCCAACTTTTATTTGGCACCTAGGATGTGCCAGGAATGGTGCTTCATTCCCCATGTGCACGGATCTCATTCAATTCTTCCGGCAGCCCTGTGGAAACTGAGGCACAGAGGGGTAGGTACCCAGTCCATGGTCACAGAACTAGTCACTGATATGTAGACCCAGGATCTGAGCCTGGGAAATTGGAGGTACGTTCTCTCCCCTAGGCGAGGAAGCCTCCCTCATGTCAGCGGGAAGAGCCCAAAAGGCTATGCGCTGCGTGGCCCACTGTCTTGAGAACAGAAGCTTCATTTATTTCTTTATTAGCACACTATTTTAGTTTTAGGTTTTCAGAAAAACAAGTGGAAAGTACAGAGGATTCCCTTATGCTCTCTCTCCCTCTCCCAATCCTATAGTTTCTCCAGTTACTAGCATCTTGCATTAGGGTGGTACTTTTGTTATAGTTGAAAAGCCAATACTGAAATATTTTTTTGAAATTTTCTTTGCTTTTTATTTTATTTAATTTTTTGGTGCACTATAATTATACACAACAGTGGGACTCGTTATGCCATAGTCATACGTGCACATAACAATTTGATCAATCTCATTTGCCAGTATCTTTCCTTCCCCTCCCAGCATTGATACATTATTATTAGCTAAAATCTACAGCTTACCTTAGGGTTAATTCTGTGTAATAAATTTGAAACACACACACACCCACACGCACACACACACCCACACAAGATTTTATTGTGCTTCAAATTTATGTATTATGCAGGTTATTGTATTATTATGTTATTTTATAATATAAAAGTTTATATATTTTTATGTGATATCAATTATGATATTATTACACTTATTCAGATTGTTATAGCCACAAAGTTCAATGAAAGTGGCAGATCTATCTGCTTGTGAATGAGCTTTAATTTCCCACTGGGCTCAGTCTCTGCCCAGCTGCCTGAGGCACCCCCGCTTCCCTCTGGGACCTCCCCTCCCTGGCTTCTGTTCTAGCTCTCCTCATCTGGGCCTCAGCCCCGGGCCGTGTGGGCCGTGGGTCTACATATCTATGAAGAGGGGTCTACCTATGAAGGGGGTTCTCGAAGAGCAGAGGTTGTGTGTGTTCCCAGTTAGGCCTCTGGTACTAACCAGTCCCCCTCTTACCTGTTACTGTCACCTCCATCCTTTTATGACCTGAATGAATTTCTGTCCTCATTCTTCTTTGACGTATTATTCTCTTCTTTTTATTCTCTTATTTCATGTCTTGATCTTTCGCGATTATTCAGTTGTCTTGGATTTTACCTTACTTAAAATACTCTCATAAATGTGTCAGTATTTTTCTTAAGGAAATAGAACTAAAGAAAATGGTCTTTTGAGACTCAGAAAGAAATGTGTAAGAATACACATTGGATGAGTTTGTGATGGCAGCCATAACAAAGAACCCCACCCCGGGTGGCTTCAATAACACACATTTATTTTCTCAATGTTCCAGAGGCCACAGTCCTGGGGTTGGGGTGTTGGCAAGTTGGTTCCTTCTGGGGGCTGCAAGGAGAGTGGGCTTGTGTCTCTCGCCTGGCTCCTGGCCGTGGCTGGCAGCCTTTGCTGTCCCTTGGCGTGTCCACACTCCATCCTGTTGTCTTCCTTCACCTTCACATAGCTTTCTCCCTGTGTGTGTGTCTGTCTCTGTCCAGTTTCTTACTTTTTATAAGGAACTCAGTCGGATTAGAGCCCACCCTAATGGCCTCATTTTAGCTAATTATACCTGCAGTTGACCTTATTTCAAATAATGTCACATTCCGAGGTACTTCCCACTTTACCGCCCATGACTTGAAGAATGACTCAAGTTCAAGTTCCAATTTTAAAAAGAATAACTTTACCTTTAATTTGAGTTGTTAAATTTCATGCCGTGCCCAGCCCATGGGTATTCTAGATTTATAATAATAATCCAGGAAATATGTATAAAAACCTTTCTAGCTTTATATTCATTTCACTCTCGTGTGTACAACATTATACGCCATGCATCTGTTTTCTGAAAAGCTAGTTTGTAATTTAAAGCAAACCAATTAAAACCATGCCCTCATAACTTTCAGGGCAGAGGGAGCACTGTGGTAGGGGAGGAGGAGAACAGAGCCCGTGGCTGGTGGGTCTTACAAGAGACACTGGTTCCTATCAGAAGTACTCCACCATCTCTGATGAAGCTCCACCCAGGCTGCTGCAGAATCAGACTCATGAAAACTCTTTATGTTTTCCATCAAGCAAGGTCTCTTACAGTGGGAGATACATAAAACTAAATTCCTTTCCTTTCTGTCCTTCAGATTGAAAAACAACTCAACTCAGAGACGCTGTTGCAGTGGACCAATCCCAGCACCATGGCCAATGCCAAAGTCAAACTCTCCCTTCCCAAGTTTAAGGTGGAAAAGATCATTGACCCCAAGTCTAGTCTGGAAAACCTGGGGCTGAAAAATACCTTTAACGAAGATACATCTGATTTCTCTGGAATGTCAGAGACCAAGGGAGTGGCCCTGTCGAATGTCATTCACAGAGCGTGCTTAGAAATAAATGAAGATGGCGGGGAGTCCATTGAGGTGCCAGGATCCCGGATCCTGCAACACAAGGATGAATTTAACGCCGACCACCCATTTATTTACATCATCAGGCACAACAAAACCCGAAACATCATTTTCTTTGGCAAGTTCTGTTCTCCTGAAGTGGCTTAGCCCAAGTTAAGACCCACTTGACTTGTCTCTGGATGCAGATTTCTATAAACTCTGCATCCAGAGATTCATTTCCTAGAAACGATAAATTGTTACTGTTGCTAGATCAGGAAGCAGCTGGTCCTTGTCATGTGTAGCCCTCACACAACAGGCCCTTATTTTCTAATTCTTTCTTTTGTTTCCTTTTTTCCCCCCATAAAAAAAAGGACATATACTTTTAATGAAAAGGAATTGCCTTAGAGGAAAAATATTTATTCTTTATTTGTCAAACTGTCCAGGATTCTGGAGAGACATACAGTGTTCCATACAGAAATTCCTATAAGGAAGGTCTGTAGGATGTTATACCCAGAACTTTGCCTTTCTTCACAGGGATATAGAATACTCTAGATACTCTCACTTCCCGAAAGTCTAAAGAAACTATGGTGCATAGGACCTACAAAACTTGGACCCCTGTTTTCTCTGCTATAGGCACAGAAGTCCTTATGTTAAGCCTTGAGAGATACATGTATTTTCAAACTCTGAATGTTTGGGATTTTTAGAAAGATATATCGCACATCGGGCCTAGCACTTTTGGTATGTTATGGAGCTTCATCAACAGAGTCTGAAACAGTACTCTGTAAATCAACACCCTAACATTATTTCTGCAACAAAATATAAAATATTCACATAAAACAGACAAATCAAGACTCCAGTCCATAAGTGGTCAAATTTTGCTGACAAATGAGTATGTCACTAGCTTATGAAAACAGTTTGCAGAACTTTTATAGTGAAATGTTGGATAAAGTAGCTGAAATGTGAGACCCCAAGGAGAAGCTCAGCTTTATTAAAAAAATTTTGACTTTCATTTTTGAGAGCAGTCCCACCTGGTCATTTGGTTGCTGCTGGACTGGTGGCAGGGTCTTCTAGCTGACTCAGAATGGTTTGGATGTTGGACACCATGGGCTTAGAATCCACAGGGATTCATAATAGCCAACAAAATCATTTTTTGAATGTTAAAGGGACTTGTCTCTTTGTCTAATGTGATAAATAGTGGAAAAGGAAAGGAATCTAAAACCTTTAGAAGTAAAGCTATTTACTTCTAAAGGAGGACATGGAGCTGATATCCAAATGTTTTGACACATTTTCTTTTCAGCATATGGCTATAGTTAATTTAGATTGTGACTTTGTAATCTACATTGATAGTAATTGTAAAGTGTTTCTGGTTGGCTATTTATGTTGCAGGCTCATGTATTAATTCACTACCAAAAGGATATATTTACTGCAGATTTTGTGACAGCCTTCCTTCATCTGTTCCTTGCCATTCATTGTAAATAGGTTTTTCCTCATCTGACGGTTCAATATTGCATTTCTTCTGTGCTATTGACAATAAAATATTATTGAATTATGTATCTTGATTTCTTTATCACTAAGTTAGAATTACTGTTTTAAAACAGAAACAAGCCATGCTTTTACATTCCTGTGTATAATTTTTTTTTTTTTTTTTTAGGGATTGAGGTAAACTAAAAAGAAGAAAGGATAATTACTGCCTATTTTAGTTAGTATTCCATTGCCATGACAAAATACCTGAGAAAAACAACATAAAGGAGGAAAAGTTATTTTGGCTCATGGTTTCAGAGGTTTTAGTCCATTGTTAGCTGGCTCCATTGTTTCTGGGGTGGTGGCAGTACATCATGGTGGAAGGGCATGGTGGAGCAGAGCTGCTTACTTCATGGTGGCCAGGAGAGAGAGAGAGAGAGAGAGAGAGAGAGAGAGAGAGAGAGAGAGAGGCCAAGGATAGATCCTTCCAGGACATGCTCCCAGTGACCTACTTCCTTCAACTAGGCCTAGCATCCTACAGTTTCCACACACTCCCAATATTTCCTTCAACTATGAACTCATCCATGGGTTAATCCATTGAGATCAGATTCCCTTATGATACAATCACATCCTAAGTCACTTCTGAACATTGCTGCATTGGGAACCAAGACTTCAACAAGGAACCTCTGGGGGACATTCCAGATCCGAACTGTAATGCTACCCTTTTCTCCTTCTGTTCTGGCCAAGGGATTTTGTGCCCCATTCGTCCAAGGGAAGAAAGGACCAGGGTGGGGAGGGGGTGATATGACTTTCAACCCCTGAAGAGTCACATGACTCCAAACCTTAGGAGGACATGGAGCTGATATCCAGCCCTTTTCACCTGGGTCCTTCCCTCAAAATGTAACTTTATTAAGTAAGCTGTGCAGGTTTAAGCTATTTGCTTTTCTTATTAAGTGCATTTTTCTCAGTGCCACATTCATTTGTTTTAAATGGTTCATGTCGTCTCTGAATCTCAGAGTCAATAGCCCCCTTCTCTTGGACTGATGTGTGTTCTCTTGCAATAAAAGTGGAGTCTGAATGCTGATCAACACCCCCCTGATCTAAAAAAGGCCGTTTGTGCAGGATTCCTGAGAGTGGCCCCAACCAACCTTTGCCACTCTTGGCTCATCTTCCTTATCTTCCCAGGTAATGATAGAGAAGATGGGATGACAGTGAAAACGGACTTGAGTGTTTAGAGGAAGGGCAGTATCAAGGCTCAGTATCCTGAGCCAAGCGTTCATGGTGCTTCCATTGTCTCCTGAAACTTGGGAAACACTGAACTTTTTGACTAACACTTGCCTGGGACAGTCTACAACTGGGCTTGGGGGTGTTCTGTCCTTTAGGGGTCATTTTTATTGTTACTTCTGGGAGGACATCTCTAAACACCCACAATGTCCAGAACAGGCCCCACCACAGAGCTATTGGGTCCACGAGACCAATAGTGCAAAGGAGAGAGGGCCAGGCCTCTACCCAAAGGACAGGTGCAGTGTGCAGGGTCCCTAAGACAGAGCATGAAGAAGGCTGGAGCTGGATGGAGGAGGAAGGACACCTGTGAGCTGTTAGCCACAGTGAGGTGGGAGTAGCCGGGCTTGGTCATTTTGAAGGAGACTCTGTTCAGAGGGTCTGTGCAGTGAGGGTGAGGGGCCTCCAGAGGACCCACAGAACACCATGAGGAAGAGCCAGCCCTGGGTGCCTGGCATGTCCCACAGGACATGGCCACACACCAGTCTCCTAAGGCCCCTCTGCTCAGCCCTCTGCTTCCTGCCCTTGCCCCACTGAGGTGTGAGAATGGGGAGGAGGGATGGGAAGGGGAGAAATGGTGAGCAAGGCCACTTCCGCTGCCTTTCCCCGTGGGTGAGTGAGCCTCGGTCACAGCCCAGCTGTGGTGGATGGCCAGGCTTTAAGTCAGAAGAGACTGAATCCACATTTAGATTTCTGGGCTTGATCATTTCTGAAAATGTCTGGTAATGTCTGAAAATGGCTGGAGAAGCTTTAGTCTGGGGAATTTCGTCTGGGGGATGGGAAGAAGATCGGGCAGAGCTGGGCTGAAAAGGCATCGGAAAGAAAGAATTGGGTTGTGCTTTGCCAGCACCCTGCCCAGGGCAGCCCACTGATAAACTGAGGCTATGCTACCCTCAAAAAAACTCAAAGAGGAGACCGTGACCCCCTCTCACCAACGAGGAGCTGACAATGGACAAGACATTTAATCAGCTCACGGTCACAGCTGAGTGTTGGTGGCCAGATCTGAACCCCTGCACACTGCGGCCAGAGACAGAGCTCCCGTGCTCGATGCCCCCATCTTCCAACTGGCACGAATCACTGGCAAATGGACATCGGGGTACCTGAGAGAATTCCTCTCTCTTTCATATCTCCTCTCTTTTCAAGTTTCCGAATATTTTTTTTAAATTTTTTATTGTTGGTTGTTCAAAACATTACAAATTTCTTGATATATCATATTTCACACTTTGATTCAAGTGGGTTATGAACTCCCATTTTTACCCCATATACAGATTGCAGAATTACATCAGTTACACATCCATTGATTTACATATTGCCATACTAGTGTCTGTTGTGTTCTGCTGCCTTTCCCATCCTCTACTATCCCCCCTCCCCTCCCCTCCCCTCTTCTCTCTCTACCCCCTCTACTGTCATTCATTTCTCCCCCTTGTATTATTTTTCCCTTTCCCCTCACTTCCACTTGTATGTACTTTTGAATAACCCTGAGGGTCTCCTTCCATTTCCATGCAATTTCCCTTCTCTCTCCCTTTCCCTCCCACCTCTCATCCCTGTTTAATAAGTTTCTGAATATTTGTTTCATCTTGGCAGCTCTTTTCTTATCATCCAGAATAATCTCGGTGTCAGAGGGTCCACCAGCCACGGGCTTAGTCAGGGCACTTGCCTCCTCTCACAGCAACTGTAGAGTCAGGGGCTAATTCCCCTGCAGGGAAAGGGCAGGAACCCAGGTCAAAGTTGTGACTGTCCGGGTACTGGGGACCCCATGGCTTGATGGCAGCAGGGCCCAGGACGTTACTGCCTGTGCGGTCTTCTGATGGGCCAGCGTGTAGCTCAGTAAGTTCTGCACCTCCCTGTTCTGGTCCATAGGGACAGCCAAAGGCAGCCTGCTCCACGCCACCCCTTCACGTCACGAGGAAATGTCAAACTTCACAGAGTGCTGTCCTGAGTGCTTGAAATTGGGAGGGTGAGCACCTGTGAAAGGACAGGAGCCCAGTGCCACCTCCCAGCCTGCTGCAGCCGCTTGTTGTGGTAGAGCCTCCTGGGAGAGGAGGGCAGATGCTGGCCTGGCTGCTTGCAGCACAGCCCTGGACTCTGAACGCAGGCCTGGTTGAGGGGAGCGTCCCTTCCACCCAGTGCTCCTCCAGGGTCCCCCTGCCCACAGGAGGCCTTGGAGACCTGGTTGGTGAGCCGCGTTTCAGCAGCAAGAGTCCAGGCATTTGAGTCCTAGGTCTCTGATTCATTTGACATCTCAAATGACTGTGGGATTTAGCATAAATGCTACCTCAGGTCCTCAGGGACGTAAAAACAGAAACTTCGTTTTCCTTTCTCTTTTAAAATAAGTGAACTGATTGTCTCTTAAGGACAAGCTGGAAAGAAAAGTTCTCAAGAAAACATTTTGAGGGGAGTTTTCTGGAGTCGGCTGATGAATGGAGAGCGAGATGGAACAGCACAGAGACCTCCCGGCCACGGCCTGCTGTTTCTTCCCTGAAAGTCGGAAAGGAAGGCTCTGGACTCCAGCCCACGCGCACTGGGTCAGGGCCTCCCAAAGTGAAAGCTCTGCTCCTCTGAATTTTAATTTCAGTACATTTATTTGAACCATTTTTGAATGAAAATTTAGAAAAACAAATATACCTTCGCTTTCTTTATGGCTCACCTCTTGTTCTCATTCATTATTCCACTGTGATGATCTCCAAGGTCTTTTCAGATGTCTCCAACTGACTTTCCCTGTACAAAGTTTTAGCTTTCTAGGTCAGGTGCATTTTAGCATTTTCCAGTTTTGTCCTGCCACGTAGGGTTAGGGCGAATTTCCCTTCTCAAGGTCATAGAGACCCTGGTGGCAGCCATCACTTCCCTCTAGCTACCCTCGCTAGCTGGGAAGTTAGGCATTCACTTGTTGGAATCGTTTGTAAAGTAAAAGTTAATTGGCTGAGAAAGTAACAAATAGGCTTTCTCAAGGTATAACATTCCTCAGGTTCAACACAATGATTTTTTTTTTTTAATTTAACATCATCTTTGGCAGCTCAGATTTTCCTTTCTTCTGGATTCTCAACTGGATTTTGAAAAGATGAGTCTACATATAGCTGAATTTTGGATAGGTGAATCATTGCTAAAGCACATCAAATGTTGATGATCTCAAAACTGCATTTGAATAACTTTCCTCACAAGCTCTAAGTTCTTCTTTTAAGCTGTTTAATTAATGACCAATCAGTGATGCTTGAATTACCTTGCTGCAAGGAAAGTGAAGATTTAAAAGAGAGACAATAGTTGGTTTCTTTCTTCAAAACTTTATACTTGAGGAAGGAAGTTACATTAAAGATGACATTTAATAACATTTCAATCTCCAACATTAACCCCACGTTCATGTCAATCAAAATATCAAAAATCCCCAACGGCAGTGTGAGATGGCACCTCCTTTCACAGAGCACCTGAAGCACCTGGATGTTTTCACAGACATTAATTTTACCCGGTCCCCCAAGAATGCTGTCACATATTGTAGATTCAGAAACCCCAGGCAGGAGTTGGGAAATCGAGGCTCTTGCTGACAACATCCGTGAGTCATTGTCTCTGCACAACACACAGTGCTCTCTCTGTAATTTTTCTTCTAAAAATTTCAAAAGTCTAATACATGCAGTAAAGTACACGTGCGTGCACAGCTGAGTGAGGTTTTCAAACTGAACACACCCACGTGACCAGCACCCAGATC
This sequence comes from Marmota marmota marmota, assembly GCF_001458135.2. Classification (NCBI taxonomy): domain Eukaryota; kingdom Metazoa; phylum Chordata; class Mammalia; order Rodentia; family Sciuridae; genus Marmota; species Marmota marmota. The sequence goes on along the minus strand of NW_025999990.1, from coordinate 6,825,325 downwards.
AGAGCCTCTGAAACTCCTCCAGGCGGGCTCCTGTCACTCTCCTTGCCACCCTCCTCCAAAGGGAGCCAGTGTCTTCTAACTCTCTCTCTCTCTCTCTCTCTCATCTGTTTTTGTATTTCATATCAGTGGTACCCTACAGTATGTTCTCTTTTCTATGTGGCTGTGAAAATGTCATCCATGTCCTTGCATGTGGCTGTAGGTCATCTCACCTTTTATTTTGTACCCTGTTGTATGAATTGTGAATTCATCTCAACACAACATTTATCCATTCTATTCTTGATGGGCATTTAGGTGTTTCTAGTTTTGGGCAACTACAAGGAGTACTATTATTTGAACATTCTAGTGTTCATAACAAATTATTTTGGTGGAATAGGTTCACAATCCTGACACACACACATATGTACACATGTATATACTTGGGGATGGGATTTCTGTGTCAGAAACTGTGTCACTGTCCCAGTAGTTAGTGTCAAATGGTCTTGTAAAGCAGTTCTTACTGGTGCCTCTCTCTGACTTTCATGACTCTTTCTAATTATGAGTCATCATCACTCATTCCTGGTCAGTCTTATGAGCTGGGAACTTGGCTGAGCATGACCTACATTAGAATTTGACTTCCACAGCAGCCCTATCTGCACCTGTTTGAGGTCTAAAGGGGACTGAAGTTCAGAAACATGATAGAAAATCACGCAGAGTCCACATGGCTAGCGAGTTTTATGCTTAAGATTCCATCCCTAGCTCTCTCGCCCCCTCAGCCATCCATACCTTTGATCATTATGCTTTGATTACATTAAAAAACTTTTACTTGGTGAATTAAACGATTTACCTTCAAAGGCAGAGTTTCTTTTATTATGTTAGAAGAATGTGGATAAAAATAAAACATACTTAACTATTTACATCGTAATAGTAAACCTTCCAGAAGTGTTTATTTTTCAAATATTTCTGGCTAAATGTAACAGTGAAAAATGTTTCAAAGGTTCCTTTTTCCCTCAGGGGTACTGTTCAGTCCACTGTGTGCCATTTGTGATTTACAGTGGATTAAAGCCTTCTCTCTTCTGGTTTTGGCTCTTGGACTGGAAACCACTTCTACAACATTCTTACCCTAGCCCCACCCCACTGTCAAGGAGGATTTAGGACGCGGGCGTTTCCCATTCAGTGGCTTTTGTCTCTGTCACCCTCCTCTTCCCTGACCATAACAGCTGCTTGGATTTGTGAGAGCCTTTCAAGTGAGGAGGGGAAAGCCTTTCATCCACACGGAAAGAAGGGCTATTCCTGCCCAAGCCTGCAACAGAACAAGCAAATGGCGCCCCTTCTCCACTAGAGAGGGGAAGGACATGGCCATGTCCCTGGACTGCCTCCCGGAGTCTCCCCAGGCCCCTGTCTCTGAGAGGGCTCTCCCTGTGTCCACCACAGGCTCCTTTGTACCTGCCACATCTCCTTGTCTAGACTCTAACAAACAGTAAATATCAAGGCATATTTTTGAAGGATGGAAAACAGGGTTTGACTGGGTGGGTCATCCATGTATTAGGTTGTCTTGGTCATCCCCTCGGCCGGACAAGGGCTTCTTCTTCAAGATGCAAAGGAGAGTCTTCAGTGTTCCTGAAAAGCCTGAGAGGAGGGGATGAGAACCATACGAGTCCATGGTAGAGAAACCTTGAAAAGTTCGTGTTGAACAACGCTAAACATGGTCTGCAATCCATTTTTAGGCTTTTGGGAAGGCAATCTGTTTTCTGAATCTCTGAGAGAGGGTGCAGTGCTTGCTTCTTAAATTGCTATGACCTCTGAACCTGCTGGTCACACCCCGTCTGGGAGGACTCCTGTTTAAAGTATTGAGTTTTGGGGAGAGTCCACTTAACTGGGAAATTGACCTGCAGAGAAAAACCCAGATTTGTCCTGTGACGGAGGCAGGAAGCCTTGGATTCCAACATCCACCACCCCCCCCCACTTTATCTGGGGCTCAGGCTGTACCTGCAACTGAGGGAGGGGCCTTTTCCTTAGGGATTTCTGGGACTCCTCTTGACACCAACAGTCCAAAGACAACTCAAATCTTCCATTCATGTGGGTGGAACCCACCACCACCCCTATCCCCGAAACCATGGTCAAGGGTCTGATGCTCCTCTTTGACACTAGGAACCACGGTGGCTTCCCCAAGGTAAGCAGGTGTGATTGCTGTGGAGTCCTCCCCTTCCCACTGGCAGGTGGTTGGGGACATCTGAGACAAAGACTCAGTGTGCCAATTCCAGGGCCTCCCGTTAGTGCTGAAACGACTCTTCTTCCAGCCGTCCCAGAAAGGTCATCGAGGGAGGTCAGAAGTCATAAGGCAGAACAGCCAGCTTTCCCCCCATACCACGTAGTTGCTTTCCTAATTATAAAAAACAGAACTGCGTCTTTCCCTGCAGGCTAGCCAGGCTGTTCTCTTCATCTGGGCTTTCCCCTGACCCGTGCACTGCTGCCTACAGTTGTGCAGGTGGATCCTTGCACAAGGGTCTCCTTGGAGGAGGGTGAGAGAGGCTGAAGTCAAGCTCCTCCTTGACTGGCATAGCAGTGCACCTGGGTGTGGGCTGGGTCTGTCTGAGGAGTGGGTCATCTCTTTTAAATTCCCAGAAAGTGCCGTGTAAGCCAGCAATGGCACGTTCAGTCCTCGGTAACATTTGCACGAGAAATGAAACCAGAGTCACTCATCAATATAGTATTATTACCATGGCTGATATCGACATCATCAATTCCATGTCTTGCCTTGCTAACATAACGATCCTATGTAAAATTAGGCCAATTAGAAGTGGGTAGATTGGAGGAGGAAATCAGCTCAGGACACAGGTCATGCTTAGGAGGATGTGCCTCCCCTGGGGAGAGAACTAGTGGGGAGCACTGGGATGGGTACCTATAAAGGCAGGAATATGGCAAGGAGCATCCTGCTCACTGTGATGCAAGTTGAGACCATCTTAACTCCTTAGTTTTCATTCTTGCCTCCACATCAGTAAATATGTGGTTCCCAAAAGGGGTCATTACCATCTCTAATTCCCTCATTCTTAGGGAGGGCATTGGCACAAAGGAAGTTTTATGCCTAAGAACCAAAGCTTGGGTATTGGGAGAGATGGGCACTCATGCACAGGCCTTTGTTAAGAGCCAGTGGTGATTGCTACAGTTGGTCAGCCATCGAAGGCCGGCTACGGGAATCAGGTGAGCTCTTTTCCCTGCTCCTAATTCTTCTTCTTTGCTGACCTAGGGGAAAGCAGGAACTGGATGGGCAGGGTAATTAGGTCAGTGGCTTCCCATGGAGAGAACAGGTTTGTCCATCCTTGGGTAGGCATCATTGCAAAACTGCTGACACCAGAGTCATCTTGAGTGTCACCAAAATTTATCTCAGTGGGAACATCAGCAGAGAATGAGACTTACACTTCCGTATTCAATAATTTCTTCCCTTAATAAAATCATATTGAGTATCCCATAGGCCGCTGTCTGACAGCTAACCATGAAACTACCTAACAGACCATCATTTGCTAGCTTCGTCTTGTCCACAAGCTTATCCGGGAAGTTCTCACCAATCCGATCATTCATTTACTCACTGACCCACTGGATACTGACTGATTGTGTTGGACACTGGCCAAATGTGCAGATGAGAGACAGGAAGAAGACACAGAAGTCAAGTTATGTAACAAAGATGAGCAAATGTCAGAGCCTGATGGGGGTCTTGGAGGTGCACAGAGAAGGGAAGGAGGACCCTGGGCTCCGTGTGAGGGAGCCTCCAGGAGCTGAGCTGAGTTGGAGAGCACTAGTCGGTGAAGAAACCAAGGAAGGGAGCAGCAATCACAGGGCCGAGGAGCTGCAGGTGGGGCTGGCTCTTGGGTGCCAGCTGGGAAGGACTCCTGGGAAGGGGAGCTGGAGGGAGGGTGCGTGAAGGAGGCTGAGGGTACTGTGCCCTCCCAGCATCCCTGGGAGAGGAACAGGCTTTGCTTTTCCTTTGTAATTTCCAGTTCGTCATGGATCAATATTTACATGAAACAAAACAGAAATAAGTTGCTAAGAATAAAAAATAAAAAACGAAGACACTTAAAATAGAAGCCCCAGATCTTTATGATTAGATTTGCCATAGATAAGATTACTCTGTGGGTTGCCCTGAGGTTTCTGCACATGCCCTTTCCATTTCTATCTTGTCTCAAGACAGCTGAGTTGCAGGATCCACAGACCAACCCTGAGGGAAACTCTCTTTGAATCTCTAAACTACAGGGAGGTGAAGGAGCGCTTCAGTTTGCATTTTGAAAGGTGTCCTTGCTGCTGGCTGGTGGTGGGCAAGAAAGAAGGCAGTTGACAGGAGCCCAGGAGAAAATAGGATGGCCTGAGCCGCTGGGTGGAGACAGACAGCAGGGCACAGAACACACACCTCTAGAGAGCTGTTCACCTAATGTAAATCCAAAGGCTGCAGCAAGTTCTTTAGTGTGGATTACAGGTGAGGCCCTATAGGAGGCAGTGCGACCCTCGTTAGACTTCAGGCTTCTGCAACAACAGGAACCATCCCTGGGCAGTATAGGGTGAGCAGTAGAATTGTTTTGTTTCTTTGTTTTAATTTTTAATATGACGATTTTTGTTTTAGCCACGTTGAGTCGGAGGTACTAGGGAATGCTCAACAGGAGACAGGGTGGAAGACTTCCGTTCAGAGGTTTATTTATTTTTTATTGGTTCTTTTTAGTTGTGCATGACCATAGAATCTATTTTGTATACAAGCATGGAATATATCTTATTCTAATTAGGATCCCTGTCTTGTGGATGTACACGATGGTGAGATTCTCTGGGGTGTATTCATATATGTATCTAGGAAATTTAGGTCAGATTCATTCCATTCTTTTTCCTATTCCCATCTTCCTCCCTTCCCTTCATTCCCCTTTCTCTAATCCACTGAACTTCTATTCTCTGCTCCCCCTTCTTGTGTGTTAGTAGCATCCACATATCAGAAAAAACATTCGACCTTTGGTTTTCTGGGGTTGGTTTATTTCACTTAGCATGATAATCTCCGGATCCATCCCTTTACGGGCAAACATCATAAAGTAATTCTTCTTTATGATTGAGTGATATTCCATTGTGTATATATACCACATTTAAAAAATCTATTCATCTGTAAGGGCACCTAGGTTGGTTCTATAGCTTAGCTACTGTGAATTGAGCTGCTATAAACATTGATGTGGCAGTGTCACTACAGTATGCTGATTTTAAATCCTTTGGCTATAAACCAAAGAGTGGGATAACTGGATCAAATTGGTGGTTCCATTCCTAGTTTTCTGAGGAATCTCCATACTGCTTTCCAGAGTGGTTATACCCATTTGTAGTCTCACCAACCATGTATGTTGGGTACTCTTTACCCCACATCCTTGGCAACATTTATTGTTCTGTTTAGAGGTTGAGAGAGGGTCAGGAACTAACAGCTTAGGGTGGAGACAGAATCATGGCCTGGGAGTACAGTGGGAGACAAGTGGGCAGACGGCTGGACTCTGGGCAATTCGGGAAGGAGGGTGGGAAGAGGCAAATGGCCTCCACAGAGAGGTGGGAGGAGTCCTACCAAGTAAGACATGATTCAAAGCATCAAGAGCTGCAGAAAGCATCTGCTGGGCTCTCATTGACCTGGGCAAGATTTGAGAGGAACATCTGAGTCGTCCTGCTCTATCAGGAGGATTATATCGTCCACATAATACGTGAATCCACCTGGATTACATGCTCCTGATCTAGAATAAAGTTATGACAGAAACACCCAAACTTAAGGGAACAACTTTTGCTTACCAGTTATCCAAAGGATCTTCTTGTGAGCTGACAAGTCATTTTCAAAGACTGAAGAATGCAAATACAAAGTAATTCCTTTTCTGAAAGTGGAGAAAAATTTGATTGGCTTCCTCTTACATTGGAATCACTCAATTCCTTCCTTCCTTCCTTCCTTCCTTCCTTCCTTCCTTCCTCAATTCCTTCCTTCCTTCCTTCCTTCCTTCCTTCCTTCCTTCCTTCCTTCCTTCCTTCCTTCCTTCCTTCCTTTTGGTGTTGAGGATTGAACCCATAGCTTTGTACATGCAAGCCAGCTGAGCTCTATCATCAGCCTTCTAAGTTTTCTTTCTAATTTAAGGTTTTGTAAGTAACCATTGGCGAGTAGTCTACAGCTTAGTTCTGTGCTGTGTAAAAGAAGGGGAAGAAGAAACCACCTCCAGTGACCTCCAGAGGGCAGCAGAGCGCTTGCTGAAAACCCAGCCAAACTCACCTGCTGTCAGAGATTCCAACCTGCAAAGGCAGCGGGAGATGTTTTGGGGAGCACCGGAGAGCATGGAATTGTTCTAAGTAAGCCAAGCAACTGTGCTCACTTTACCTCTGTCTTCAGAATGCCTGGTTTAGTATTTGTCCCAGATTTAAATTTTCCTTCAGTGGAGTGCTGTGGTTGGAGTGTGTCGCCAGAGGGTTCACGTGTTAGGAATTTAATTTGACCTCCAAGTGCTGCACATAGTACCTTGAAAGAACGATGTTGGTTTCATCATGTCCAGAAAGACTCTAGGGAAATCAATGAATGAGTGAACAAATTGAGGCATGAACAAATGAATCAACCGATCAAACAAACACTGGTTTTGTTATTATGGATCACTGTTCAGATTTGACCATTTAATATGAAAATTCTCAGTGGAGGTCCTTAGGTCTATCCCTGGGGAGCTGACCTTGGAAGGGATTAAGGTGGCTCTGGTGGGACCCCTGCGTTCATACAAGAGCAAGCTATTTTAAGAGAAAGCGTCTCCTGATGTGACCTCTGGCTCCCACATGTGCTCCCACCTGGCATCTGCCCTTGGCCCTCACCAGAGGCTCAACCAATGGGGCTGCCTAAGCTTGGACTATCCGCCTGACGTCCAAGTGACTAAGGACCCCCCGCCCCCAACTTTTTGTGAAGCTACTAAGCCTCATGTAACAGAGAATGGACTAATACATAGATTACACTTAATGTTTGCATAAAATTCAAAATAATCCTGAATGAGTTGGGAAGAACCCTCCTTCCCAACTTCTAGCTCTACGTCTGTCTTCTCTAACAGTGTGAAATTCACATGCAGCAAACAGAATTTTCATGTTAACAAATGGTCAAATCTGAAAGGTGATTCATAATAACAAAATCAGTGTTTGTTTGATTGATTCATTCATCGATATGTTCACTCATTTCATTGATTTCCCTGGAGTCTTTCTGGACATGATGAAACCAACATCATTCTTTCAAGGTACTATGTGAGGCCTTTGGAGGTAAAATCAAGGGCTGACACCAGTTCCTTGGGATCTCTGGGAGAAGTACTGCAAGAGGCTTTGGACATAGAGGCTGCTTGTGCCAGAGTCAGGGCCCCTGATGTGTGCAAAGCCCCAAGGCTGCCATTTGGTGAGGTCAACAGGAAGAGGGTTGAAAGAGAGCAGAATTTGTGAAACACTGGGCAATCTAGGCTGAGCAATCCTGTTACGAGGCACACAGACAGGCCTTCACACACCTGTGGTTTTGTCACATGTTGTATGGGGTGAGTCTATCAATGTCATTTATTGTGTTTGGTCATACCTTCTAATTTTGTGGTAAAAATTTTTAGAAACATTGAGCTAAAAAAATTAAGAGCATTTTTTTTTTGGGCATAGAATGATTTTAAAGGAGATATATGCATGTATATCCTCAATATAATAAAACCAGTTGACAAGCGCATGAGGAGTTCATCTATCTCTATATTTCCACCTACAATTTTAATTATTTTTGGTGCCCTTTTCACTTTCAAAGTGTCTTGCTTTGGGAGATTAATTATATGTCACAGTTTCTGTGTAGTGTGATGAGCTAGTCAAAAATAATATAAAGAAAGGGGCTCCCCCCATTTTTAATTGGTGCATTATAATTACACACAATAGTGAGATTTATTATGTATTTGTACATGCACACAATACAATTTGGATAAAAGTGTATTCAAATATTATCTCCTTCTTCTCTGTGCTGGCCTGGGTTGAGGTTATGCTTTGGCTCAACCATGACACAGCAGAAAGTCTTTGTCTCCACGTTCGTGTGGAACCTGGGTTGAGTAGGGGAAGCGCCCTAAGACACAGAGTTGTGGAGGGAATCTCTCTGGAGGAAGATTCTGAACCAGAGATAACCAGGAACCCACAGGGCTTGGGGAAGGCAGTGGACATTCCAGAGGGCAGAGATTGTGGATTTGATCCAAACCTGTGCAGGCCTCAAGGAGCAGGATGACACCCCCGCCCCGCCGCCCCCATCCAGGTCACAGCAGTTAATCGGTTCTGAGCTCTCTGGGTAGTCTGCATCCCTAGGAGGCCTAAACACGGGTACTGTCTTGGAAGCTGATGACCCAGGTGTCGATCCCAGCTCTGTCACCCGAGAGCTGGTGTAACTTGTGGGGAAATCAAACTTAGTCTCCGTGGCGTTTGTTTCTTCTGTAAGATATTAATCTCTTACATGGTTCCTTCCAAACTCAAGGTGAATATTAATCAAGAAAACCGGTCACTTGGCTGCTGATCGCCTCGCGTTCCACGAGATGGCGCTGTTCGTCACGCTATAGCTGCGCAGCGCAGGGTCTCCAATGCCTGCTGCCACCGCTGCCCTTTAGACCTGTCAACTCCGGCAGTGCCCAGTGGTGGGACCTTTTGCTCAGCTTCTTGGGGACATTCTTGAAGTGCTCTATGCCCTTGCCGGCAAAACACACCTCCGAGTCTTCCTGCGTGCCAGCCCCTTCGATGTTAACACTCCTTACAGCTTTATTCTAGCCACGGGACCACAGCCTTCCCTGATTTAGGTTTTTGTTTGTTTGTTTGTTTGTTTTGCTATATGAGTGCTTCACATGAGTTTTACCCTTCTATCAAAATTTAAGCATACAGCAACACAGTACCATTGGCTTTAACAACAACGGTGTACAGCAGATCTTGAGGGCTTTTTCTTCCCAAACTTGACTCCTGCTGACCAGGAACACCCCTCCTTCCCTCCACAGACCCTGCTAGCCACCATCCCATGAGTTTTATGAGTTTGACTATTTTATTATTTTAATAAATAAATTTTGATTTGCATTTCCCTGGTGATTAGTGATGTTGAGCATTTTTTCATATACCTGTTAGGAATTTGTATGTCTTCTTTGGAGAAATGTCTATTCAAGTCATTAGCTCATTTTAAAATTAGGTTATTAGTTATTTTGGCAGGAGAGTACAACTGAGTTGGAGTCCCTTATGTAGTATTTTGGAGGTAAAACCAGTAGGGTTCCTTTTGTTATTGATTTAATTCCCTTATTGATATGTTCATTCTCTGATCTCTGATTGATACAATTACTAGCTCTACAGTGACTGCTCTCAAATCTTCAGAGTTCCAGTTACATATCCAAATTCCTAATGGACACCTGCCTATGACTGTCAAAGAGACACCTGACTGCTGGCACCCACGTTGAAATCATGATTTCCCACATTTGCTCCTCTTCTTCTGTTCCTTTTATTTTTATATGGCAACATCATCCCCCACAATTGTCCAAGTTGTACTCAGTTAATTTTCCGCAGTAATTCTTCTCTTTTGCCCCATGCACTGATCCCTATATCCTGATATTTCTCGAATTCCCCTGCTTCTGTGCTGAGCCTCTCTTGATCTAAATTCCATGATTTTTGGATTACTGAAATAGATTCCTAAGTTACCTTACATGTTACTTTTTGACTATCCAGTCTCCACATTATGTGCGCACGCACACACCTACACACACACACGCACACACCCACACTCATATACATGTATACATGCATACATGTAAGAATAAATATGTATTAAGAAATATGTATGTATATATTGTTCTATTGAACAATAAGTGTCATAGTTTGGAAATGAAGTGTCCCTTTCAAAATTAAGGGGGAACATTCAGAGGTGAAATGATTGATGTGGGAGCTGTGACAGATTCCTTGCTGAACTGATAATCGAGGTTAGAGCAATGCAAGGTATTGTTGGGTTAGGCCTTTGTCATATGTGCTACTTATAATGCTGGGGTTTTACCATTGGTAGAAAATATAAACTGACCATTGGCAAATTTGGAATTCAAAATAAAAACTGCAGTTACTGTCAGAAGGGAAGAAAGGCACAACAAGATTGTGTTCATTCAGTTCAACTCAATTAAGTTCAATAAACATTAATTGAACACCTATTGTTTGCAAGGAATTGTTCTAGGCCTCTGTGTACAGTGGTGGACAAAAGAGACCAGATGCTTTCCCTGGCAGAGCTGATTTTCCCACTCATTTTTATTGGGTTCCCGCCAGAATTCTTTCAATGTCACCTTCCTTTCTGAGGATCTTGTCCTTCCCACCCGCTACAAGGCAACATAACATAACATTTTCCTCATTTTGCATCTTCATGGATTTTTTAATACCAAGAGTTCAACTAACGTTCATAGCCTTGAATGGACATGTCAGTATCATTCAGGGAGTTGCTTGGAGTTGTCCCCAGGGCACCTTGTGCTGGAACTGGACTTGAGAATAATGTTAGAGTTCAGGTGCAGTCTTCTCTCCTTCAGCCAGAGCACCAGCTGGACTCTCTTTCAAACAGCAGCCCAGGGGACCCACTTTAACGTTGACCAGTAAGAGTTTTCATTCACAAGTCCTGGTCTAAGCTCTTGGAACTGTTGATCCTTACAAAGATGTGCTTGGATTTTGCTTCTGGGGATAATTGACCTTCTATATTTCATATGTTATTTTTATAATGTATAAATATTTTTATATAAAAAAGTCAACAAATCCTTATAACAGCCCTATAAAAGAGTTAGGAATTATTCCCTGCCCCCCTTTGAAGAGGGAATAAAATGTTGTTGGGGGAAGTCTTAACACTTGTCCAAGGTAATAGAGCTGGAAAGTAGGAGAGGTGGGTCCACCCTTGAATCTTCTGAGTTCGAGGTTACTGCTTAGTCTGTTATGCTATTCCAGCTCTCAGAACCACAGGACTCTGTCCTATAGTGTGAAGGTCATCTATTTTAAGTCAGAGTAGGCAATACTAGAGAAAGAGCAAGAAGATAAGTAGGGACTGGGACCCTTTGTGTTGGGGTGCTCAGGCTACAGTGGGAGTGTTTTGGAGGCACTTAAGCACCACACAGGAAGACCTGCAGGTGGTCCCATGCTGAATTAAAGGGAGCCCCAGCCAACAGCATTGCACACCAGGAGAGGAGTGCAAACCTACACTGTCTGTCCCTTCTCCCCTGGGTTATTTGGGTCCTGTGGCCCAGAGGAAAGCTGGAAGACAGCTCCAGGACTCTCTGTGAGTACTGTCCACTTCTGCCTTCTGTGCACATTCATCTTGATTTCACAGCTTCTTTACTTTCAGTTTTTCTGGAGCTCGTCTTGCATCCTGTGTGACTATGGGTTACCTGCACAGTTCAGTGTGGGGAGACCAGAGTATTTGGTAGAGTAGCCTGTGGAGGTCAGCAGCTGTGGGTCTCAGCGAGTAGGGACAATGCCCAAGGGCATCATTTCTGCATGCATGCCTACCTACAGAGGCCAGTGAGCTCAGTCCCCACTTTGATGTAGCTCCATGAGCACCAGGTGTGTAGGGCTGGGGGACACTGACCATCATGATTTACCTCCTTTTTTAGAATCTTCAAAAGGGGCTTAGCACAATACACATAAAAGGATAACCTATTGGAAACAATCCTGGGTCAGCTGATGCCTGCTGGGATCTGCACTGTGCCTGGCAAATGCCTGATGCTTCATATACATGATTGCATCTACCCACAGCCTGAGAGCCCCATAGTAGGGACTGGGAGCGGTCAGGGAGGTGCTTTCTTTCTTGGATTTTTGCTAATTGCTCTTTGTTTCCTGCTCAGTCCCACCCCTGTGTTCCCTCTCAGCTTGTCATACCAATTGACTGCCTTCCTGGCTTTGTTCCCTAGACTCTGAGAAATTCTGTGTGCATCAGAATCTCCTAGTTCTGGTTCTTTTCAAAGGTGGGGCCCAGGAGCAAGTATTCTGAGCCAAGCACCACAGTTGAATCAGGCAGTTTCCAAGGATCCCAGGGTAAGAATCTCAGCCCCTGGAGGCTGGTGCACCCCCTGCCTGTCTCTGTGCAGTTAGCCTGTGCAACCCACCAGTCAGGGAACTGTCTCTAAGCCCCGGGGGGACCGTCTGTCATCCCTGCCAATGCTTTTATCCTCAGCTTCCGAGTGTGAGGCTCTTGCTCTTCCTCAGAGATGTTTGCCATGTGTTACCCTCCCCTGCAGATGAGATCCTCCTCTGCAGGTGAGACATCCCCTGAGAGCAGGGCGTGGCCTTATGCACAGCACAAGCTCTGAGTGATCTAATGCCTTAATGTGGACCATGCGCAGGACCAGAATTGCAGGATGGGACAATGGTGGCAGAAGCCCTGATGCCACCCAGCCCTGGAGGATGAGGAGGATTGCTCAGGCAGGGTGAGGGTGGGGTGGAAGCTATTTTTGGGAGAGGAAGGCAGGGACAATGAAAGGTCAAGATGTGTCTGGGGGCACAGAAGAGGCCCATGTGGCTGAAGTATACTGCCCGTGCGTGTGACGAGTGCGAAGGGGGCTGCTGCGGGAAGGCTCTGGAAAGCCACACCAGGAAATCATCCTTCACTGGGGGCAGGGGCAGGTGTGCATTTGCACATGGATGTGCTGAGAAAAAGGGGAGGCAGACTGCATAGAGGGACTCAGGGGGCTCAGGATGAGATAAAGCCGGTGGGAGGCTGTTGCGGGAGTTCAGAATAAAGATCACAAAGACTCAACCAAGGCAGTGGAAGGAGGGTGGACAGCAGGGGAGAGGGCGTGGCAGCAAAACCCGGCAGGTAGAATCAAAGCACCCGGATGCTCAGTGGATGGTGGAAGTTCGTAAAACAGAAGGAGAAATCCACAAAACTCCCCAGATGTAAACGGAAGTAAATGAACAGATGGTGAGACCATTCTTTGAGACAAGACACACGGGAGGAAGGCCAGTTTGGAGGAAATTAGATGGAACTCAGTTTTGCATGAGCTGAGTTTCTTGTGTTGACACTTTTCTACTACCCAGATTTCAGGACTTCAATATAAAGTCATGTATTGGGATACTTTTTCCTAAGAGTAAACAACCAGCAAAGTTTTGCTGTATGAACTGGTGGAGTATCATGCATAAATGCGTGTGTGTGCGGGGGTGGGAGGGTTTGGGTGGGAGGAGGAGTTCAAATTAGTGAAAATAGAATCATGTAATTAAAAAATGATATATCACCTAAAAATGTCTTGTTCACTGATTTTGGGCACAAGGTTAGGTTACCTTCCCCCCACTCAGATTAAGTGGCTCTGTTATGAGTCATCTTATTTTATACTTCTTCTCTTCTTCAGGAGCTCCCTCCCAGAAATTATCCCTGATTCCATGCTGTGATGTTGAGGAAAGGAAATGAGAAAATCTGTGGAGGTGTCCTATTCCGTTGTGATAGTCGCTGTCTCCTGGAAACACCGGGATCCTGGATACATCACCCCAGCTGGATGATCCAGGTGACTTGGGAGTGTAGATCCCCAGCCAGGTGGCTCTGCAGGGGTGCATTGTCTCCGTCCACTAAAGCAAAGCTCTTTGGTGACCGGAGGCTTACACTAACATGGCTAGCCCAGGGATCTGTTTTAGGGACAGGGTGGGGGATGTCTCAGTGGTGAAGACTTCAGGGCCACAGGTCTGCATGGTGACACCACCATTTTGTTGCTGTTGTCCATCAATTTTCACCCTCCCTGCCATTTCCCGAAGGGACGCTGCAGGACAGCCAGGTCTGTGCCTATGCAGGACAGCCAGGTCTGTGCCTACCCCTTTCCCCTGACCTCCACATCTTGGCTTTGGAAGAAGGAAGATTCCTCTTTCCTTGGATTCAGGGCTGGCTTCCATTTCTTACCCTAGAATGAGAGAGACCTCGATCAGAATAATATTGGTGAAGGTCAGAAGTTGTTGTCATGGTGCTGTCTCCAAAATATATCTTCTGTCCGAGAGTTGCCCTGGGCCCCTGGAATCAAACTGTGTCAGTCAACAGAATGAGACCATGAGTACTTATCAACTCCTGCAGGTTATTTAACATGCCATTCACAGACTGCGGCACTCCCTCAATGATATGCATGGGACAAGTGTATAATTAAGTGAGTCACACAAGGAGCAATAATTAAAACAGTATCCTTAAATGGGAGGGGTGGGCTAGAGCGGGGAAGAACAAGTTGGGAAAGCCTCTTGCAGGTGGTGGACTTTGATCAGTTCAGCAACTCAGATTCACATTTAATAAACATTACGGATAAGCTACTAAATCCCAGGTACTTCCATGTACGTTGTTCTTTCACTAAGAATTATAATTTATGCTTCACTATTCTCTGCATGGCAGGGAGAAACAATACGTTTTGAAAATCCTAGAATTCCCCAGGACACTATGGATCTAAATCTTTCATGACAACATTACAATCTGAAGAGTGTATACAGGTGTGCCAGGGGTACAACTGGGGTTTGACGAACCTCACACACTCGGGAGAGCTCAATTAGCATTTGTTGATAATAATGAATTCATGTACACAATAGATTAGGAGTGTTTCCTTGGGTTGTTCAATTTGCCTTCTTTTTGCTGATCCTAGGGTCCTTTGCTTGATTTTTTGAGACCTTTGCTGAATTCCAATCAATTTATGAGTTTACAATTAGCACTGACTTCACAGAGAGGAAGGAGAAACTGTCAAAGACATAGACCACACCTGGAATTTTCACTCTTTTAGGGATGGATGACCACATGATTTTCACTGTGAAGCTAAAAAATATTGTTGGTTGGATGAAAAATACAGATGTACAATTTGTGAGGCAGCACAGATTTCAGAGTAAGAAAGGCAGGTTTGAATCACGCGAGTTTAAGCAGTTCACAGGCCTTGAGGGGTCACTAGACCTCCTGAATTTTCATTTCCTAATCTGTAAGACTGAGATTATATTCCCTAGCTTCTGTTGAAGGTTAAGTGAGAAAAAGTAATAAAATACCTTGTTTAGTACCTGGCAATAGTAAATCTTTAAGACATATTTGATAATGCTGCTTTCTCCGTTATCCTGAATTAAATATCATCCTATAACTTCTTTAAAAAACTATTTTTTTTAGTTGTGGGTGGACACAGTACCTTTATATTTGTTTGTTTGTTTATTTATTTATCTGGTGCTGAGGATCAAACCCAGTGCCTCACACATGCTAAGCAAGCGCTCCACCACTGAGCTACAACCACAGCCTTATACCTATTTTTAATATGCATAATTTGCAATAAATACCAAATATTTAAGGGATCCTTTAAATGAAATAATCATGTCTATTATTAGTTCCGGTCCAGGTACTGGGGAAATAGTATTTGGTTGTAGTGGAAGAACTTTTTATCCAAATCGTGACACCTGGGGCATTCTGGGAGCAGAGCTTAAAAACCTCCAGTAGTTGTGACCTAGGATGGCTACCGTTCCATATCATGCAGGAACCATGAAATCACATGATTCTCATGGATTCCAAAGATTAAATCCAATATCTTGGCAATAGCATCACTATAATTAATATGAACCCATCAGACAGTTCACAGGGTCATTTGGATGTTAGCTCTTACTTTTGCTTATTCCTTATCATCCACCTGGTGACTGGGGACACCATTTTGATGGCATACAGTGCCAGACAGATGCAGGACACAGTCATCCATGAATTCCAAGACTTGGGAGTTGTTTACTTCTAGCCTTCTATTTACAAGTTCACCAGGACCCTGAGATCCCCTTTCATGTGGTTGAAGATTCTCACCATGGAGTATTTCCATACAGTCATATATCAATGGGTGCCCATTATAGCCAGGGGTACCTAGAGAAGGCCACATGCACGATGCTAAAGTGGCACTTATCATTACCTTGTTAGATCTTAGTTACTGAATGACATCTTCCACCTCAGGGGAATGATGGAAAGGTCAGTTTCTGCTTGGGGCTGAATGGTGGGAGTTTGAGGGACAGCAAGAGAATGCTGATGAGAAGAATGGGTCTCACGTGATGTAGTCCTGGGCTGGGTGTCCAGAGGAGTGGTGCAGATGTTGGAGGTGGAGACATAAACTTTGAAAAAATTTTGCTTACTCCACAGTTCTGTCTTTTATCCTGTCCTGTACTCATCTTCAAGAGCATGGGTGTTAAAGATCAAATAGATTGTCTCCATGGTAACTGTGGATGTTAAAGATCAAATAGATTGTCTCCATGGTACCAGCAAATGATTCTTGGAGTTCGGTAGGAAAGAGTTTGTTAAAGAGCTGCTGTCTCCAGGGTGCATCTACGAGCCAGGTGGTACAAATCCTGGCTTCTAGGTGATGTTTAATATTGAGGATGATTAAAAAGTTGGAAAAAACAACTGTGACTGCAGTCACAGCAAGAACTGCAAACTTATCACTGTTCTTGTTTTCAGAGACCCAAGATATGTTTATAGAGTGTCCCCAAACCTTTTAAGCCTGAAATAATTGACTTGGGGTATAATAAAAGATCCTTATTATGTAAATCTTTGATATATAGTAAGCACTTACTACATGCTTATTAACGAATGAATCAAAAATGAAGTTCTTGGGGTTGGGGCTATAGCTCAGGTGGTAGAGTGCTTGCCTCGCATGCACCAGGCCCTGGGTCAATCCTCAGCACTGCCCTCCCCCCCAAAAAATTAAGTTCTAATGTTGGGGGTTCTAAGAAATTTAAATCACAAGTATGGCGTTGAATGGGGTCTTCCAGCCTTGACATCTTGATGTGATCATCAGTCAATCCAGTCACTATCCTCCCATTCACTCTCCTGTGAACAAATGTGGTATCTTATTACACTTCCTGCTGAGTCTGAAATGACAGAGTGTCAGAGCTGGGAGGCATGAGACTTTCCTGTGTCCAACCCCTTAATTGTAGAGATAGTGAAACAGAGAGATAGTTTTAATCCTTCCAGAAACATGTTAATCCAGGTTCCCTCATGGTATAATGAATAGGTTCTGATTGTGCCATTGCAGATCCAGAGCTGGGCTTTGGAGATTAGTTTGCGTAACTCCTTCTAGTGAGTTGGCCACTCCCCCTGAGTGCACACTCCCAATGCTTGCATTTTCATGGCCAAAATAATGTATGTTCAAGGTAGAATTACAGGAACCTTCCAGGCTGTGGGAAAGACACACATTTGGAGTAGGGGTAGTTTCTTTTTCCGCTTAGTATCTTTCCAGGTTGAAATCTTTATGGCTTTTTGAAATTTGGGGGATGTACTATAGGTTTAGATAAAAAGAATGCTTCCTGCATGAGAATGGGTTGAATTGTTAGTATTGTTTATCATCTCTGACGAAAAGTCTGTGGAGGTGGTAGGCGGGGATGCAGAGAGACCACTGTGTTGAGAATCTGGACTTCGTGGACCACGTTACTGCTTCCAGTTTTGTTGTCCCAGACTCGATTCATCTTTGTTTTGCTCCATGATTATTAAAATTGATCCCACTCCCTGGACTCACATGCTTTGTGAAAGATTTCTCACCAATATTGTCAAATTAACGTCTCTGTCTAAATGAAGAACAAAATCCAATAAAATGGCTCAATGGTGTGATCAAAAGCAATTGTAAAGTCAATAATAACTGATATTCTATTTTGAAGGAAACCATTCATTAAAAAAAAAAAAAAACAAACCAAAAACAAAGAAACAAACAAAAACCCAATAATTCAAAACCACCTGTGGACGGCTGCAGGTGCGTACTGAAGTTAGAGGGCTCTGAGTTCAGTGATCTTGTTCCTTACTGTATCCTTTATCTCACAAAAAGACTGGATTTTCCAAATGACCTCCCACTCGCAAAATTGTCTTATGAGCTTATCATGAATGCATGACATTGGCAGGACGGAACAGCTAGACTCTTACTGATTTTGATATTATATTTGATTTTTGAGGTTTCAATTTAATGGAACATGGAAAGAATCTGAAATTCATAAAAGTTTTCCCCCTCTTTTCTCTCATCTCTCTTTTCCCCAGAAGGAAGAAGTGGTTTTGAGGAGAAACCCACCAAGGAGAATCCCCAGTAACCCACCCCTTGGCAGTGGAATATGGTGCCTCTGTCCATTAGTCATCAGGACTTGTCTTGCGAGTTGCTTTTTCTGTAGCTCACACGTTGTAAGAGTCCTTTTGTCTTCAGGCTTCTTTTGGTATAATGACTGGGTGGCTGTAAAGGTGTGTGCTTGGCAACCAACTCATTTGGAAATTGAAACTGCAAAACATGGACTTATTCACAGCACACGATGACCAGCGGATTAGTACAGACCAGTCACATATTCATGTGGGACAGCTTTAGATTTCCCAGGAACAGAGCCAATGTCTCAAAAAAAAAAAAAAAAGAGAATTTTTTTTTTCTGAAAAATATTTTAGATGAGTGTTTGAAAACAAAATAGGAATACACTATGCTCAGCTGGGTTTTCTCCAGTGGTTTATTGATTTTAATGGCTTTCCATATCACCAACTAACAGATTAGATGGAATGTTGATTTAAAAATCGCTATTTTGCAACAGTGATAGTGATAATTGATTTAAATGTTAATGGATGGTAAAACTGACAATGTTTGATGAGAACAAGGAACTTGTAGTTTCAAAACCTCTGTCCTTTATATTAAATTTACCCAGTAAAAGGGACAGTAGTAACTTCACAGTGCAGAGACCTAAAGGACACACACACAACGAGGTAATCGAGGCAATGTCAGGAGCAGAGGGAAAGAGGAGCTGATTCTCCCGGGAGGCTCTGAGAAGGGCCCAGGGCTGCTTAATTCATGCTCTTGTCCCGCACAGGCAACCTGAATCTACTCATAAAAAAACTGGAAAAAAAGAACAAAAGACCCAAACAGGGGCATTTTACAAAATGATTGACATGTACCATTCAAAATGTCAATTTCATGGAAGTCGAGAAAGGTATACGAATACATGACCAGAGACACTCCACATTAGGTACAATCACAAGAATGGGATCCTCATTAGAATGAATTACTGCCATGTTTATCTAAAAAGATCAAATTCAAAAAAAAAAAAAAGAGAGAGAGAGAAAAGAGAGAGAGAGAAGAAAAACAGAGCCATGGACTAACTNTTTTTGGGACAATTGGTAAAATGGATATATAAAGTGTGAATTATGTTAAGTGAGCATATTTCAATAATTGTACTGTGGGTTATGAAAGGGAATGTAAGTTTCTTAGGAAATTCACAACGACATATTTAGGGGCATGGTGCCTACAACTTATTCACCATTCACCAATAGTTCTGAATGCACACACACACACACACACATACACACACATACACACAGAGACACGTGTGTGTGTGTGTGTGTGTGAATGAGGAAGAAAAGGAATTACAAAGGAAATGAGACAAAACATTAATAATAAATCTGTGTAAAGGGTATGTAGTCGTTTTTTTGTAGTATTCTTGCAACTTTCTGTAGGTTTGAAATTGGTTTCAAATTTAAAAAAAGAGGAAGAAAAACGTTCTCTCAGAAAAGTCATTAAGAAAACCAGAGACAGACTTGATTTAACACAAATTTTAAATGTATGTACTTTGAAAGAAATAACAGTCAGTTTGAAGGTCAAATAACAGAAATGGGAGAACCTCCACAACAGGTCAGTTAATATATACAACCTCATGAAACAAAGAGGTAATGGATACAAAGACATACTTAACAGAAAAGGAAATAAAATCCAACTGTTGAAGAATGTGAACAGGGCTGGAGTTGAAGCTCAGTGGCAGAGAGCTCACCTCACACATGTGAGGCACTGGGTTTAATCCTTAGCTCTGCATAAAAGTAAACAAATAATAAAGGCCGGCTGTTCATCTACAACTACCCCCCCCCCCAAAAAAAAAGAACACAAACAGATGCTTAACAGAATTAATCAAAGAAATGCAAATTGAAACAAGAGAGACTCTCTTCTTTGTTATTTTGGCCAAAGTTAGAAATATTAGTATTTGGAGACATTGTCTTTCTCATAGAAGAAGCTTCTTTTTTTTCTATTCCCATGAAGGAAGAAGAGATGGATGAAGGCTTCCATCAATCTCTACACCCACCTATTCCTCCCAAGGAAGGTTGCTTAGATGAGATGGAAACTGGTCTCCCCTGGACTTACCTAATTGGTATCTTCTACTGGGGGATTTTGTATATGAGGCACTAAGTGATTATATTATACCATCCTTAATTCATTCACCATCAGAAAATTTCATAAAATTGGTACCATTTTATGAAAAATTATTATTATTATTATTTCCATTTTACCAAAGTTTTATCATATAAAAAACTAATTGACTAGTAAGAGAAGCAGTCAAAGGAGAAGGAGTTGATAATTCCCAATATGGTATTGGGAACATTGACTAGGTATTTAATGGGAAAAAAATCCATTCAAGTCCTTATCTCACACCATACAACAAAATATTCTTGGGGGACTAAAAAGAAAAAGTTAAAAAATAAAACCTAGGAGAAACTAAAAATGAAGCATCATCTGTTTTTTTTTGGAAGGGAGGAGATTTTATAAAGTAACCAAAGAAACTATCAAGGAAAAGATTAAATTTATTACATAAAACTATGTTTATCAGAATCAATGAGTATATATTCATTTCAACTTTTTTTCTTTTTGAGTCAGTTGGGCCCTGTGAGGGGGCTGGTGTGCAGAGATCAGGCTGGCCAAGAATCCACTCTGCATCTCTCCCAACAGACTACGTGTTACTCTGGGAAAAGACTGTGTCCTGTTCACCTGTAGGTTACTGGTGTCTTGTACCTAATTCACCTGGTGCATTCTGTTCTCTGTTTTGATAGACTGAGAACATGAAAAATGGCATTCGGGTGTGACCAAAGGAGAATAATAGAAAGGCACAATAGGCTTATTTGACCGATGATGTGATGTGGTTAATGATAGAGNTTTTTTTTTTTTTTTTTTTTTGGTATGGGGGATTAAACTCAGGGGCACTGGACCACTGAGCCACATGTATTTTATTTAGAGATAGGGTCTCACTGAGTTACTTAGCACCTCCCTGTTGCTGAGGCTGGCTTTGAACTTTCAATCCTCCTGTCTCAGCCTCCCAAGAAGCTGGGATTACAGGCGTGCATCGCTACGAATTGGTTCTTTTCAATTTCTTGATGGCATCTTTTACAAAACAAAGTTTTTAATTCTGATGAATTACAGTTTATTTACTGTTTCCTTTGGTGGCACATTTATAGTATCACATCTTAGATATCATTGCCTAACCCAAGTTCACGAAGGTTTACTTCTATATTTTCTTCAAAGAATATCTTAGTTTTGAGAAGGGGATTGAGTGAGGAAGTGGAGGGACAGGAAAAGAATGAACTGTGGAATGAAATTGGCCAAGCTATGCTACGTACATATGTGAATATACCACAGTGAGTTCCATCTTTGTATGTACTTAGAAAGCACCAACTACAAATATAATAAATAAATGGCAGGAAGACCAGTAGGGTAGAGGAAGGAGAACAGGGGTGAGAGAAGGAGAGGGAAAAGGAGGTACTGGGGACTTACATGGAGCAGATTACATTCCACGTATGTATGATTATGGAGCAAAGAACCACACTGGCATGTATAACTATAATGCATTAATAAATGTGTTTTAATTTTAGTTCTTACATTTAGGTCTTTGATCAATTTTTAGTTAATTTTCATGCAGGCTTCCAAGTACGGTCCAACTCCATTGTTTGGTACGTGGAATCAAGACAGTGAGGTGCTGGCATTCGGCTTTATGTATAGATCCATGGAATAGAGTTAAGAATTCAGAAATCAGTCCTTACATCTATGGTCAATCGATTTTTTTTTTAAATTTTTTATTGTGGGTTGTTTAAAACGTTACAAATTTCTTGGCATATCATATTTGACACTTTGTGGTCAATCGATTTTTAACATAGGTGCCAACACCATTCAATGGGGGAAGAATGGCTTTTCAACAGAAAACTCTGGGATATTATTTATCTTTAGGACAAATTAATTAATCTTTTAGAATAAACTCTTTGAAGGATAAATTGTAAAATCTTCATTTCTGGGGTCTGATAATATTACTGATAATGTTATACCTAAGTGAATAAAAGTACAATCAATACTCTGGATTTAGTTTTGACCAATGGGGGAAGATAATTGGCGGGGGAAGATAATTGGCAGAGGAAGCCCTGGGTACTGTGAAGACAAAGGCCAGAGTTCAGAGGTGAAGGGTGCAGGGACAACTGAGGTGTGCCCAATACACCTTCTATAATACAGTTCAAAAAACTTAAAAAATGGCTTATCCTTTGTCTTGAGACATTTAAAGGGATTATGACTCAAGAAGACTTAAAATTCTTCTTCCATCATACAGGAAAACTAATGAAAGGGGAAAAAAAACAATGTTTAAAGAAAAACATAGGCTACCAAAGAGCTTGTTGATCAGGTTTGAAAGCAGCAGGCAAAACAGAGAGAAGGCTGCGTCTGAAACCAGGGGTGAATGGTGCACAGGCCTAGATGAAAAATTCCAGGTGTCCAACGTCGGAACAGAGCAGAGCTTGAATAAATGACAGAGGAAGGAAGCTGATGTGCTTCACAGGAAAAGTACAGAAGATGGTCACAGCATTCGTTAGAGAAGGAAGTGGTGGGTCGTTGCATTACCTGGAATTTACCAAGAACAAGTCAGGCCAAATGAATCTAATTTCTTTTTGTGATAAGATTTCTTGAATTATTGAACAGAGGACAAAATACGTTGTGGCTTTGGCAAGGCGACCTGCCAAGCGTTCTCATCATATGTCTCAAAGCAAGAGAGCCACCAATTTGATTTGTGTCTTTTTTTTTTTTTTTTTTTTTTGGCCACTGTGACTTCCTGTTGATTGACAGAACCTGAACTTGGAGGTTTCATGTTTGAGTGCCTACATTGTACACTTGCTTTATGTCTTGGCTTGAAGAAGGCGGAGGGGTCAGCAAGTTGTGATGAAGAAACAGATTTGGTGACTGGGGCAATGTCAGGCAATTATAAGTCTGTCAGAATTTGACAGCGCTTCCCTGAAGTCTGAAGATGATTGTCAGACAACTGGTGCACACATGTATACACACATCTGGTTTTCTTTGTCCTTGAGGTTTTGTGCATAAGCATGCAGCCTTAGGTTTCCTGGGTGTTGCCTTTGGGTATCACCCTATTTAAAGTGAGGACAGTCACCTGAGACAAATAAAATGAGGCAAATCCCTGACTTGATGTACAATTAATTACTCTTTCCTTAAAATGCCAAGGTAACTCGAATAAATTTCATAGGAATAAATTCTCTGAAAGCTCCCCCTTTGTTTCTGGCCCTTATATAAAGGTGACATCCACCTCGGTTCCATCTTTGAGAAGAGAACTGAGCCTTCCCACTCACCAGGACCATTTTCTCCTTCCTACCATCTGGTTCTCTTTATGACCTTGACACTTTCAAGGGCTCCTGTAATTCTCATCAGCAGCTGTATAAAGGTGTATTAAGAACTGCAATGCAAAAAATTATGAATGTAATGCACTCCTCTATTGTGATGTATATAAGAATTAATAAAAAAATTAATTAATTAAAAAAATAAAAAAAGAATTAAAAAAAGGAAAAAATAAAACGTATGTACAAACTTTTCAGACTTCTCCAACAGACTGAGTAAGCACCAGGAGGTGTGGCCAGCCTGTCACAATGGTTTTGTCACTATTATCTTTAGAAGCAGGGAGAAGGAGGTTCTAGGAGGTGAGAGAGCAGAGGACAGCTCTAAGGGGCCCTGCTTTCTCATCGGCCTGTGTCAGGAAACAAGGTCCTCTCAGCCAATACCCCTCTGCCTGCCAGATGCCCTACTCCACTCCATTTATAAATAAAGGCCAGCAAAGCCTTTTTAAAAAATTTTATTATTGATTTTTTAAAAATATAAATGACAATGGAATGCATTACGTCTTGCTATTCTGTGTCACCTGTGTCTGAGTTACATTCCCCAAGCACCCTGGGGGGAGGTGTGGTGGGGTGATCGCTCTCCTGGAAACCCTCAGGGTGAAAGGAACAGCCAGTTGGGCATCCGCCAGGTCACTTGCCACACAAGCACCTTCGTGAATGCCGTTTCTTTTTCGCATCCAGCTAAAAAGAGCAGATAAATCACATCTCCTCGGTGTTTCAATGGCAGTCCTTGCAGAAGTCATGCGGGTGTCCCCTGAAGAAGCTCAGGATGCGGCAGTTGAGAATCGCTCCCGGGTGAAAGAATCAAGGGAGGCTCCAGCGTGGCTTTGGTGTTCCCTTAAGAATACTCAGAAAATTAGGTGGTTACACCCTGTCCCCACCCCAGGGTGACAGACTAGTTTCTAGATGCTCACAATCCGACTTGAAAGAGTCATGGAAGAGCTCGGTGTTCTCTTGTCTGCCTGTGCAGGGCAGGCGTTGGGTGGAAGGAGTTGAAGGCAGCTGTGGTTTTCCTTCCTTTCTCAGGGAGCTCCCTCGGGAGACAGAAGGCTGCTGCCAGATTTAGAAGAGGAAAAAAACTGGTTAAAAAAGCCACCCTGGAAAGGCAGCCCCTTCCAGGCTCTGCTGGCAGGGTTTTTCTGGAGTCCAATTTGATATGATAAATTCAAAATTAAATATGTTCATGCATTTTATCCAGTACCTGGATGTCTATGCTGAGAAGAACATTTGAGATTCAGATTAAAAGGTTAAAAGATTTGACATAGCACTATTTATATAAATTGGAAACCACCTAAATGTTTAATAAGAGCATGGGTAATTGATGGCATGTTTACATAGACATTAAAAGTAATACTTTTTTATTTATTTTTGGTACCAGGGATTGAAATCAGGGGCACTTGACCACCGAACCACATCTCCAGCCCCCTTTTTAAATATATTTTATTTAGAGGCAGGGTCTCAATGAATTATTTAGGGCCCTAATAAGTTGCTGAGGCTGGCTTTGAACACACTACCTTCCTGCCTCAGACACCCTGAGACCCTGGGATTACAGATGTGCACCACCACACCCAGCTTAAAAGTAATATTTATAGACTAATATATATATATATATATATATATATATATATAGAGAGAGAGAGAGAGAGAGAGAGAGAGAGAGATAAGTCAAAGTACTACATAGAAAGAGAAAGGTTTAAAATTGCAAATTCATTACGAGCTTCACTATGTAAAAAAGCACATAGAAAAAAAGGATATTATAGCTTTTGATGGGCCTATAAATTATCTTTTTTTTTTTACATTTCTCAATATTTTAAATTTTCTCAAATGACACAAGTTATTTAGAATTCATTTATGCTCTACTATCTCCAATTTGTCTACCATCTCCTTCATTCAAAATTCTTATTGCTTTCACAGTTATACTCTAAATCATATTATTATTCTATGGATTAAATCTGGCTGGTTGGAACACCATTCCTTATTTGCAAGTCACATGATACTCCATGTGCTTTTGGATCGTCTAGGTTAGGCAGTTACAACTTGAACACCCCATAGACCCATGAGTTTTCTCATGGAATGGAGTATGGTCTGAATTTTTTAATATAACTACAGTGTGTGCTTCCCAGAGGACAATCCTCACTGGGTCATGGTCTAGGATGCGTTTTCAGATACCTGGAGAGAGCTGTGCTGAAATTAGTTAATGAGGAAGAGCCTTTTGTAAAAATCCAAAGGTGGAGCTTTGCTCCAAGACTGCAAATCACACTGAAGGACCTCTCAATAGCTCCCCCCCCCCCTTAGAGGATGTGTTATTTTCCTTAACACAACATTCACCATGTTTTGGAAAAGAGCTGATGTTTCACGATGATGGCTAACATCTGGTAAGCTATGCAGGTGAGTCAGTCCATCTGAAATGGCCTTGCCGAGGGAGGGAGAGACAGGGGAGAAAGGGATGTACTGGATCCCAGGGGTAGGGCATGGCGGAGCTGAGGAAGACCAAGATGAAGAGAAGGAACCAGGAGAGCAGGGAAGGAGGGGGAGATGTTCTGTATTTGTTAGTAAAGACTGAGATGCTAGAAGGATAAGAATGGACGGTGAGGATGCTTAGGGAATTGTCCTGGTTGCTGTGGAGCTGTGGCCATGATGAGCAGGGAACAGAAACTGGGGGACAAGTCCACTGTGCCTGGGAAGTGCAGTCTCATGCTTGGCCCAGAACCCACAGCCCTGTCCCTGCTCTGTTCATTCACGGTTGGTGCATAGGGAAGGGACATGAAAACCCTCCTCCCGAATGCCATGTATTCCATTTACAGATGATGAACTCATGGTATAGCTCAGCGCTTGAAGGGCTCTGTAAGTTGTTTAGGGAGAACAAGGAAAAGAGATGCACAGCTCAGGCTTCTTAGCAGCTGCTTATTGAAGGCTCTAGCTCCTCATCTGTGGCATCCTGAAAATAAGTAGCGGCAGGTCGGCTTGAAAAGATCCTGATTCATGAACTTTAATGACACAGAACTTGCTCAGCACCTCTCCTTACTGTTGGCTGTTTCCTCCTTGGCTGCATCAGAGTTCAGACCTTAGCTGGGACTGCACTCTCTGGCTTTTTGGTGTGTGCTGAGAGATGGACAAGCTGCTGTGGATGGCCAGGGCTTTTGGAGTCAGTTATCCTGTTCTTGAAGCCCTAGGTGTTGCACATCTTTATTATTCGGATCAGAGAGTTAGGGGAGGGGTTGACCAAGTTATTGATCATTCTGTTGCTTTCTAGGGTCACAACTGAACAACCCTGCTTCTCTGAATCCTAGTTTTCTCATTAATTACACTGGAATAATGATGTCTCCCTTTCTGCCTCACTACTGAATGAGATAATAGGTTTGAAAGGGCCTGCACATATTTGGTCCCCAATAAATGCTTATTACATCTAGATGCAGGTAATAGAGCCTGGATTGCAAACTCCTATTGCACTAGATGTCATGAATGTGGGGGACAACGTGTGCTTTTGTTCATTGTGCACCCAGAGTGAGCACCTGATGAATGGGTGTTCCACAATTTTGTTGCAATACAGTAGGGGATTAGAATCTTGGGTTAACATAAAACCAAAGCACATATTTTAGTTTAAGAAATTAAAAATGTCTTAGTGTATTTCTTATCAGTGTATCACACATTAGTTTTGTGTAAGGAATGGTTGTATATTTAAGGATATAAAAACTTCATAGTCCTTAAAAATCATGACGTTTCATCACTTAAAGCATGGATCTGCAAACTTCAGCAGAGGACCAAGGAGTGTTTTCTGCTCTGTCGGCCATGTTTCTTCACAACCGTTGAACTCTCGTTGTAGAGCCAAAGCAGCCACAGGCAGCAGCAGGTGAACAATATGCTGCTTTCCAATAAAACTTTATTGAAGAAAACAGGCAATGGGTTAAATTTGGCCCCAGCAGCTCTAATTCATGAACACTTTTTTGAAGGATGAAGCCTGATTTACAATTTGAGAAAGAAATATATTTCACAAAGATGGGTAGGAAACAAAAGTTAATACAGTACAAATTCTATGCAATTATATTTCAATACAGAGCAGAAACAGCTATTATTATTTCTATTTATTTTTTAATGAATGAGACAATTGCTTTAGGTCTCAGGCTAGAGGGACTCGAGATCTGGGTCCCTGGTTGTCCATGTTCTGTTCTTCCTGTGGTGTGTCCTCTGCTGTCTTGTTGCTCTGCCTGTCTCTGTGTCCCATGCCTCTGTCATATTCGAGTTGGCAGCTGGCATTATTTTCAATCTTGGAAGCTTTAGTGTTGTTCTGAAAGAACTGAGGGCTTTTACATGAAGGGTGATATCTCAAGGGTGACTATAAGTTTTAAAACAAGTTTTTTTTTTTTTGTGTGTGTATTTTGTGTGTAAAAACACACAAGCGTTTCCGAGTGGTCATGGAATGAAGATAACGAATAGCACACTTGTTTTCTTTGCTTACTGTCTTTATTATTGCTATTTGTTGTCTTAGTGGATTTTTTCCCTCTAATTTTGGATTTTTTTTGTAATCAGGCTTTGAAGTTTGGAGTATAAAATCATGGATGTCAGTAAACCATCTATTTCAGATAAAGATACATTTTCACTAGATAAAAAGTGTGCTGATGTTTTTCTTATAAACATTTTGTTTCTTCAGTATTGAGATTGTAAAATTAATTGTAAAGATTTTCTTCACAATATTTAAAAAATACTGCTTTTACCAACAGGAGTCTTTTAATCACATGGTGTTGTATCAGAAGCTGGCAAAGATGTTGGCTGGTGAGTCATTCTGGCATTGCTGGATTGTTTTATTCCAGGTAGAAAAAGTCTAGTCACTGAAAGGCTAATTGATTGCCTATAACTCACGATGAGTTGTAACATCTAGGAGGAATCATATAAGTCTACACTTGGTTGAACAGACACCATTTTTATGGTCTATTGACACAGAAGCATTTTCCAGACTATCTTGGCTAGCACTGTCAGGCTGGTTGACCTCCAAAATGTCTTCAAACTGAAGTGTAATTCCCTGAAGTCACCAACATTGAAGAGATTGACTTTCATTCACCAACCTTGAATGAGATTTTATGTCCTAAGTTCCAAATGGTGGTTGGTATATGAAGTGCTTAATAAGTGCTCATTCCCTCTTTAGTGATTTATCAAGTTTCCTTCACATGTAGTTACATGGAGTGGCAGATATTATCATCATTGGTTGAGCAATCACACCATGCCAAATTTTTAGGATTGTAGGGCACAGTCATCCATAGTTAGATCTTGGTTGGATTGAGAGGATAATCAGATGCAATCCTAGATTAAAGATAATCAGACAGGCTTTGAATCTGCTCAGGTACCCAGTGCAATTTGTTATATCAACAGCCAGCAATAACAAATGTGACAATTGTAAATCCAGGTGGCCAGGCAAAATCATCCTGCTCTACCTGTAAATAGCACCCTTTTCAGAAAGGCTATGATAGGCCATGACTGCATGAAGTAGTTAGTGAGCAACTGGCATGAGGAACTGACTGCTTTGCATCTGAAATTTTCTAACATTTTGCAAATTGTGACCAATGGCGAGACTGGTGTTTAGAATTTTGTGGAGGCGTTTAGAGTAAAAACACACAAGCGTTTCCCAGTGGTCATGGAGTGAAGACAACGAATAGCACAGTTGTTTTCTTTGCTTACTGTTGAGATTTGAGAAAACCTCTTGATGTCTAGGCACTAATTTCCATTGGTCAATATCTTATTTTATAAAAAATAAGTTTTTAACTTATTCATTTGTGATTTAGTTACTTAAGTCATTTTTATTCTCCATAAAGGCAACATTCCTTTTGTAGAGTTTTTTCCTTTTGAATTTCCTTATATCTAATATCCTCGTATTGTGGGACTACACTCAGATGACATTGTTATGTGACAATAAGTTAGAAAAGAAATATGCATGGGTTAGAGAGGACATCAAGCCAGGGAGGAATCCTCATATCAATAAATTCCCAGAGTTCTGGCTCTCCTCAGATACCTCCAAGTTGTTATAGCCTTTGTAACTGACCCCAAATGCTCAGGCATGTCAGAATCTTGGTGGGTTAGGACAACAGATAACATCAGAATCTTATTTGGCTTTGTTTAAAAACTCCCCCTCCCCCAATGGCTGAACATGTTTCTCCTATGAAAGGTTTTTCAGAAGTTTAAGAAAAAAAAAAGTTGGGGTGTCTTGGGCCTTAAAACTCTTGATGAAACAAATAAGAAAAATAGGTAGGCAGGCCATAGGCCTCAGGAGGCTAAATTGGGCATCTTTTCTAGAGACATCTAGACCAGTTTTTTGGTTTTTATTGAGATAGTTTCTGTGCTTTGATTGGTATCCAGTTATTCTGGTAGATGGATAGTAATCCCCTCCGCCACCCCAGCACTGCTTCAGGGAAAACAACAACCACAGCAACAACTGAAAATAGCTGAAAACACATTTTCAAGTCCCTATTATAGAAGTTGTACATAAAAATTTTAGAATAATAAACATTCAAATATAAGAGATCATCCATGACAATAAGTATATGAAGTAAAATAGATCTCCATTCGTCTTCATTTTTAAAATCTAGAATAGAGATTTGGGAAGAAAAATGTGGATTGAGGACTACATTGAGGGCTCTATGAAAAGACCCACTTGGAAAGAGCAAAGAAAATATAAGCATAATAGGTTAAATATTTAATTTAATTGAAAGAATCAAGAATACAAATTTGTTTTTAAAAGTACCTGCCACAATTTTCTTTTCCCTTTAATCAATCAATAACAAATTTACCCTAGATTAATGACACATGGAAAGTGCCACTGTGGGAGGAGCTGAGCTGATAAATTCCCATCCCTGACAGGGTGTGGATTGAAACTTACCTGGCCAGTTGTCAGCAGCAACTCCGAAGGCAAGAAGGTAAATTCTCACATTGCCTGGTATGGTTTTCAATATGAACACTGCATTGGAAGATTGTCTAAAATAATAGAAACCAAAAGGAGATATGATTAAAGTTGAATGATAGGTTATTTTTATTAAGCCTTTAAAAAAGTTTATGTTATGATGGTTTGAATTTTCTGCAGGTGTGGCAATACTCACTGGATGATCAATCATCTTTCTCAGCCTCAAACCATCTGGTCAGACAGTCGATGTATCTGATTAACTTTTTAAAACAATATGAATGTTTGAATAACTTTTTTTTGCCTTCATATACTTGACAGATTGTATTTCATCTTTTAATGAATATTTCTGCAATATAAAATGGAATGGTATTTAGGTTATCCATATTGTAAGTAATGTGAGTTTAGATGCCTCTTTCCTACAGTTTGGAAAACACTTTAGATTGCATCTGTCATAAGTATTTCCTTGTTTTTAGATATTGTTTATTATTTAATTTGTTATAATCTGGTTATATTTATTCCAGTAGAACAGCATGGGTAAAATTGGAATTTTACCTGGGTAAAATTGGAATTTCATTCTTGGATTATTAGTACTTTTGTGGAAATTATAAGCCCAGAAATATTTTTGGAATATAAAAGTTTTTCTTCCTGCTGCATATAGAAAGAACAATTTCACTTAGAATATATTTGGTTGTTAGAACATCTATCTAGTCTAAACTTTTAATTTTCACTATAAAGGAAATAATATTTTAATTAAAAGAACTATTCTAATAGAGTAGAAAATTAATCAAAAACTAATTCCACCATGCAACATCTCTATTACAGCTGCCTGCAGAATGTATAATGTTTGAATAATATCATCTAATATGACATTAGATTTTCTACAATAAAAAAGGGGTAGTAATAGTAAATCAATCCTTAAATACTAAAGAAATGCTCCTATGTGCTGCCATTGTTTTATTTACTGATGAGATACAAAGATGAATAAAAAAATTGAACTTACACTCAAGCATTATGTTTTATAAGTAAAGAAAGAAACATAAAAAAACAGGTACATTACAGTATAATAAGGAAAGAAAGAGAAACATAAATGTAGTGTGGTTATTAAATACATAGTGGTGGGAGGAAAAAGTGGAGAAAAGTCAAAGAGGGTCTCACATGAGTAATTAAGCCAGAAAACAAAGAATCAACCAAAGGAGAATGTGTGTGGATTCCTTAGAACCCATTAAAATGGGCTGGGGGTGTGGTTCAGTGGTAGAGAGCTTTCCCAACATGCTCCAGGCCCTGTAAAACCCCAGCACTGCAAAAAAACTAGCAGATAAATGGACAAAACATCAAAAAGAAAAAAATAAAGGAAAATTGTTACAAATTTAAGATAACTAATATTAGAAATTTTTAAAACTAGGAACTTTAGATAACACTTTCTAACTTTTCTTATAAAAATTGGAACTAGATGGAATTTTAATATTAAAATCAAAACACTTTGTTTTCAAAGTTTTGAAGTGATGGAGGGTAAAACCAAAAATATTGACAATTTTAAGTAAATAAAAGTAAAAATAATTCTAAAACAACACTAGGAAACAAAGAAGCTACAGCATCTAGGGATAATATGTGTAAAACAATCCTTAGAAACAAAATGTGTATATAACATGAAAAGTTAATAAGTAAATGATCATAACTCTAATAGATAATTTTTAAAAAGGAGTATAATGAGGGACACTTAACAGAATATATAAACAGAAAAGAATACATGGCCAAATGTTCAAATGTTAGTGAGTATCAACGTTGCAAATTAAAAAATACTACAACTTTTTTTTCTTACTTTTAAATTATCAAAAATAATAATGACATTACCTGAAGATGGTGAGACAATGAAGCAGCTGCTTCATGTGTAAGCTTGGCTTCAGAGTGTGCAAGTCAACCAGTCTTTTAACATTTAACCCAGAAATTCCACATTGACGATATCCTGAAGAAATAATGCGAATGAAGATAGAAGCTGTCTGTAC
Organism: Marmota marmota marmota; assembly: GCF_001458135.2. NCBI lineage: Eukaryota > Metazoa > Chordata > Mammalia > Rodentia > Sciuridae > Marmota > Marmota marmota. The sequence goes on along the minus strand of NW_025999990.1, from coordinate 6,793,074 downwards.
TTATTAAGATGTTCATTGTACAATTCACAATAGGGAAAATCGGAAACTAATAAAAATGCCCAACAAGAAGATATCAGTTTAAAAATTTAGATAGAGCCATCTAATTGTATAGGCATTAAAAGGACAAACAGGAAGGCACATCTGAAGTGAAACCAAGTGATCACGTGGGCACACACAAGTGCATAGGACACAAGTGTACGTTTCCTGTGTGGCCCAGACCCAGACAGGACACTTGCTCAGGCCTGATGTCCTTGAGTTGGCCCCTGCAGGCCCACCAGGGCAGATTCTGTTCATCTTTTCCCAACTATGGATAAGGGGATGTTTTATAGGTCTTATGTTTTGTCTGTTTATCTGCTAGTTGAAATTGACCATAGTGACAATATTTACACCTTGGAAATGGCAAGCTCTAGAAGTCATGGTTTTTGTTTGTTTGTTTGTTTGTTATTTTTAGGGAGTCAGTTTATTAATAGTCCCTCACTGTTCTTATGTGGCTAACCACCCCCAATGACAACCACCCTCCTGACTTCCAAGGCTGCAGATGAGTTTTGCCAATTCTGGGACTTTTCCTGCTTTATTAGATCATGGATTTCTTAAAGTCAGAAACCGCATCTCATCCGCTTATCCTTTTTTTACACAGGGACTGACCCAGTGAGAGAATTTTATGCATGATCATTCGAGAGTTGGGTTGCTGTAAGATTTAGACAGTTCCTAATTTAAAAACTAATCCCCAAGACAAACAAACAATCCATCAGAAGATGGTTATTAGATGATATTTTAATCAAGTTATTAAATGATCTCCCCACTTCCCACCTTTTAAACTTTGTATGAAGCCAGGAAGGATCTTGCTACTATACGTGTGCACATCCAGTCAGGTAATAGTTACTGCAACCTTCAGGCAGTTTCTTTCAGTCATTTTTCTACCAACTGTCTTTCTCACCTCTTTTTTGGTGGGTCAGGCAGCGTGAAAGCAGCACAGACCTATAATGGAAGCCTAGAGCTGGTCTGTGGTGTGTAACCAGGTGACTCTCAGAAAAGGAGACTTGGCTGCGGTGACAACATCATAGTAGTTGCAGTCCATCTCAGGAGACTCATGAAAAGTAGTTTACAAATTTGAAGAAGTTTTAGGTAGAAACGTGCAGAATTTGGAGGTGTTCTGCGGCTCTCAGAGTGAGTAAGGATACTGCAAGAATTAGAAACAAGTGCCTAAACCAGGAGAGCAGGCCAGGCACCGAGAGATCTTAGCTTTCTTCTGGCCTGCCGCAGGATGGTGTGCAAATCACTTCACTTCACCTGGCTTCAGTGTTGTGTATCTTGAGAAGAAGGGAGTAGGCCCACAAGCAGCCACGCCTTTCTGAAGTACGTGAGATGCGGGTCACTCTGTTCTGGAGGCACTCATGCCAGAGAGAAACACCCTCCCCTCTGTGCCAGGGGCACATCCACAGAAAGGAGCGAAGGCAAAGTTGAGCTGGATCTTACGGACGCCGGTCAGGACCATTCTGTCTTTGCATGCACACCCTTCTTTCCTTCAAAATTGCCAGCCTCTGTGGACAAATAGCCAGGGTGGCCCTTACCTTTTCCTCTCTTGATGCTGAAGATTTTCATCAAATATCAGCCTCGGTCCTACAACCACAGCTTTAAAAATATTAGACTGCCTTTTCTATAAAGTTTTATGAAAACCAAAGCCTGTGGAATCCCCTCACCCATGGCTGTCTTTAATGTATTTGTTTTCTTTACTTCCTTGGTAGACCTGCGCTACTAAGTGGGCCATGTGAACCATGCTGTAGAGAAAATGTGTTGGATGTGAAGTATTTCCCAACAAATGCAAAGGTGACTTTCCAGTGTAAGAAGCAAACTGAATTGCCAGACGCACCCAGGATGCACATTACCTGAAAACCACCCACCTATTAGGGCAGATGGCTCCTGGAAAAAGATGACCTATAATTACCCACAGATTGTTTTAAAATACAGAGCATATCTCAAATCTAGCTTCCCAGGCACAAAATTGGAAATTCAAAGCAAGTACACATCTGGTAGAAAGAATTTAAGGATAAAAATAGACGAAACTGAACAAGGAGGGAAAATGTGACTAGGTGTGGGGGTATGTAGGACCAGCTTATCCTGAGTTGAGAGCAGGTATTGTAGCCATAGTGGATATAGTAGGAAGAGTAGTTAGTTTGGAATTAAGTATATATGTGATTTGATTCTTCAGTTTTCTCATCTTGTGAAAGGGGAGCTATAATATCTACCCTGCAGAAATGTGGGGTTAAAGCTAATATATGTAAACTATTCAGATCATATCAGGTATAACTTTTAAAAAAAGTTGTCTAAGATTATGTTTTTAAATTAGAATTTATTAGTTATAAAAACGTGTATTAAACTGGAAAAATGCTAACGTCAAAGTGTACTGTTCAGCTCAGTAAACTAACTTATTTCATGCTTACTGTGTGGCACATACCTAATGACAAAACTGCAAATAAAGGGGCATATGTTTTCATCTTGGAAATATGCACTATCCATAAGCAAAGAGACCAAAGAAAAGACATTTAATTCGCAAGCCACAGGTCCAAGGTAAGATCTCCAGGGGACTTTCTTGCTTCTTCTAGAGTAGCTTGGGGTCAGGGACCAGAAATCTATTCTTAGGAAAGTCACTCTCTTGAAAAGGATGTTGAAAGAATTGACTTCTATACACTCATGACCTTTGAAGATCTGTTTCCTCTTGAACAATATTAATGACTGCTCAAGTGCTTCAAGTTCTGGAGGCTGCATATGCAATGAGTCAATGGAGGTAAGAATGCTGGCCAGGGTCATGACCCGGGACTGTTTGCTGGGCAAATCCTCAGGCACAGACCACTGAGGGGAGAAGGCAAAAGACTTAAGCAGAAACAGGCACAGCCTGTGGAGGAAGAGGAGGAGGTAGCACGAGGTTTTCTTGGCTGCTGATTTGATTGTGGGGAATGGCAACCTTTGACCATACTGTACCTGAATAAAGGAGGCTCCCCAAAGAAATGAGTAGCATTGTTGTGTCACCAAAAGATCTGTTTAAGTCCTAATCTCTGCAGCTGTGAATGTGAACTTAATAAAACAGGGTCATGGAGGACTAAATTAAATGAGGTTATACTGATTTAGGCCTCTAATTCAATGACTGGTGTCTATAAAGGGGAAATTTGGGCACACACTCACTCACACACACACACACACACACACACACACACACATAGTCATGGGCGTCATGTGCAGATGGAGGCAGAGATTGGAGTGATGTGTCTATAAGCCAAGAAATGTCAAGATTGCTGGCAGCCACCAGAAGCTGGAAGAGAAGATGTTCCCTGAGAGCCTCTAGAAAGAACTGATTCTGCCAACACCTTGATTTTGGACATCTATCTGCCAGAACTGCAGGAGAATAAATTCCTGCTGTTTAAGGCACTCAGTTTGTGGTAACTTGTAAGGCAGCTCTGGGAAACTAATTCATACCACTGAACAAAAATAGATTTCTTTCTCTATGGGTATAATACTGACACCATTGTTTGGATATATAATGTTGGGTGACCTTAGTTTTCCAGTTTATTAATTATTTATTATTAATCACACATTGAATAATTGTCTATGATTTTATCTTGAGTATTAAAAATAAGAATGATTTGTTTGTCTATTTGCCTATGTTCTCCAATCACCACTTTCTCTCTCTGTCTCTCTCTCTCTTTTTTTTTTTTTGTTTTAGGCAGTTGTCAGTTTTACAATGGAGTCTCTGATTGAAGCAAATACCAAATTTTCCTTGGATCTTTTCCGAGAGATAACCAAAGATGAGAGTCAAAAAAATATCTTTTACTCTCCTCTGAGCCTCTCAGCTGCCCTGGGCATGGTCCGCCTGGGGGCTAGAAATGACAGTGCTCGTCAGATTGATGAGGTGTGTATCCCTGAAGGTGCTGCATGGGGTCCTGGACTCCGGGTGCACATTCAAAGTCAGATGCTGATCCTCTGCTGAGCTGATCCACTGCACGGTGGGCTTGCTTGAGTCCTCACCTTCTCTTCAATTCTACCCGTCTTCAAGGTTCTAACTCCATCTCCTTATGGAGCCTCCCCAGCCTCCCCCCAGCAGACAGCTTTTCCCACTCATCTTCTTTGTCTCTATCTCTGTCTACAAGTCTGTCTCTCTATAATTATTGGTAACAGTATTAGCTGGTGATTTTTAATATGCGTGCTTTGTCTCTTGCTTATTCCATTAACTAAATATTTATTAAGCACCAGGTATTTGTCCAGCAGCTAAGTTCTCAGTGTCCTCCTTAACCCTTCTTTTTCTCTCTCACTTCACACCATGTGGGTCGGAAGATTCTGATCACTTTTCTTTCCAAATATAACCAGAATCCAGATGCTTCTTGTCATCTCCCTGAGGCCTGAACCTCACCGTCTCTTCTAACATGGCACTATGGACAGTCTCCTGAAGCTGTTCCCATGGGCCATCTCTTCTCAACACAGCAGCCCAGAGAGCCTTTTAAGTCCCTAAATACTATCCTGGACAGAGGGAACATTCAGTTACTTCCTCTGCATTCAACCCCAGATCTAAGGAAAGAAGTCTTTATTTCTGTGAATGATGGTTGATTACTTCGTTCGACTGCATAATCATTGTTACATTATAAAAATGTGACTGAAGCTCTCTCTTAATGCTTCCTCCTGTTCATATTGTCTGAAAGACCCCCCCCCCCCTACTCACGCAGGTACTACACTTCAATGAACTTTCCCAGAGTGAAAGCAAAGAACCTGACCCCTGTTCGAAAAGCAAAAAAGCCGTAGAGGTTGACAGTTCTCTGGAAGGGCAGAAAGAAACCAGGGAGCCTCTGGATGTGCAGGTGAGCTGCCGCCCTGAACTCCTGCCCTCTTATTTGCAGACTGCTGGTTCTCGACTGCAACTGGAGAGGGTTACTCATCCTCAGACATTAGGTCCTGGCTGCCGTGAACAGCAATAACCTCATGTGACCTATGATTCCTTTGTAATTATGCTTTTTATACATCCTTGGCCCTGAGTTAGCTTCTTAATGAGTAAGACCTGGTATCTTCTGCTCAGGATTAAAAAAAAAAATCACTTAGCCCACATCCCCATTACTCGCCTGCCTCCGCAGACCACAGGCTCCCAGGATGGAGTGTGGTTGAAGGTGAAGGGGAGCCAGGGGTCAAGGTGCAGTGGAATCTGCCTCCCTCCACCTCTGCAGCTCTGTTTGGTGCTGAGAGATGCCCTGACACACAACGCTGCCGTGGTCAGCTCAGCCCAGGGGTAGGAAGGACATTCTCCAGGCTCTCCCTACCTCGAAATTTAGGAGGTGGAAGACAATTGGATTTTTTTGTGTCCTTTTGAATACTGAGGAAGCCAGGGTGCCCCTGTGCATCGCTGGGTCCTAGACACACTTTTCCTGAGTGGTCTTGACTCCACTGTGGGAGCCATGGTTTCCCAGGGACCCCTCTCACCTCCTTTCTCTCTTCTTCACCTCAGAGAACACCCAGCAACTCTGACTGGTCTCTGTGAAAATACCCGTCCTTCAGGGGTGTTTAGCTCTTCTGATAGTCCTGTTTGAGGTCGTGATTTGTCTCTTCTTTTGTTAGGCCAAGTCCTCCAGTGATAAGAACGAGCTGCTCAGCTGCTACTTCGGAAATCTTCTCTCCAAGTTAGGCAGGGTCAAAGTTCACTACACCATGAGTATGGCCAACAGGCTCTATGGAGAGCAGGAATACCCAATCTGCCCGGTGAGTAGAGCGTGACGAAAGCCATCACAGAGTGTGCTACTTAAAAAGCAAGAAGCTGGATAGTTCACCTGCCACCGGGCACACAGAGTTCTTTCGTGGGAGGATGTGCTGTGGACTGGTGAGTGTCCAGGTCCACCACCTCCTGTCCCACACCCACCTCTCAACTCAAGTTTACAAGGTCTGTTGTAAGTGTGCAGAGTGGGTGGAGAAAGGGTCATGTGCACAGCCGCCTTGGGAGTGTGCGTGGGCTTGGTAATGACATTCTAGTGACCTTCTTTCCCAATCCAGAGCCCTGGTAGATTTGGGCTGCCTTCAAGGCACTTCTCTAAAGTCCCCTTTGGTGCCATGATCAGGCAGTCCCAGTGGAAGTGGCGTTCTGGGAGCCAGAGCCGTAGATCTGGTCTCTGTGACTCAGCAGCTTCTACCTGGCAGAATGTATCTCAACTCGGGCTCTGGTCGCCCTCCAGTCTCCAGGAGGAGCCACATACTAAGCACAGACATGAGGGGTGTGACCAGTGGCACATATGTGTCCCAGCTGTTTAGAGTTGGACTATAGGGGGAAGGAGAGAGCCTACTTTTGACCAAAATAAGTGCGTTCTTTTACAGTGGGAATGACCGATTATTCCTTAAAAAATAAATTTTGGGGATATAAATTCAGATATGATACAATTCATATATTAAAAGTATACAAATCAACAGTTTCGGTATATTACATTGTCCATTTAAAAATCACAGTAAAAATACACATAGCACAAAATTTGCCATTTTAACCATTTTTAAGTGCATCATTCAGTGGCCTTAGTTCCATTCACAGTGTTGTGTAGCCATTACCCTATAGACTTGGGGAACTTTTTTATTACCCCAAATGAAAACTCTGTAGGCATTAAGGAGGACTTTAATTCTTAAAAACAGAAGCATTTTACAGCTAAGCCTCTTAAGTTACTCTATATTTACTTTGTGATGTCTCCACATGTGGATTGTTCAGATAAAACACTGTCTGGCAGGAAAGCCGTCTGCCATTGTAACTTCAGACAGCTTCATGAGCGTTGTGTCCTGTTCTGCCATGGTGGCTAGCCAAGACTGGGGTAGAGAGAGCCCGACAGGCCTGCTCCCCCAGTGTTAGGTGATGAGGAGGACATCTTTCCCCTTAGACTTCCCGTGACTGCTTCGCTCTAAACTCCTGGCATCTCCACATGTTTTTATTGTGCTCTTTCCCCTCTATTCCAATTGCACAGGAGTACTTAGATGGTGTGATTCAGTTTTACCACACGACGATTGAAAGTGTTGATTTCCGGAAAGACACTGAACAGTCCAGACAAAAGATCAACTTCTGGGTTGAATCTCAATGCCAAGGTAAGGAGGACCAAACGCAACGTAGCTGCTATTCCTTTCCATTTCAGAGAAGACTCATCGGCAAGCCCAGCTTTTCAGATTGTTGACCTTTTGGGGACAGATGCTCACTATTGTAGACTGTGTTCAAAACTTGTTTGGAATGAGCATCAAATGTTTCAAATGCTTAGATATTTTGGTTACTTGTTATTGCTCTTTTGCTTGAACATAAATAAAGATGAAATGCCTGTCAACCAAGCCTAGGGCTGGCAGGAGGTCAACTCTTTCCATGAATTAGTAAAAAGTTAAGATTATGAAGTTATTCAGAGGGACATGGAAATAATAAAACCCTTATACTTATCACCTTTTCACTATGTGTAAAAATGTTTCCTGAGTGAAGGAGAATGTAGAGACAGTGGCAAGTGTTGACACTTTGAGGCCCGTGTAAATGGGAGGCTCTTCTATTATAGAACTCTTCCTGCCCAGCTCCCAGCCAAATGGAGGTCTTTAAGTGGAAGAGAGTCTGTAGGAATGCAGAGCGTCTAAACTGGCCATTCCTCCCAGTCATGTTTAAAATATGCCCCAGTGTCCTCACTCACAAACCCATGTATCAACCACACTTTCCTGGCCGCCACGTGTATGGAGTATCCATCATGGAGCCTCCCACCAAGGACACTTATCTACTATGTCCTGCTCTTTTAACTGTCCTCCTTACAAATTTTCTTAAAGTCACTCAGATATGTGGCTATTCCAAGAAGCACATAAATAGTGCTGCTTTGAAATAATATCATTCTTTGTGGAATACTTATACTTTTCTTGAGTAAGATGTTCTTCATTCTAGAGATAATTGCATTAGAAACAAAACAAAATGAAACTATGTCTGAAAGCAGCTAAATTAGCCACGGTCATGGTGTTGACCACCATGCTGGTTCTCAGTGGCCGTGGCTGTAGGGTAAAAACTGGAAGGTCTCTTGCTTCCTTAAAATCCACGATTCTCTAAAAATGATATTTCTTTAGTAAGTAGAACCATAGTCTCATATTCTAAATCAGTTCTATAGGCTGTCATTATATATATTTTTTGATGCTTCTACTGCTTTATTATGGAGTTTCCCTCTGCCGGTATATATGGGTCTCTAGCACTTTTGGAATCATACCAGTGTCCTCAGCACTGAATGTTCATTTACCCATAATCTTCCCCGTAAGGCATCCATTGAGATAGAAGTTTATCTGTTATATTAGCATTACTGAGAGCTCCATTTCTTGGGCTTACAACATCACATAACAAAAATAATATGGCACATTTAAAAATATTCTTTGAGCTACTGAGTATTTCAAAGTTACAGAAATGTTTATAGTATCTAATATTTACTTATAATTAATACATAAGTTTGCATTGACTTAATAAGGATCCACCCAAGCATAGAAATTTTCAGTATTTTGTTTTTTTTTTTTTTTTACATGATGAACTAAGAGTAAAAGTGAGCTAGAAAGGGTTTAAGGCAGGGGTGTGTTTTTAAAAGACGACTCTGATTGTGGAATGGAGAACAGATCAGAAGTGGACAGAAGGAGATGTGAATGTAGATGGTCAGGGCACCAAGACAGAAGAAGAGGAGCTGGTGGCTGGAACCAGTTGGTGGCAGAGGAGGTGGCAAGAGGAGGATGGATTGGAGAAGTACTATGAGGTGGAGCAGAAGGATTTTTATCAACCACTTAGGTAGGTGAAGGATTGTTTGGTAAGAGCTAGAGAGTGACTCATAATGCTCTGATCTGAACATTTTAATATACCCAAATGAAGAAATTGCCTAACTGCCACCCTATTCATGTGTCCTATAATATGTGTCCATTATTTTAATGAAAATTTTCAAAAAATTAAGGATTTTACTATAGGGAAATATGCCCTATCCATGATCTTGTTTTTTAAAAATTGTTTTTAAGGGCATCGTGGAATGCAATCTGTACATGTAATTATATCTGTAATCCCAGTCATTTGGGAGGCTGAGGCAGGAAGTATGCAAGTTCAAGGTCAGCCTTAGCAACCCAGCAAGACCCTGTCTCAAAATAAAAATTAAAAAGAACTGAAGATGTACCTTAGTGTAAAGTACCCTTGAATTCAATACCTAGTACCCTCTCAAAATGATAAAATATTCACGAACAGTTTATGTTCTTAGGTTTGAGGTCTTATTTATTGTAGTCATTACTATTTAAAGATTAGTTTTGTTCATAATGTGTATATATGTTCGCTGGATTGATTTAGCCATTCTGTAATGTCTACATATTTTAAAATGTTATATGGTACATGATAAATACATACAATTATTAATCACCAATTAAAAAGTACATTTATAAAAGGTAAAGTTCACTTCATTGTGAACTTGCTTCTGGACTCAGCAGCATTGAGAGGACTCAACTTCTCCAGGTCTTTTTTCCTATTTCTTGGTTACTTACAGTGGTCTTGTCTCTCCACTCCATTTCCTCCTAGATTTATCCCCCACTAGCCCCAGGTCAGAGACTCAAACCTCCCACAGGGAAGCAGTCTGAGGTCTTATTGGCAGTCCTTGGGAAAGGAGGCTGGAGACCAGCCCCATGTTGCTCTAGGTGCGGCCTAGACAGTGCTCCCTTCTTCCAGTGCACCCCGGGGTTGCAAAGCCCAAGGAACTCAACCCCTCAGGCCAAAAGGGTTTTAGCATACAGGGCCGAGGCAAACTGCTGAACACAGACCAAGGCATTTTTTTGCTTGCCCATGTGGGGTTGAGGAAAATGTTCATATACCTGAGATAAAGGTAGAGGGCTACTTCTGCCTTCACAGTAAGATGGTAACCCTGGGCATCTGCCCACATTCTTAGTGACCGCAGCCTGGGAACAGCAGTGGACTTATTTCAGTTGTCTTTGTTACCTGATGCAATGCCCTGTGCCCCTCTCTTCCATCAGCAGGCTTCTGCTTCCTGTCTCTAGTCTTCCTCACGCAGCCCCAGGCCCAGCTTACCTCTGGTATTTCTCAGGGATTTAAGTCCCAAGCTTCCTGAGGTAGAAGGGTCTTCCCTTCTCAAACCTCAGCCTGTGTTCTAGTAAGTGGTCATTTGGTACACCGGGGTGGAAGGATGCACCCCAGGGGGGGCTGCTCCTGATAATGTGGGGCTTTCCTGGTCATCCCCAGTGCTGTGTACTGTGGGTCAATAGAGGGAAGACGTCAGGGCTGAGCCTAGGTGGCCTTGCTGCTTCTTGGCTGTTGGGCATCACCTCTCATTGCCGCAGTCTGTGTTCCATAAAGAAGAGACAATGGTACCTGCCTCTCATGGCTTATGTGGGGTGAACTGAAAGAAGGCTTGTGAAAGTCCCCACAAAAGAGGCTTTATATCAAGGCCTAGTTCGTTTTTGTGTGTATTTGTTTGTGTGTGACCGTATATACTGCGCCACGACGAGAGCTTGAAAGAGGCAGTTAATACCATAGCTATTTTCTCAAGGAGACTCCAAAATAGTCAGGTGGTCGGATCTCTAACTTGAAAGATGAACCATGGTACTAGCTACCTGATGACAATCCCAATTAAAAGTGGAGTGGAGAGTTGGAGGAGAGTCCCTTAGTTCCAGTGTCTGATTGGATCCTCCTTCAGGGCAAAGTGGGGGTTCCTCTCCTCCTCACCCCCCTTTACCTGTACGGCTTCTCCACCTGCAGCACCCTCACTTTGTTTTCTTGTCAGCTCTTAAACGAGACACTCTAACTCTGGGGATGTTAAGATGCATTAAAAAATCCTTGACTTGATGAAGACTTATGACATAATTCACACTCAGGATATTCTCCGGTGCATCTCTATTAGGTAAAATCAAGGAACTCTTCAGCAAGGACACCATCAATGACAAGACTGTGCTGGTGTTGGTGAACGCCGTGTACTTCAAGGCCAAATGGGAACAACGTTTTGACTGTGACAACACAGTTGATGAACCTTTCTTTCTGAATGAGGTACTTGTACGACAGCCTGTAGATTATTAGATATTCCATTCGTGATTTTCCCCTGACAATGGTTTGCAGTATGTGGTCCCCTAACAATGGTTTGCAGGTCTCGGAGTTGCAGCTCACATTTACGATCCTAGCACTTAGGGCTGAGCCAAAGTCAGCACCTGAAGTTCCTTGGGCATTCTGTGCCAGGTGCTGCACTGTCTGCTTTGTGTTCATCATTTTTTCTGTCCTCCAAAATGACGTTATGAAGTGGATGCTATTATTACAATGTAGGAGTTGAAGGAAAAATGCAAAGGCCAAGTTACTCAGCCATGCATTAGGAGTTACTTCTGTGTTTACCCCCAAACCCATGTTCTAAGCCACTGGGATGAGACTAGGCAGCCAGCCACCCGTAAGCTGTTTTGCTTTGTTATTGGGGACAGTTTTTTCCCCTCTGTGTCCTAGATTGCTGACTTCCCCACCTCAAGGTTATTGGGAGGCTCGGGTGCTCTGGGTAGTGCCCTTTCTTCTGAAGGAAACTATGGACCTGGGGCTGTTATTTAATATGTGGGTGATTACCATTTAGCCATGGGTTCTCTGGGTGCTGTGGAGGGGTCGACCAGGCCAGAGGGGATGGTGGCACGAGACCAAGGGACTGGGTTGGAGCAGGCCTAGGAGAAGGGGAGCTTGCTGGGCTTGCTTTGGCTGACGAGGCTGTGGGAGGTGTCTGGATAGGAAGCCTACCAACAAAAGTCTTGAGAACTGACTAAAAACACAGGAAGATCTTGTTGGCAGAGGAAAGACTGACTGCTCAATGGACAGAGGCTCTCCTAGGAGGGGTTGCTGCCATGGTTTGGGACTTCTGGCACAGACTCTTCTCATCTTGAAGAAGCCGTGTTCTCAGGGAAGTTGGGACCATGGGGTTTGTGAGCTCACATGGCCAACTGTGACTTCCTGCCTCGTCACCCACAGAATGAAGAGAAGACTGTAAAGATGATGAAGCAAAAGGGCACGTTTAGAATCGGCTTCATAGAGGAGCTGCAGGCACAGATCCTGGAGATGAAGTACACCACGGGGAAGGTCAGCATGTTCGTCCTGCTGCCACCTCGCTCCGCAGACAACATGAAGGGCCTGAAAGAGGTGAGTCTTCATTTCATGTCTGTACTGAGTTCACCTGCAGATCCTTGGAGAACAATACTGTTATTATCCACCAACCTCAGAAAGAATGGTATCTTAGCTACCAGAGTTATTGAAGACTTACAACAATTTGAATTAGATTAGATAACTTTTCTTATTTGTTTAAGCCAAAAGAATGCATACCGAAACTATTGAAATAGAAGTGTCATCTCTTAATTCATAGCCTTCTGCAATCATTTTTCCTGACCAAGGAATCTGAGTGCTGAGTCACTTGAGAATTGTTACAAATGAAATAGCTTTCCGTTTTTCCCTGAGTATGCTGACTTCTGGTCTCTTCCTTAGACTACTTTGCTGTAGTTCAACTAAAGACTCTCTAACTGCATTGTGTTTTTGGATGCAAACACTTTGGCAAAAATACTTTAAGGAAGGAATTAATGCAGGCTGGGGAGGCTCTCCTGGGGTAAAAAGATAGATGAGGGAAAAGGTGAGAGAGAAATACCACTATAATAATCACAATAACAGTAACAACGATTATTCAGAATTTACTATGTGCCAGCACTTTGTTAAATACTTCACATATGTTATTTTGCTCAATCCTTGAGAGAGCATAAATGTCTTATCTCTGTTTTATAGAAGAAGAAATTTAACTTTGAAATGTTAGGGCTTGTTCAGGCTCACCCAGCTGAGCTTTGCTGGTCTTTGAACTTGAGTCTGTCAAGCACCAGAGCACAGTGGAACCCAAATTGTCCTGTAACTTTTAGAAAGGAAAGAGGTTTCCTTGGAGGAGTTTTAAATGAAATCAGACCATTTGAGGGTTATAGAAAGACCTTGAAGTTTGTATGTAACTGACTGTCAAATGGTCTTAGGCACTTTGAAGTAATTGGGGTATTCTTTGCAGGTTTACAGGCTGATCCTTAACGTTATTTTCTTACTCTTGTAGCTTGAAAGGAAAATAAGTTATGAAAAACTCAGGGCCTGGACTAGCTCAGAAAACATGTCAGAAGCAAAGGTAGCCATCTCCTTCCCCCAGTTCACCCTGGAAGACAGCTATGACCTCAACTCCATTCTGCAAGACATGGGTATTACGGATATCTTTGATGAGACGAAGGCTGACCTCTCGGGAATCTCTCCCAGCACCAATCTGTACTTGTCCAAGATTGTGCACAAGACCTTCGTGGAGGTGGATGAAAATGGCACCCAGGCTGCTGCAGCCAGTGGGGTGGTTGGCATGGAAAAGTCACTGCCGTCCTGGGTGGAGTTCAACGCCAACAGGCCTTTTCTCTTTTTCATCAGACACAACAAAACCCAGACCATTCTTTTTTGTGGCAGGGTCTGCAGTCCTTGAAGGGACCCACTGTCCAGCACTGGGGTGTGGGAGGAAAGTGGCAGTGGTCTTCCTTCCCCTGTGTAATGAGGGCACCTGTGCATTTGCTGCTATCCAGAGCTGATTGCATCCTGTTCCAGCCCCGAGCTGCCTCCCCCAGCCATCAGCCGAAGTTTGTCCTGATCTTTTTCACCCTGAAGCTGATTTTCATCTGTTTATTCCTAATGAAGGGCCCTTGCTGCCTCCCTCTCCCCTTCTACCTGCAACTTTCAAGCATATAAATTCACCCTCTGTGACCTGGTCAATGCAGTTTCGAATGGTATTAATTTTATGTAAGATACCTACCTCCTTATGAAGGAATTCTGAAAGCTCATTGACAGAGTACCTTTCAGAGATGGAAAACTCAGAAGCCACTTCAACATGGGGGTAGCAAGAGTAAACATTTGGAATGTGTTTGGGAAACTCAGCTCTGTTCTAGAGCAGTTATGGTCCTGGCCCTTGCTGGGCAAGAGGCCCTGCCTCCTCCTCTTACTTCTTCCACTGCATGGAAGATGTCCTGGAAGGTCTTTTCATTTGGGAGAAAATGGCATCTGGGGGTGTATTTAAACCATAGTTCAAGGATGTGTGAATCCCCAGCCAGCATTCACTCTGCATATAGTGGGAGAATATTTGTATTGTGAATTTGACACTGACCCAGGAAAGTATAAGAGGATTTTGAAAGTTTGGTCTTAGTTTTTCTTATCAAAACTGCTGGAGTATCATGAAGCACTTCCCCTGTCTCTTCTTCGTGCCCTTCCTTAGAGAATTCCCATCTGTTGCTCATTGCTGCCAAATGCCCAGTGTGTTGTAGTGGGCAGCTGGGCTCCCCACTCCCTGCTCTCTGGCAGCAGGGACCTATTTGCCCTTCCAGGGGGCCTTATGCCTGGTGATGCTACTGGTAGGAACAGTCCAGTGCCTGGGCTGACGCATGTGGAATCCTTCCCAGGATGTCTGGTGGCTTCGTACTGAGGTCTAGGTCACTGGAAGTATGACACCTGAGTGTTCAGACCCCAGACCCCCCAGCTCTGTTCTTCTGAAGAGCTCTCTGAGTTCATGATATCCCTTAGCGAAAGGCCCTGAATGACCACTGCCATGTGCAACTCTAGTGATTTGTCAGTCTCTTTTGTGATTTGGGTTGTGGTCCAGTTTTACTTCTGTGCCTGTGACTCTCCTGCTCCCAGCTGCCCCCGTGCTGGTTAAGGGTGGCTGTGGCAGTTAACTTAGGAGCAGGAAGATCACCTTTACATGACCCGATGCTGGCCTCCTCCCCATCCCTTGGTGTTGAGGGCCACAACAAGTTGCTTGTCACCTCCCAGTTATTTGCCCAGCCAGACTGAGGCACCTTGGGACTTCTTTGTGCTCTGAGAGACAAACTCCATTCTCTCCCTGCAGTGTTCTCTTTGTGGAAACTTATTGATGGAGTAGAACAATCTGTCACTGGTGATGTGGGGCGGTGCGAGGCAGGAAGGAACTTTCTTTTCTCTGCTTTTCTTGTACTAGCAAGATTGACCTTGCAATACGGCAGCTGGAGGCAGAAAGAGCACCAAGTCGGTAGGTTGCTGTGATTGTTAGAAAACCCACTAGATGAAAATCACAAGAGGATGAACTCCTCTGCTTTTCAGTTTAAGGTCCCCTCCGTCCAGCAATGTTGACTGATAAAACAAACAAGGTAATGAAGATGACAAAACTATTGCTTTCTTATTGCTATGACTATTCTGGGAAGGGGACCATGGGTGGATAGGCCCCCACAGGTCCACTGACACTGTGCAAACAGACCAGAATCCCTAAAATCCCAGTAAACAGACTCTGTGTTCTCTTTTATCTTGACCCAAGTCCTCCTTGTGATTTCCTACACTGTTGAATAAATATTCTCCCCTCAAACTCCTCCCCACTTTTTTCCTTGGGCTGGGGCAAGCCAGAACATGTTGCTCCATTCCTAATTGCTGTTTACTTCTTTTGCATGCATGGAATCTTCAAAATCACAACATCATTAACATGAAACAGAGGTCCAACTGGGACAGCAGAACGAGGAATCTGTGCAGCTGTCTCAGTGGATTCTTTGCTCCATGAAGAATGAAGATGAATTCCACGTGAATTCTTCATCCTCATTCTTCATGTTAGGCTTTTGGTTCCCCAAGTCCATTTTCTTATCCTAGTCTTTGCACTCAATCTAAATAATCCAAATCTTTTTCTTCTTACTCAATAAAAATAAAAAAATAAATTCCCATACATGCATAATTCTAACTGAGGATATTAAATCTATAGACTTAATTTGCAAGTTGTCACATTCTAATACAACAGGTTTTCCTTCTAAGTAACGTTATCTATCATGTGCATCAAAGTTTTAGCTACAGACGGGTGAAAAAGATTTCAAAAGCATTCAGATGAACAACAGTGGTGTTGAGAGAAATCCATATACCCATTATTGACACACAAACATTCTGAGTAGATCATCTCATAATCCAGTTGAAAAATATGGGGAAAAATATAGGATTATGAAAAAAAATAGTGGTAAGAAAAAATACATTATGATATAGACACAAAAAGGAGACTTCATAAGAATGATTTATAGCAAGAAGCAGAATAAAATTTTAGAAAACTTTTTGGTGTGCTTAATAGTATTTCAATAGACCAGGCATCTATGGGATTAGATTAGATAAATGCTCTTGAAATATTAGAAGACTGCCAGGGGAATCAAAAACACAAGAAGAATTTAAATAGGTTTTAAAGGCAGTCAAGGAGCAAAACTGGCTCACTGGAAAATTTAGTGATGAATAGGGCACATTCGAGTTCTTAGAACGTACAAGAAATAACAGGAGGGAAGTTTGTAGACACAAAGAAAGAATAGAAAGTAAACCCAAGAATTATGGTGTTTCTGAGGAAGAAAGCGGATTACTGGCATGGATTCAATAATCAAAGACATAATGTAAGAAAACCTTCTTGGTTGTCTGATTACACCTATTGATTTCCAAGAAAAGTAATAAAAAATGGACATGCCAAGAAAATTGTAAAACAAATGATTGAGAAAATAATCCTATCAGTACCTAAGGAGAAAAGAAAATAGTTTATGTGTAAAGGATAAAAAAATAGCAGATAGAACTCAAACACTTTTTTGTTTTTGTTTTTGGTTAAGTTTCTGAACACAATGAAACCTAGTCTACAGGTATGAAGGGAAAATACATGATTAAACAATTTCATATTGGTCAAATTGGTCTGTGTGAAAATACAAAAGAAAATTGTTTTCAGACATACTTCTCTGTGTGAGTGTTGTTATATTTAAATTCCCAATACCTGGCACCATGCTGGAAACATCACAGAAACTAAAATTAAATGCATGTTGCTTTGAGTGAATCTAATACAGCCAAGACTCAAAAATCCAGCATCGAAATCCCTTCAGTAAAAATATGACCTCAGTTTATAATCAAAGTAAAAAAAGATAAATTTCTTATTTAAAATTCTCGCTATGCCTAAAATTTTTTGGAAGCGGTAACTCTTTCTGTTAGCACTGATTTTCTTTCTTTCTTTCTTTTTTAATGTTGGATCCAGGCATGGGATGAGTTTCAATACTCTGAATAAACTCCAGCCCTGAAATCTCTGAGTTGGAACAGTGGTAACACCTAATGCTATGGTCTTGTTGAGTGCCAAAATTGGTCAAAGACCTTCATAGGCAATAACACATTTAATCCTCTCAGTTATTCGGAGGAGTAAGTTTTTATTATTGTTCACAGTGAACTGATGATAAGTAATTGCCTTAAAGTCACACAGGAAGCAAATAGTTAACCCTGGATTTGAACCAGGCTGTCTGGCTGGATGTCTTACAGTTGAGAGATAACCACTACTTTATCTTTCCAAATAGAAGTAAAGAACACAAAGGATTATTTGCTTCCATTTTTTTTTAATTCTATATATGCGAACTGTGAAGCTAAAAACTTATTCAAGGTAAAGTTCTGGGTGGTGGAGTAGAGTCTTAGAGAATGCTGGTTCTTAAAGATTGTGGATAGAGGACTCAGGAAGCTGCTGTTTATAAGGTGGCAATAGCAGCAGCCAGGCAATATTAGAGAGAAGTTTCCATGCAAGGTTTGAAGCCATGGTCCACTTGTCTAAGAGCACACCCAGTCTCTCCCATTCCCAAACTGTGAAGGCCAGCCGTGGAAAACCCCTAAAGGGCATGCACTGGCCCCCTAATGAGGAGATTGAATGAAAAAAATAAGCCTTCCAAATGTGTGAAGAATACAACATAGTGAGGAAATCAACCTCAGCTGAGTTACTAGGTCAAACAAGAGACTTTAAACATGTAAATAATAAGATTAATAACATCCATCAAATAAGGCCAGGGAATTAAGAGATTCATTTATAGCTTCTGGGATTAACTTAGTTATTACAAATGATCGGTAAATAGACTGAGTATCAGAGTGCACACAGCTGAAGGTCAGCTGGAAGATTGAGTTTTGGAGTTCTAGGGGAAAAAAAGAATAAAAAGGTAAAGCAATAGAAAGTACTTAAAAAGGTTAAGAGCCATTTGAGGTAGTATATGAAGTTCCAACATTCATTAATGGACATTTCAGAGATAAGAACAGAAAGAATTGAGGGAATGAAGTTCCTTAATACGTACGAAATTAAAAACAATCATATTTCCACCCTGGCAAAATTATAGAGGATCAAAGAAAAAAGAAAGTACTCTAAAAGCTCGTGAGTTACAAGAAATAGAATTTATAAAATGGAATGAGAATCAGATTGAGCTCAGGTTTCTCTTTGGTCCTACAAGAAGAAAGAACCTTATTTTAAAGTTCTGAGGAAAACATTATGAAAGTCAACTGTCTTTCCCATACAAGTTGCGGGTATTCAAGTGTGAGAGCAACTTGCATGAACAAGGACTTCAAGTTTCCTACCTGTCACCTTTAACCTAAAGGAATGTCTGGAAGTTCCAGTCCAAAAAAATCTAAAAATGAAATGGTGAAGAAAATCTGGGATATGGCTAGCAATGATGGAGAGAGAGAGAGAGAGAGAGAGAGAGAGAGAGAGAGAGAGAGAGAGAATTCATGAGGGACTGCCATGTGTGAATATGGAGGCTAAGAAGTTCCAGCAATGGCCGTCTGCCAGCTGGATAGTCAGGACAGCCTGTGGCATAGTCCAGGCTAAGAGGGAAGTCTAACCACCAGGTGAGTGCACCACCAGGTGAGTGCAGGTGTGTGTGTGTGTGTGTGTGTGTGTGTGTGTGTGTGTGTGGTGGTGTGACTCCTGATATGAGCATGACTCCAAGTCTCCAAGACTGGGCAGCCAATGGTGTTATTCCATTGTGGTGTGTGTGTGTGTGTGTGTGTGTGTGTGTGTGTGTGTGTGTTTGGGGGAGTGCTATTTATGTCCACTCTGAAATTATGATTTGTGGTATTCTTCAGGGTCATAGCTGCTTTTTAAATGATATTTAGTCCATGGGGTAGTGTTATGTTGCAGCTTTGCCCCCTCATGATTGATTTATTGGGGAGTATTTCCTTCAGCTGAAAGGTGTTGCTCCACTGTTTTCTTTTCATAGTAATTGGGAATATTTTTTGGCACTTATTTTTCCTGTGCATACAAAGCATTTCCCGACTAAAAATGACTGGCAGCTGTGTGAAGGTACTTTCTGTGCCTCGTTTTGTTTACTTGGTTCAAGATTGCCCTCTTCTGTTGGAATAGTTAAGTGCAGTTTAAAAAATAAATGGTACTATAAACATGGATGTGGCTGCGTTACCATAGTGTGCTGATTTTAAGTCCTTTGGGTTTAGACCAAGGAGTGGGATAGCTGGGTCAAATGGTGGTTCCAGTCCAAGTTTTCTAAGGAATCTCAATACTGCTTTCTAGACTGGTTACACCAATTCACAGTCCCACCAGCAATAAATGAGTGTGCCTTTTCCCCCAAATCCTGTTTATAGCAGCTCAGTTCACAATAGATAAACTGTGGAAGCAAACTAGATGCCCTTCAATAGATGAATGAATAAAGAAACCATGGAATATTACTCAGCATTAAAAGAGAATAAAATTATGGCATTTGCAGGTAAATGCTGGAGTTGGAGAATATCATGCTGAGTAAAGTAAGCCAATCCCAAAAAACCAAAGGCTGAATGATCTCTCTGATAAGTGGATGCTGATCCATAAAGGGGGGGGGCATGGGAAAAATGGAGGAACTTTGATGGGACAAAGTAGAGGGTGGGGTGAGGAGGGGGCATAGGGGTAGGAAAGATGGTGAAATGAGATGGACATCATTACCCTAGGTACATTTATGACTGCACTTATGGTGCGATGCTACATCATGTACAACCATAGAAATGTAAAGTTGTGCTGCAATTGTGTACAATGAATCAAAATACATTCTGCTGTCATATATACCTAATTAAAATAAATTTTAAAAATGTAATAAAAACCAAGAAATTTTTAAAAAACAATCAAAAAAGATTAATATGGAGAAATATAAATATTCATAAAAATCTTCATGTGACAATATGGGTGAAAACATATATATATATATATATATATATGATCTTACACAGGGAAATTAAAAAAAATGGTGCCTTACTTGCTATCTTGTTGATCTGCGTGTTCACAGGTTTGAAATTAAGTGGCTTCTGTGACACTCTGGCAAAGTTCTATCAGAGGAATAAATATTGGTAAAAATATACTGACACTGTTCAGAGATTTTAGGATCATCTTTAGAAAATCCAAGTGATCAGCAGAAAATTTACCCAAAGAATATTCTTTACCATGGTTATCTAGATCTGACCCCCAATGCTCAGTAATAACTACTGACAGATGAAATAATTTTTTTAATTTATAGCATTTAATTCTGTTGAATGTTACCTTGTTATTTACTTATTGTAAGCATCTCCCCAATAGAATGAATATTTAAAGAGAAATAAGAATCTTTTATCATATTCATGAATGTACTTCATTACTTAAACTAGCATCTGATTCAGAGTAGATATTTAAAAAATATTTGTTGAATAAGTAAATGAGTGGAAAAACCCAAACCCATATTCACAGAAGCACCAAAACTATAAAATGTCTATGAACAAACCTAGTGAGAAATTTTTGGAATAACGCTAAAAGGGAAATATTAAAATATGAACATATGTTTACTAAACTGTCATGAAGTGAATATACTGCAACCACCTCACAAATAAAGAAAGAGAATATTATCATCACTCAAAAGTACCCACCTTGTGTCCCTTTCCAATTATCACTTTCTTCCTTCTCTTCAAAGTGTAACCAGCACGCTGACTTGTAACCCTTTCATTTAGTTATGCCCACTTTCCAAATTTCTGTAAGTATAATCATACTGTATGTATTCTTTTCTAATTGTCTTCTTTTTTTCCAATTTTGTTTGTAAAATTCTTCTGTTTTGTTGTCATCGCTGTGTAGAGTTTTAACTACGTGAACATTCCATAATTTATTTGCATTTACCGTTGCTGCACATTTGGATTCTGGGGTTGGGCTATCATGAATAATGCTGCTATAAACCTTTGTGTACATGCCTCTGGGGGGCCTGAGCTCACATTTACTTTGGGTGTATACCTCAGGTGGAATTGCCAGGTCATCGGTATATATATCTTCGATTTTGATAGTGTCTTTTGATTAGTGAATGTGTATAAATTTTATGTAGTACTATTTGTTAATCTCTACTGTTACTGCAAATGCTTTCATATATTCCATTTATCTCTTCAATCCATTTAGCAAATTTATGGTGCAGAGTAGGAGTCCAGATTTCTTTTTTCTCCTTGTGGATGTCCAATGGGATCAGCACAATTTAGTGTAAAGGCCACTCTTTTCTCGTTGTTCTGTAGCAACACTTGTTTTCTTTCTTTTTAAACAAGTATTCACATCTGTACTGATGCTTTTCTGGGTCTCTGTTCTGGCCTATCCTTTGTCAAAACCAGACTGACTTAATTATTTAATAATAACTCTTGCTATCTGAGAGAACAGGTCTTACCTCCGCCTCCTCCTCCTTCAGAAGTGTCTTGGTAACTCCTGGCCTTTGAATATTTCTTATGAATTTGAAGTCAGTGGCTAAATTTTTGAAAAATGAAACCTGTGATTTAGATTGAGTGATTTTGAGAAGATGGATATCTTTATAGTATTGAATCTTCTAAACCATAATTAAAACAAAATAGATTCCTCCAAAATCACATACAAGAGTATGTGATTTTTTTTATGTTTTAAATTGACACGTTAAATTGTATGTATTTATTTGGTACAGCATGATTGTGAGTGTGTGTGTGTGTGTGTGTGTAATAACTAATTATAGCTAATTAACACATACATTATCTTATATAACTTTTTGATACTTTTAAATTGTATATTTTAAAAAATTCTAAAACATATTGCTAGTTTATTAAAATATCTGATTTTTATTTTGATCTTGCATTAAATAATATTGTTAAACTGGCTTTTTAACTCTAAATGTCTCAATTCTTTTGTGAATGATAGTCTGCTTTTTCCTTTTGAATCGTTTTATCTTTTAAACAATTAACTAATTATTTAATTAATTATTTGCCTTATTGTGCTTGCTAGGATGCCTGCTTCAATTCTGAATGAAGGCAGTAATAGTGGGCATAGTGTTTTTTGTATGTGTGTATTAATGTTTATCAGCCAAAAATCGAACCAAGATTGCAATTCTTTCTTTTGGATTCAATGTATTAACTTTAAATTATTTGAAGTAAAATATTACTGTAATCAAGATTTTATTTTGATCAAGATTTGCATATACAATTAAAATTAATGCATATAAACTTACATTCCAGAAATTCTTAAACTCATATTTAATTTTAATTTTTTTTTTTTTTTTTTTTAGTATTGGGAATTGAACCCTGGGCATTTTACCACTGAGCTACATCCTCAGACTCTATGTTTTTGATCACAAAGAGAAAAGTAGTTTTTTTCTCTCTTCATTTCTATTTATAAACTCTATTTAAGGATGCATAAGATGATATGTTTCTTGTTCAATATATAAAAATAACAATCTTCCCACTTAATGGGTTAATTCTAAAAGGCTACAATTTAAGTCCAAAGATCTTGACAAGCCATGAAAAAGTATACCTAAGGGAGGATAATTACAAGAACTGTGGAGGAATTTTGGAAAGCAAGAAACAATGAGGGGCTTGGGCCAGATGTCCAAACGCTTTACCTGAGGTCAGGTGCCCTAGAAACAAAGCAAAGACAATGGTTTTTATTCAGATAATTTTTCTAGGAGGAGGAGATGTTTCTTGGAGAAAAACAGGACAGGGCAAGGGAAAAATGTGAATGGATCATGGGATTTCAGCTGGAAGTCAGCTTCTGGCTGATCCCATGGGAGCAGACTTTGCACTACCAAGTCACACCTGCTGTGAGGGGGTCTTTTCATACCCTCATGCCAACCAGTGGTGCCTGAGGTGTCCCCTGGTTGAGGGGAGGAGTGGTGCGTGGCTTCCAGACAGGTAAGTCCCTTTAGCTGAGAGTCATTGGGCCCAGAAAAGGAAGCTCTGTACTATCAGCCTAAATAGCAACGGTGGCAGATGCAGGGTGATAGGTGCAGGGCTGGGAAAGAGACACACACCACATTACCGGCTTGAAGAAGTAAATGCTACAATCAGCATCAGTAACGGACATGCAGAGGTTGCACCAGGACAGGGAGTTGTGGGGCAGGGGGAAATCGTCAGAACTCTGCTTCAGGGACTATCTCCTTTCCTTACTCAGAAGCACAGGAACTATTTTTATGGTTTTAATCATTAACATATTTTCTTCAACTGGGGCAGTTTTACAACCAGAAAGAAGAGACAGATAAAATAGAAGGGTAGTGGGAGCCCAAGATTGGGGTTGTGAAGATTCTGACAGTTAGACTCAGAGAGCATATGGAAGGGGTCTGGGACGGGCTGGAGGGGCTTCAGTGCCCAGCAGGATGGAGCAGGTCCTGGTGATGAAAATAGCTAGTGCACGACCCCTGGAGTGGGCTGCCACAGGAGAGGCAAGGCCAGGTCAGGGAAGCGAGAGGCCATCCACATGGCTGGTGCTGGTGGCACTCAGGGTGGACAGGGAGGCCGGGTGCAGAGCACCCTTGGCCCTATAGTTCGGGAAGGGGCAATACAAGTGTAACTCTCCAAGGGGACATGGAGGCAATGCAAGGAAGAAAGGCTTGGAAAAGCAAGAGCAGGGGGCAGACAAGGAAAGGGGACCTTGCTTCCCCATCCCAAGGTAGTGGTGGCTGTTCCCAGAGAAGACGTTGTGGGACATAGTTGTCCTCAGGGGAAGGCCAGGTTTGTCTGTGAGAAAGGGCCAGGAGGAAAGGCTTCAGAAGAGAACAGAGGGCACCTGGACAGAGCTATGCAATGAGACAGAGAGGGCCACAGAGAAAGGACAGGGAAGACACAGACTGATAGGAATGTTAAAATACGGAGCATTATTGTCAACGCAAGGATTTCATGCCGTTTTATAAAACTAAGGTCTCTATTTCATTGGCATCCAGGGTTTATTTTATAACTAAGTGTTAACTCTTTCTACACCTTACTCAATTTGCATATTTCTTAGTGACAACTAGAAAACCCCACAAAGCTAATTGTATACTGCATTGAGTTTACTAAAAAAAATGAAAGGAAACTGAGTATGGAGAGCGGCACCAGCAGGATCCACCCCTAAGGCTGCTCTTCTTCGGGCAAAGGGGGAGCGAGATGCCCTTGCTGTTGTTGTTTAGCAACAATGATAAATCTTCACACCCTACTGAGATCTAGACCAATCCAAATGCTGTTTCTTTTAATGAACTAGCAGAGCCAGTAGGGATGCCCCAGGGTTGGCAGGAAAAACTGGAATTTGGAGGTGTAATTTCCTGTGAAGTTTTGTTCTTTAGTAATATTCTTTTCCTAAAATTAGGGAGGTTTTTGGATATTTACACATTATTGGTACTTAACACAGGGTGTGGTGCATCTAGACTCAATAAATATTTATTGAATGAATTGAAATAAATGTTTTAAATTAATGGACAGAATACATGAGAACAAATGTGGTTTTGTGTGGTGTGTGTGTGTGTGTGTGAGTGTGTGTATGTGTGTGTGTGTGTGTGTGTGTGTGTGTATGAGAGCCACATGCTCCTTTTTCTGGTTCTTTTCTAGCAAGACATTTTTCATTTTCTTCTTTGCACATGGCATCCCAAAGTAATGCAACTGCAAAAACTAGCTTTATCATGGAGAATGGCTTGTCAGGACATGACTCTGTTCATCTGTGGTAACTCAAGTATGCCTTTAATTCATGTCTTCATCAGACTATATAAACCAGTGGTTCCCAACCTTGGCTGCATAACCCAGTCACCTGGGGTGATACAAATGTGGATGCCTGTAAATATTCCCATTCCAGAGATGCTAGCTCAGGTAGTCTGTTTTTTTTTTTTTTTTTAAGTTCCCTGGGATATTTTAATGTCCTTCCGAGGTGCAAAACAACTGCTCTAAACAGTTATTTCCAGAGGGTCCCCAGTATCACTAGGAATGAAGGCTCCCTCCAGCCTCCACCCGTGGGTCATAATTCATTTGACCTGGATATTCTATTTCTACCCTTTAGTCCTTGTTTGGTTTCGAGCTCCTGCTTTAATTCTTGTTTTGTTCTGTGGTTAATTTGGATCTCTTTATGCTCAAGCTCCAAAAAAAAGAACTTCTACCTGTAATCCCAGCTGCTCGGGAGGCTGAGACAGGAAGATTGCAAGTTCAAGGCCAGTCTCAGTAACTGAGTCAGGAGGCCCTAAACAACTCAGTGAGACCTTGTCTCAAAATGAAAAATAAAAAGGTTGGCCACTGGGTTAAATCCCCAGCTACCTCCTGCCCTCATTCCCCCAATTTTTTTTTTCCTAAAGGATTTTGGAGTTAGAATTTAAACTACTCACTCCCTCTGTGTCTAAAGTGCATACTCTGTGAACTATAGTTGATTCACAGCTGCTCACAACTTCAAGTGAATGACTTCATGGCCAAGAATGAAGATATAAGGAATTAAATCCTCAGTTTTGTCATAAACCTTGCATGATATTTTTATTAGGGAAATTATCATTGAGAAACCAAATGTTGTTTCACTGGAAATACAAACTGTAATGACTAGGGAGAGGCAGAGACAAGAGCTATAAATGAAGGATCTGAGCTGCTCATTTCACATAAGCTTCCTAGTTCCTTGTGCAACCACATCAGTCTCTCCAAGAGCCAGGTAAGTTCTTCTTTTAGCTAACTTAAGACTTCTGTGTTTTGAGAATATGAATGTTTATCAATTTGAAAGAAGTACTTTTTATTGTGCATAGACTTTTCTTTAGGCGGCTTTATTTAATTCTGGCCTACATGACCATAACAACGTATCTTCATCTTATTTTTTTTTAACAATACTTTTATTTTATTTATTTATTTTTATGTGGTGCTGAGGATTGAACCCAGGGCCTCACCGTGCTAGACAAGTGCTGTACTGCTGAGCCACAATCCCAGCCCTCTTCATCTTGTTTAACCTAAATTAATTCATTTTATTTCTGAGTAAAACCTATGAGGAATTCCTATAGGAAACCTGAGGTTGATATTGAAGACATAACAGTTTTCATAGGATGTCTTAGCAGAGATAAACCTCTCAGCTTCCCAAAATATGCGCATTAATTTATTTTGCATTTATTTTATTCTTGTTTTCGGATTCTTCTTAAAGCCTTTGTTAAATAGTTATAAAGTTGCTGGTGATTAAGAAATGTAAAAAAAAAAAAAGCATGTTCTACTTTTCTGTTAGAGAAATATTAGTTGATCTTTAGAAATTCTTATTATTTTTTGTGCTGGGCATGGAGGTACATGCATAATCCTATACTCAGGAGGCTGAGGCAGGAGGATCCCAAGTTTGAGCCCAGGCTGGGAAACTTAGCAAGACCTTGTCTCAGAATAAAAATAAAAAGGGCAGAGTACCCTAGGATTCAATCCCCAGTTCTGAAAAAAATAAGTGAGATAACAAAAGTAATATTTACCAAACAAGCCTGAAACTATACAGAAAAAAATCAAATAAAAAAAGAAAACCTCCCCGCTCCACCTAATAATCCACTCCTAGAGATGTTTCATTGACCTTCCGTGAAAATTTTACCCAGAGTCAAGTTTTCCTGGAGCTGGGGTTGGAGTTTAAGAGGTCGCTGTTCTCTGGGCTGGATTCTGGCTCAGTTGAGAGACAGACAGCACCAGCTACAGGCAGGAGTCCTGGCTTCGTTGTGGTCCAGGCTGCTTGGACTTGAGGCCAGTGGGGATTCCTCTGCCTCCTGGACCCTGTGTTGCTGCACAGGCTGGGCCTGGGAGGACAGAGCTGGGTTTGCCTGGAGAAGCCAAGCAGGAGGAGGGAGGAGGAGGAGGAGGCGGTGGGGGGCAGAGCAGGCAGGTTCTGACAGAGAACAAGAGAGAATTAAACCATTAAGGCGTTAACTGCGAGCTACTAGATGGTGTCAGACTCCAGGTGACTCACATCTCCCATCAGGAGAGGCCAACAGAAGGGTAAGAGGTAGCCAGCCATGACCTGGACCCAGAGGGTGAGAATCCCCATTTTCTGGGTCAATGCAGGGAGAGTTCCCGTGGCACCCAGCAGTTCAGTCCACTGACTGCTGTTGCTGTTCTAGATCTCACGGAAACCAAAACCGCCATGGAGTCGCTCAGTGCCGCAAACATTCATCTGGGGCTTGATCTTCTCAAAGAAATGAGGAAAACAAACGATGGCAACATCTTCTTTTCCCCCGTGGGCATCTCAACTGCCATTGGCATGCTCCTCCTGGGGACACGAGGAGCCACAGCCTCCCAGTTACAGAAGGTAGGGGCTGCCTTTGCTTTCCACGCACAGGTTGTGTCTGGGGACCAGCCTTTGAGAATCACCTTGAAAACACGCTCATCTCGACCTGTAAGCCAGGAGCAAAGCCCGTGAAGACAGGGAGGAATTTCAGGTCCCTCAGGGAAGTTCTCTGCCCTCTCCAAATGCCATCACGCCATCTGCTCCTTGATGCTTGACATTCCTTTGGGTGGGGGCTGCGTGAGTGGCCTGTCCAAGTCACTACTCTCATAATTCAAGATAGAACCTGAAAAGCAAAAAACTATTGGGAGAAGTGACATCATCATCACCTGACATAAATGACACCAAAGACGAATGCATGAACGAATACGTGCAAAGGCTGCTCTGAAGGGGTCAGGGGCAACCTGGACCTTCTTATGACCTTAGCAAGGGGATAAATGTCACCTGTATCCATGGAGGTCTTTTAAACAAGCATCCACTTCCCCCTGACTGATTGTTTGTGAGGTTTTCTCTGTTCTGACCACTGCAATATTTTCTCCCCATCAGGTATTTTATTCTGAAAAAGACACAGAAATCTCCAGAAAAGAGGTTGAAGAAAAAGAGGTGGGACACATGCTTTATAATCGTCAGTTTGGTTACTTATTAGGTGTGGGATCACTGGGGAAAAGGCGTGGGAAAAGCATGAAAGAGGAAACATTTCACACTTATTATTATCAAGCAATAATAATCACTGTAGGTAAATGATGTTGCTGGCTGTATTCATCCATTTTTTTGTGGTTATAACAAAATAACTGAGGCTGAATAAGTTATAAAGAAAGGAATTTCTTTATTTAGCTCACAATTTTAGAAGCTGAAAATCCACATTGGGTGGCTCCATCTGTTTGGCTTCTAGTGATAACCCCTTTGATGCATTACAATGAGGTGGATAAGGAGAATAGAAACTGTTGCATGCAGAAAGGACCAAGTTTGCAGGCTGACCTTGCTTCATAACCAACCCACTCTCAAGAGTACTAATTCGCTTTGTGAGACTAGCATTGATCTTTTCTGAGGGCAGTGCCTCAAGCAGTCTAACCACTTCTCACTGGGTCTCTTTAGTGTTCCACCACCTCTTAATATCACTGCACTGGGGAGTAAGCCTCCAGCTCGTGAACTCCTAGGGGACAAACCACTTCAGAGCCAGCACTAGATTATACAACAACAATAAACACTTAATATTAAGAAGAAGCATTAATGAACAATGACCTCTGTGAGCGCTATTGGGCTGAAGAGCCCTCAGAGCAGAATGGATGGGTTTTGGAATTAAACACGTTTGGGTTCAAGTGCTGGCTCAGGCACTTAAGAACTATGCTACTTTGAACGAGTCATTTATCTTCTTTGGCCCTCTGTGTAGTAGCAGTAGAGGATCTGGAAAACACTGCTAACTCACCGGTGGTGGTGGTAGTAGCAGGTGAGACTATCACTGAATTTCATTCATGTTTTGGAACTTATTTAAAAAAAATATTAGCACAGGACCATTGATCTCCTGGAGTCTCCCCAGCTTCAGTATTCTAGCATGCCTTGCCCAGTCTGCCCAAGTATGGGGAAGGATGATGGCCATTAGGTCAGGGATGATCAGAGCTATCAGGAAGGGCACGACTGCTCTGATGGCAGTTGGTAGTCCAGCCCCCTGCCTTCGGAAAATCCACTCAAATCAGTAGCACTATGAGCTGTTCATTTCATAATCTCAAAAGGTAGGTTGATTGTGTGGCTCATTTGCAAGGACGGAGAGTCAGGCTTCCTTCCAGGGTTTGCTCAATAGGGTTAGGTCAGGCGGCTGATAGGCTGTGCACTCAGCTGAGGCATGCAGTTGTTTCCAGAGCACATTCCCTCCCAAGCACCACAGTCCCTGGAGAACCTTTATGTCAATTAGGCAAAGACACGTTGCCTTGAGAGATGCCCCTCTCCATGGTGAAGGGCTTGGTGGCCGGGTGGGAGTCGAATCCCAGGTTTGTGTGGACACAACCCATACGACCCTGTGAGGCAGCTCTGTCCCTTCTCCAGGATTATTTCGGGAGCCACAGAGGTATGTGGAAGAGTGGAATTGCTGATCAAAAGGATATTAAGACAGGAACACATAGTAGGGGCCATGGACTCTGATCTCATGAATAGATGGAGAAACAGATAAGCAAAGTGATTTGCCCAGAGACAGGCTTGACGTGTACCATTTGATTACCATGTGAAGTCAGAGTATTCTGAACCTTGCTTTTAAACACTGATGATAAAATCTGAAGACATATTTACAAAGGCATAGGGAATAATCCAAGTAACACCCTCTAATTCCACCTCCCAGTATAAAAAACATACTATTACTAAATTCCCTGGTGCCTCCTAAGTACCTTTTCCGAGCACAGCCCCTGGTCTCCTGAGAGGGGAGTTCTGCTGCCTTGAATTAGGTGTTCATCATTCCCATATACTAGCGATTTCATTGCGTGTAGACTTTTTTGTTCATTATTCTTTTGAATAACTTGTTTTGTATTCAGCATTATGTTTACAAGATTCGACTATATTAGGTGGATATTTGTAGCCCCAGTTGATTCATTTTCACAGGTCTTTACTGATTTGTTCTACTGATGGGGACTGACTTCCTTCCTTCCTTCTTTCCTTCCTCCTTCTTACTATGAACGATGCTGAAGTGACCCTTGTCAGCTCCCTGGTTTGCCAGAGTGAGGGTTTGTCTAGTCCTAAGCTAAGCCGAAGTGGGGCCATTCAAGTGGCTGTTGAACACTTGAAATGCATTTAGTTTGAATTGAGATGAACTCTAGGTGTAAAATACATGTGGGATTTGAAGAGCTTAGTATGAGAAATGAATTATTATTTTATATATGTATCATCTGAAAGTAACATATGATATTTATCATATATTAATATGCAATTAATTTCATATAATTAATTACATGTAATTGACAATATGCAATTGATACACAATTAGTAATTATATATTAATCAATATGTAATTGATATTTTGTACTGTTTTGGAACATTTTTGTCACCTAGGAAAGAAATGCCCAAACCATGAGTAGTTGTTCTCCATGGGTCCCCCACCCCATCACCTAATCTCCACCCTGGGCAGTCACTAATCTACTTTCAGTATTCAAACATTTGCTTATTCGGGACATGTTTTTTTTTTTTTTCTTTTTTGTTTTTTTACATTCCTCCTCTCTAACTATAATTACATATCCTTTGGCCAACATCCCTCTTTCCTTTGCTCCCCTTAAACACCTAAGCCATTCTACTCTCTACTTCTGTGAGAGCAACATTTTTGAATTCCACATATGAGTGAGATCATGCAGCATTTGTCTTTCTGTGTTTGTCTTATTTCACATAATAGTCTCCAGGTTCTTTCATATTGTCATGAGTGACAGAATTTCATTCTTTTTATGGCTTAATATTATTTCACTGTGTATATATACCGTGTATTATTTATCCATTCATCTGTTTCTTCTTACTTTCAAAAACATGGTTACTAGAGAATTTAAGATCATATATGTGTCTCACTTTTGTGGCTTACCCTATATTTCTATTGAATATAATGTGAACCTGAGCAGCACAGTGTTTAGTTTTATTAAATATTACTAAATTGTTTGCCAAGGGGATTGTACCATACTTATACTCCTCAGCAGGGTATACAAGTTCATTTCATACGATTGTGACTTAAAATCCTCCTGACTTTACAATTCCCAGTCATCTGTAACATATATCTATATTATCTGTCTCTACTGGTGTTCATATGACGTTTGCCTTGTTAATTAAGTGAATTATATCAATAGAATTTCTAATGGTAAGACATTTGTTCAGTTGTGAAATAACCAACTTGGTCATGGTATTTTAAAAATTATACATTGTTGGATTGAACTTGCTAACATTTTGTTAGGAGTTTATAAATGACATCATTTGGCAACATTTTTATTGTATTGTTCTTGTTCAGTTTTGGTATCAAAGTAACACTAGATTCTTAAAATGTGGATTATTTCCTCTTTCTGTTCTCTGAAAAAAATTATATAATTCAGAAATTCATCTAATTTCTTGGGTAGAATTTGAATTAAAACTCTTTGGCCTAGTTTTTTTTTTAATTAGAGAATTTCTTTAATCAGACATATTTTGATTCCCTTCTCATTTTTCTTTTTGTGCATTTTATAGATATTTTCTTTTTTTTAAAGGGTAATATTTTATTGTATGGATACACCACATTTCTTTATTCATTCATTCGTTAATGTATATTTGCATTGTTTCTTTTTTTATTAGTTGCTCAAAACATTACAATGATCTTGACATATCATATATCATACATTTGATTCAAATGGGGTATGAATTCTTAATTTTTCCATGTGTACAGATTCTGGATCACATTGGTTATATTTTCTTTATGGTTCTCATTGCAATTACATAATACAACAATCTATTATTTTAAGCTGATAACCACTTAACTTCAATCACATGTAAAACTGTTACTTTACATCTCTGTCTCTTTCTCCTTTAGTGTATCAATGACACAATTTACCTCTTTTTATATTGTATATTTATCAACAGATTTATGATTAATTTTATGCTTAAAAAATTCCACATCACATTTAAAAGTGGTTTGTGCAGATATATTTTGATGCTATAGGATCTTACATTTATATATATACTTTTACCAGGAAACTTTATGTTTTCATAGGGTTTGTTGCTCTTTATCATCCTTTTGCTTAAACTTGAAAGACTCCATTCTGCATTTCTTGTAGGCCAAGTCTGGTGGTGATAAAGTCCCCCAGATTTTGTTTATCTGGGAATGTCTTAATTTCTCATTGGTTTTTGAAGGACAGTTTTGCTGGAGATACTATGGTTGATTTCTTTTAATATCAAATATATTATCTCACTTCTTTACAGTCTTGAAGGTTTTGCTGAAAAATCCTCTCGTAATTGAATCAAAGCTTCCTTATATGTTGCAAGTTGCTTTTCTTTTGCTGCCTTCAAGATTCTCCCTTTGTGACTTTTGACAGTTTGGTCATGTTGTGCTGCAGTAGAGATCTCTTAAGCTTCATCCTAGTTGGAGTTTTTAGTTTTTTTTCTTTTTAATTTTTCTTTTAGTTGTTGATGGACCTTTATTTTATTCATTTAAGTATGTGCAGTGCTGAGAATCGAACCCAGCGCCTCAAACATGCAAGACAAGCACTCCACCACTGAGCCACAACCCCAGCCCATAGTGGGAATTTTTTGAGTTTCATACTCATATATCCATTTGTTTCTTCAGATTTGTAGCCATTATTTCTACCAACAGACTGACGGAATTTTCTCTTTTTTTCCTTCTTTGGCTCCCATGATGTGTGTGTTGTTCCACTTAATAAAGTTCCATAAATGCCTTAGGCTCTCTTCACTTTTCTTCATTTTCCCTACCTCTCCTCTGTACTGGTGATTTTGAATGACCTGACTTTCAGCTCACAGGCTCTTTATTCTGCCTGGTCAAGGCTGCTGTTGAGTTTCCCTAGTGATTTTCTTCAATTCAGCTTTGGTATTCTTCAGTTCCAGCATTTGTTTGGTTTTTCTTCATCATTTCCATCTTTTTTGTCAATATTATCATTTGGTCCATGCACTGTTTTCCTGACTGTGTTTAGTGGCCTCTCTGTGCTCTGTTCTAATTTATTGAGTGTCCTCCTGCTGGTTATTTTGAAAATTCTGTCAGGTAATTCATCTAACTTTTTCTTAAAAAAACCCTTTTTTTTTCAGTTGTAGATGAACATAATCCCTTTATTTTATTTGTTTATTCATATGTGGTGCTGAGGATTGAACCCAGGGACTCATGCGGGCGAGGCAAGTGTTCTACCCCTGAGCCACAACCCCAGTCCCATCTATCTCTATATCTTCTAGGTCAGTTTTTGGAGATTGTTTCATTGATTGAGTTTTGCTCTCTTGTTTTTTGTATTCCTTGCTATTTTTTGTTAGTTTTTGGCATTTGAAAAATTAGCCACCTCTCCTATGGTCTGCTTTAGTATATGGAGTACCTCCTTCAATTAGAGATTCTAGAAACCCTCAAACTTATTTTCAGGGGACTTCTCAACCTTGTGACATAATCTGTAAGAGGTTTGTTGTTTTTTTTAGTTGGAGCGCCCTGTGCTGCCTTTCTGTGCTACTGCAGACTCTACTGGCCTTTCTGTTCCCAGGTGCAAACAGGTCATCCACTTCAAAACTAAAATGCCCTGTCTTTGCATCCACTGTGATTTTAAGCAGACAGATATCACTAAACAGGCAATGAGACCATTCTCCTCTTTGTTCCAGAGATGTGTTCGGGGTTAGCTGGCCCTGCCATGGAACACACTTCAGCCCTCAATCAGAAAATGGATGGATCCTGTAGGAAATGTCCAGAAAAGCTGATTGTCTCCCAGAGACAGTGATAAATCTCATTTTAGTTCTATGTGTAGTTCTGAAAAATGGCTACTTATTCCATCTTATCCACTGTCTGTCTAGAACAGAAATTTCTAAACTCTGGTAGATAAGAATTATCTGGGGGGAATTATCTACTTCTCTTAGGTGCCTGGAGTGTCGTGGGCAGATAAAAACAGTGTATAAAACATAGTAGACAATTGAGACCAAAAATGCAACCTGAGTCAGAAAAGAAAGACCTGTGGTGTTGGGCTGGTGGACAACGCTTCTCTGTGGAGCTGAGACTTGTCATGACTTACAGGATCATATGATTCATGTAGAAGCTAACTGACATCTAGGGGCCACAGGGAACCCACAGATTGCACTCAAGGGTGCCCACCTGAGGGGAAGACCCAGTAGCTGAATCCTCTTGAAGGAGAATCTAGGTTTGCCTTTGCCCAGATAACCTATTGAGTTTTTGTCTTGATTTTCAAGATTGAGAAGACAGAAGAGATCCATCACCAATTCCAACAGGTTTTGACTGAAATAAGCAAACTCACTAATGATTATGAACTGAACTTAGCCAACAGGCTGTTTGGAGAAAAAACATTCCTCTTCCTTCAAGTAAGTTTTGCTGTGTCCACCACATCTGTGAGTGTTAGTTTGAATGGCCAAGTGACCATCAGGACTGTGGGTCCTAGGGGTGTGCCACCTAAGTTGGCTGCTTGGCTCTACCCATATCACTGATGGTCTGTGCCCCTAGACATTTATTTTTAACTCTGGCATTCTGAGCATGATTTTTGCCTTAATCCTCTTGCATCTGCATAAAGTTGTGTGTGGAGGCATTTAAAGTGATTTTCCAGGGAATTCAATGTTTTTTTTTTTAACCTTAATCATCCTAATCAACTGGTACTTTTATTTAGACCTGTTGGTAATTGACAAATTGACTATTAAACTCCTCTCTATATCTTTCCTGTTTTTCCTAAAGAAATACTTAGATTATGTTGAAAAATATTACCATGCATCTCTGGAACCTGTTGATTTTATAAATGAAGCTGATGAAAGTCGAAAGAAGATTAATTCCTGGGTTGAAAGTCAAACAAATGGTAGAGTATGGGGGGTCATTGGTCATACAAAGACTTCTTGACTGTCTTCTGTGAGTGAAGCCCTGGGCTTGGTTCTGCATGGGAGCCAGGTGGACACTCTGGGAGGGGCTTGAGATGGGTTTTGCAGGGTTGAACAGGCAGGGCTGGGCGTAAAGGGGAGGACACTGCAGATAGTGAAATGGACACAGCAAATGGGGAGACTCAAGGGGAACCAAGGAGGGGACCGTAGGAAGCGGCTGTGTGGAGACCCTTGGAGGACTCTTTGGGCACGGCTGTGTATTAGAGTACCATTGGGGTTCCTGGACCTGGGCTCCTGCCTCTCTTGAGTATATTCTTTCCTGCATATCAAAACATCTCTGTTTGTGTCTGGGTCCCCAAGTGCAAATGTCACAGAGAGTTCCCTTTCCCTTGTTACATGAGAAGCACACAGCTCTCCATCAAGACCTGTCTCTGCTACCTACAGCTGGGGCCACCTGGGCCTCATCTCCACTTGGGCATCATTCAGGGATGATACAATGCTCAGTCCCATCTACATCAGAGAATTGGATGAATTCCTCTCCCCATTATCCCCTTCTCATTCCCTAGTATGGGTCAAAAACACGAGAAATACTGGAAAGAAAAGTTAATGTGGAGATTCACTTTGGGAAACAATAGCTGATATTTAGCATTTTTTATTCCATTTGTCAGGGAGATTGCTGTTATTACAGAATGCGCCTCTTTTTCATGCGTCATTTAAAGAAAGAAACTTAAAATAATCAGAATATAAGGGTCTTTCAAAAGATCGGCTGAACAGTGTTTTCAGAATGTAGTGTGGGATGGACTGAACCCAGAGCCCAAAATATCAGCTCCATTTTTCATAGAATAAGCAATCTCTCAACCTCAGGTAGGAGCCATATTGACTAGGGAAGAACAGTTGCACACCAAGTGCTTATGATGTGCCAGATAGTGTTTGAGGCTTTCTACATATTAAGTCACTGACTCCTTCCAACAACCCTGTGAGGCAGGTTTTATTCCTATTTTACAGATGTGGAAACTGAGGCACAGAGAGCTTAAATAACTTGCCCAAGATTCCTCAGCTGATAAGAGGCAGAACTGGATGCCATCAGAGGCAATCTGACCCCAGAGCCGGGACTCTTAACCATCAACCTCAATTTATCCAGTGGGATAAATAGGCGATGGGCAGAGTGACAACCTCCCCACCGATTCTGCAGCGAACGCATTGTCGGCAAGGCCTTCAGGTGCTGACCTGGCTGAATTTTCAGTAATCAGTCAAGGCTGTCTGCTTCCTATCTGCCACACATACCATCTTTGATCTGGAAGATGGACCAGTCTTTCCTTTTTTTTTCTGTTTGCAGAAAAAATCAAGGACCTGTTTCCAGATGGCTCTCTTAGTAGCTCTACCAAGTTGGTGCTGATAAACACAGTTTATTTTAAAGGACAGTGGGATAGGGAATTTAATAAAGAAAATACCAAGGAAGAAGAATTTTGGCTGAATAAGGTATGGTTCTTTATTTACGTGATGTGCTTTCACATGGAGTATAAGATCTGAAGTCATATTTGAGCAAACATACACTGATGGCAAATGCCCTTCTGTGACTGATCTTTAGCATCATTATTATCTGATTACTTCAGTGAGCTAGCTTGTTGCCTGTGCCTTTGTCTAATGCCTTTTGACATCCTGTGCTCTGTTAACTTGTTGCAGAATACAAGTAAGTCTGTGTGGATGATGGAACAGCACCATTCTTTTAGTTTCGTTTTCCTGGAGGACTTGGAGGCCAAAATCGTGGGGATTCCGTATAAAAACAATGACCTCAGCATGTTTGTGCTTCTACCCAACGACATAGAGGGTCTGGAGAAGGTAAACCCCTTGGTCCCTACTGTGCTTTCCTTTCCTAAGTTTTTGCTCCCAACACTTGTGCTCCAGGAGTCTGGAAGCAGGTGTCTGAGTAGCAGCTGGTGCCTGGTGGTGTACACTAGATCATTTCTCCCTCTCTGCAGCCACAGTGGAGCTCTGCAGGGGAACACTAAATGGTATCAGGCTCACTGGGAATAACCAGTATTCAGATTTTTTGGGGGTGAGCTAAAATGAACATTTAGGATTCAGTAAGAGTTCTAAAGATTCCACGACATGGATCCTTTTCTTGGAAAAAAAAAATCACATACACTCATTTACAGCAAATTTTCACCCACTTTGCAGTAAAACGTGAATGTGGCTAATGTCCTGAGTTCTGGACATCAGGAAGGCTTCGTTTCAAATCCCTATTCCTTTAGTAGCTTTCTGACCACTGACCCTTCTTACCTTTCTTGAATCTCAATGTTTTCCCAGGCATAAATCAGGCTTCATGGTGCTTAATATGTAATGTTGTATGATTAGGGAGATGGAGCCTTGAATGGGTGGAGGGTATAGAAAGCACTCAATAAATGGTAGCTGCTGCATGGTTAAATACCAGATTTAGTCTGTGCTGTGAAACTTTGCTAGTACCATTATAAGATGGAAATATTTTGGGAGAGCCAAGTGGCAATATGTATGAGTTCTTTAAGAGTATTCATTCTCATATTTAAAAATGTCAGTTATGAGAATTTCCCTAAGGAAATAATTCACAAGATAAAAATTGCCCTTCTGAGTCAAATCAGTAATTTCAGCATTGAATACATTAGGATACCCAGGTAGAAATTCATAGTACCTACCGTTTTTAATATTTGCAGTATGTATCAGCATCTTTCATAATGCCTGGTACATACTAATGTTTGTAAAGTGAATGAAGAGATGAAATGTATCAGTTTGATGGGAATATTTTCTAGTAATTTGAAGGTATTTAGGGGAGATATGCAATAGAGTGAAAAACTTAAATTACATAAAGTAGACATTCACTGTGATTGTAACTGTGTAAATATATGTGCACATATAAAGACTGGAGGAATTGGTAAAAAATGAAATACGTATCAAGTTGCTAGAATAAGACATGACTTATTTTTAATCTTTAAAAATTCAATAAATGGTATTGAGTTTTCCCACATACACAGATAATTTAAGGAGAGAAATAGAAATGCCTGCTATATAGTGACAGCAGCAGGGTAAAATGAAGTTTCACTTGTATTTATTATGAAAACTATTCATTTCTGATACAAATCAGTACCTTGCCGTTTTAAATTTTTATCTACAATCATGCCAATCTGCTTTCCTCCCCCCTCTTAAAAAACAGATTATAGATCAAGTCACTCCTGAGCAATTGATAGAGTGGACCAGGCCGGAGCTTATGGAGGTCAGGAACGTGAACTTGCGCTTGCCCAGGCTGGAGGTGGAGGGCAGTTATGAGCTGGAGCCGGTCCTGGCAGCCCTGGGGCTGCGCGCGGCCTTCAGCGAGAGCGGCGCCGACTTCTCGGGGATGTGCGCGCGCTCGGGGCTGCAGGCGCAGAGGTTCCTGCACCGGTCCTTCGTGCAGGTCACCGAGGAAGGCGCGGAGGCCACGGCGGCCACCGGCATAGGTTACATGGTCTCATCGGCCGGGGGCTGTGAGCAAGTCCACTGCGATCACCCCTTCCTGTTCTTCATCAGGCACCGCGGGTCCGACAGTGTCCTCTTCTTTGGCAGATTTTCTTCTCCCTAAGAAAGTCGTGGCCATGACCTTGGAGATCAGGAAGCAGTGTTGGGGCAGCGGTAGGATCCTGGAAACCGTCTGTGTCTTGAGCTGCTGGCCTTCCAATCCGAACATTAAACCGGTGATTTAATGACGTAATAATGTGTATTTATGACTTTCCTTGAAGGTGAAAGTCCTTTTGTTTGTGTCCTGCAGAATGTGAATCAGACCCAAACTCCTTGATACTCCCAGGGGTTTCCTTTGGAAGTAAATGAACCTCTTGTAAAGTCTTGTGCATCAGTGGGGAGAAGGGGTATCTTGGATAAAGAGAGTGGATTCTTCTTGGGATTTTAGGGGTCTCTTTGGTTCCAGTATTTTGGCATATTATACAAGTAAAATACGACAATCATTCAATGTGTGCATTCCTTGTTTCTTTTCAGCAGATATTGTGTAACTGCATACAGCGGAGGGAACTTAGAAACACATTAGGGAAAGGTAAATTAAAATGCAAAAGCCAGAGCAAAATGAAATAATATTCCAGAGAGAGAGAGAGAGAGAGAGGATTCCCTTGTTTTCACCTTCCAGTCAAACATAATCCACTCTTATGTTCCATAAACATTTTGATATTGGAAATGCATGTAATAAATTGAGGAGATAAATGTTATAGCCATCAGTACTCCTACATTGTCATTTTTTTTTTTTTAGGTTTTGGAAAGTAAAAACTTGAAAAAACTTTTAGAAGACTAGCTGTCCCCATTTATGTATCTCTGTTATATTTTTAGTGAGACATAAGTATTACCCAATTTTTTTTTTTTTTTTTTTTAAGATTCTTTTAAAAAAACTTGGAATCTTTTCCTGGTGCTCTTCATTGTAAGCTTGTTTTACTTTTATCAGTTTTTAGTTAGATCACCTTACTGACTTATTTTTCAACAGTCTTGTTGAACTATAAATTACATACCATAAAATTCATGTACATTGTAAACTACAGCTAACTGATTTTTGGTAAATTCCCAGAGTTGTGCATCCATCACCAAATCGAGGTTTGGAAGATCTCCATTACCCCTAAAGCACTTTCCTCATGCCTGTTTCCATTCCCAGCCCCAGGCAGTTACTTATTGGTTTTCTACGTTTATAATTTTTTCCTACATTTCATATAAATGGAACTATACAATGTACATTTTGTGTGTCTTCCTTCGTTTGCATAATGTGTTTGAGTTTTATCCTTTTTGAGCAGGTATTGATGCTTTTAAAAATTATTAGTACATTTTAACTACACAGAATAATGGAGTTCATTGTGGCATGCATCGATTCTTAATGCATTTTTATTGCTGAATATTGTTCTGTTTTGTAGAAAAGAGGCATTTATTTATCTAGACACCAGCTCATGAACCTTTGGCTTGGTCCCACTCATTGCCATTATGAGTTATGAACATTTGTGTACAGGTCTTTGTGTGAATGTAGGTTTTTGTTTCTTTTGGGTCTATTCCTAAGGGTGTCACTGCAAGGTCATATGATAATTTGTTTAGCTTTACAGAAACTGTAAACTGTTTTCCAGTGTTTGTATTGCTTTACATTCCCACCAGTAATGTATGAACTTCTAGTGTCTCTACATCCCTACCAACATCAGTGTTTTTATGATTACAGTCCTTCTAATGGGTGAAGGTGGTATTGATTGACATTTCCATGATTAATCAAGTTCATCATTTTTATGTTAGTTATTGGCCGGTTGTATGCCTTCTTATAATCTAATCATTTGTTTATTTTAAAATTAAGTAATTTGTCTTCTTCCTGTATTATTGAATTAAAGACATTTTTATATACTTTGGCTATAAGTCCTTTATCAAATCTATGATGTATAAATATTTCTTCACAGTCTGTGGTTTCTTTTAGTTTTAATATTAAATTAAATTAAAAATTTAAATTAAATTAAATGTTATTTTTCATATTATTTAAAAATATAAATAATATTTTTATTTATAATAATAATAGTTTTTAAAGATATAATTTACATATCACAAAATTTCTAATTTAATGTGCACAATTCAGTGGTGGGTACATTCACAGAGTCATGCAGTAGAAACATTTGTTATCTAATTTTAAAACATTTCTAATCCTCCACAAAGAAACTCCATATCCACTAACCATGATTCCCAGTTCCTCCCTGCTCCAACTCATGGAAATCATGATTCTACTGTCTATTTCTCTGGATTTGCCTATTCTGGACATGTTATATTAATGTCATAATTTTTCATTTAGCACAATACATTCAAAGTCCATCTAAGATGTAGTATGACTTAATATGTCATTCTTTTTTAATTTTATAATTTTTAGATGTTGATGGACCTTTACTTTATTCATTTATTTATATGTGGTGCTGAGAATCGAACCCAGTGCCTCACACTTGCTGGGCAAGTACTCTACCACTGAGCCACAACCCCATCCCAGTATGTCATTTTTTACTGTTGCTAATAATACATTGTGCAGATATGTCAGATTGTGTGTATTTGATCATCAGTTAATAAACATTTGTGTTTGACTTTTTGGCTCTTAAGAATAATACTGCTAAGAATACTTTGTGTATAACTTTTTGTAAGAATGTCTACACTTAGGAGTGGAATTGCTGGGTAATATGCTATTTTTATGTGTTTCATTTTGAGGAGCTGCTAAATTGCTTCCAGTGTAGCTGCAACATTTTACAACCCCAGGGCAATGTATCACACTCCAGTTTCTCTGCATATTTTTCTCCCCTTCCCTTCCCTTCCCTTCCCTTCCCTTCTCTTCCCCTTCCCTTACTTCTCCTTCCCTCCCCTCTTCTCTTATCCCTTCTCCTTCTTCTCTCTCCCTCCCCCACCCCGCCTCTGGAGAGATTTATTAAATTTATAAACTAACTTAGGGAGATCAGATGTATTTCTGGTTTTGAGTTTTTCTGTCCTGGAGCATAGTACGTCATTTCATCTGTGTCTACTTTTATGTCTTTCAGGAATGTTTTCTGATTTCTCATATGGCTTTTGGATGTTCCCTTTTGAGCCTATACCTGGGCATTTTTTCCTTTTGGCTGTCATAAATGGCATCTTCCATTTTTATGTACAGATAATTGAATAATGAATTTGTTTTATGGTTGATTGCAGATCTTTTTTGATAATTTTGATGATTAAATTTCTGGTCTCTTGTGGGCTGAAGATTTGGAATTCATGGAAATCTGTCAAGGTGAGTTCTGAAAAAACCTTCTCCAGTCTGTTGCTAGTGTGACTATCCGGTACCACAGCAGCACCTCTATGAACCCCAGCACCTTGGTCCCAAGCAGCGTGATTACTACAAAGAATGGAGTGTTTTGAAAGATAGCTTTTCCATGCATTAGGTAGGTGTGTAAACAAAGCCTGGTGGCACACACCTGTAATCTCAGTGACTGGGGAGGGTGAGGAAGTAGGATTACAGGTTTGAAGACAGTGCCAGCAACTTAACAAAGCTCTGTCTCAAACAAACAAACAAACAAAAAATAACAAAAAAGAGCACTGAGGATGAAGTTCAGGGGTAAAGCACCCCTGAGTTGAATTCCCAGTACCAAAATAAACCAGAAGGGGTTTGCAATCTGCTCTGTGGAAGAAAAACAGGTGGTTCTGGAAAGATGAAGAATCCAGGTGAAAGGGTTTTCACAGCCAGGTTGTGACAATCCAGTCACCTAAATACCTGTGGTTAGTTAAAACAGGTTGTGTCTTTAAAGACCATGTGTTATTGTTGGTGTGAATGTAGATGGATGCAGTCATTGTGGAAAACGGCATGGAGGCTCTGCGGAGATAAAAAATGGTACTACTGTAGGACCCAGCAGCTCCTCTTTGGGGTATAAACTGAGGGGAATGAAATTACCACCTTCAGAAGATACCTGCACTCCCATGTTCATGGCAACCTCAGATGAGCACCTCTTCCCAGCCTATTTAAAAAGGCAGGGAGGAAAGAGAGGAGTGATTCATCGGAGCTGTTAGTAATAAGCCTTTAGGAAGCGCAGTGACTCAAAATGCAATAGGGATTTGCCAGCAGGTACACAGACACCGAGGGCTGTTGCCAACCACAGCTCCAGTCCAGGCCTTTATTGGCATTTTCCCACCAGCCACAGACATGGGGCCTCTTCAGTCCATATCCCCAAGGTCTCTTTCACTGGGCTTACAAGGGGATCTGGGCATCTTTGTGAGTGGTAAAAGGTTGATATTAGAAAAAAGCCAGGAGATACAGTTGGGTAACATGCTATTTGGCAAAAGCAGAGAAGCTTCTGCTTAAACCCAATCTGAGTGCTAACTGGTGCTAATCTGGTAAATTGCCAATCATAGAAAAACAGGTCCTCAGCTGGTCACATGGCCCATGCCTGCCCAATCATGGTACCCATTCAGCCACACAATTTGCCCAGGGATGTGGAAATGGGTCCTGGAACTTCATGTAGACATGAGAGAGAAGCTGTCTTTCTTTGAGGTAATAAAAGGAGAAAATCTCAGAATTAAAGCTTAAGAAAAATTTCAACGTGAATAATGGTTTTCAAATAAATCTCTTGTTCTCATTTGAGATGATATATGAATTAATGGTTCAAATTTGTTTCAAAATAGTTAAGCTTGGTAAGAATTCAGTGCAGTTGATCACATTATATGCCTCAGAATGTATTTAGAAATGAACACAAACTCATCTGAATGACTTCTGAGCTCCAAGAATAGAGGAGGGAGAAAAAGACCCACATGACTGAGAATCAGTTCTTCATTTCTGCAGTCAGTTGGGACAATGGAGTTTTGACTTCTATGGTGATGAATCACATTGATAGAAGTATTTGGGTCAGATGTAAACTACTGCCTATGTTACATTCTTTGGAAACTCTCAGCTTCTGAGAAGAGGGCAGAGTGGCTGAAGGACTGGGTTGTTGTTGTGGGTAATGACAGAGATCTGACAGGGAGATGCTTCTGAGTGAGTTCTCTGAAATCAGATTACCTGAATTTGACTGCCAGTTCTACCACATATTAGCTGTGTGACTTTGAGCAACCATACAACCTTCTCTATCACAATTCCACATCTGTAAAACACAGTGATTACCCAATAAAATAGTTACTTACTGACCTGTTTTGGAGATTAAATAAAACTTTTTTTATGCTTAAGAAAATGCCTAGTATTTAATAAATGCTCAATAAATATGAACTGCTGCCCTTTCTCCTTCTCTCTACTCTTGCTTGACATCTTCTTGATCTTCATTCCCCTGTTATTGTTTACAGTAGTTGAATATAATAGTTTCATCAGTTTACTTCCCATCAGGAAAGAATTGACATATTTAACTGGGATTTTCAATAAGAACTATACCTTTTATGTGGTATTATTTTAGATTTACAGGAAAGTTGCAGATACTACAGTGGATTTCCTTATACCCATTCCCAGTTTCTGTTTTCCCTAATTACTATGGTACACTTGGAAAATCTAAGAAACCAACATTGGTGCATCACTGTGGCAAGCAGAATTCCAAGATGGTGCCTAAGATTGAAGGGCCCTCGTTGGTGTACACACACTTTCTCCTGGTTATCTCATCAAACTCTAATGTAGGTGTTGCTGGGAAGGGACTTTGTGAAAGTCAAGAAGATCCTTGGTCAACTGATCTTAAGATGGGGAAATTATCAGAGTGGACCTGGCCTAACCACGGGAGACCTTTTAGTCTTGGTCTATATATCAGAGGCAGGGAAGTCAGAGAGATGCAGTACCTGAGAGGGATTTGGCAAGAGTGAAATTCTCTTATCCAACTTTCAAGGTGGAAGGTGCCCTGAAGCAAGACTCTGAGGGCAGTCTCCAGTTCTGGGAGATCTGCTGTTGGCAGCCAACAAGGAAACTAAACCCTCTTTCCTGCAACTGCAGAAAAATGGACCCCAAGGAGCCTGGAGTGTGTTCTTCCCCAGGCCTCTAGAGGGAGCACAGTTCCCGAATATTCTGATTTCAGCTGAGCAAGGCAAAGGGCAGAGAACTTGGTTGCAATGTGCCTGGACTTCAG
Source organism: Marmota marmota marmota (assembly GCF_001458135.2). NCBI lineage: Eukaryota > Metazoa > Chordata > Mammalia > Rodentia > Sciuridae > Marmota > Marmota marmota. The sequence goes on along the minus strand of NW_025999990.1, from coordinate 6,748,757 downwards.
ACCTCTAGAACTGTGGGCTAGAAAAAGCATGGTAATTTCTTATGTAGTGATAGGGAACTATAGCTATCACGTTTCGTTGCACTGCAGACTTCATTCAGATGTTACCTTTGTTTTCCTCATGAATGTGCCTTTCTGTTGTAAGATACAGTTCAAGATATAACAACATATTAAGTTATCATGTGTTAGGTTCCTGAGTCTATGACAGTTTATCCAACTCCTTGTTTTTCATGACCTAAGGAATTTTGAAAGGTACTGTCTTGAATGTGTCTGATTAACTTTCTCAAGATTAGTGGAAAATTTGTAAGAAATCTGTAAGAAACTGCCCAGGTATCCTCCAAAGGGGACATTGTATCATTTTCCATTCCTAGCAGCAATGTACATCTTCACAAGGTTGAATCTGGTCAACCTTTGCCGTCATGCTGGAATCCTCAGCAAAATTCTAACTTTTACATTTCCTATAAGACTAATTATTTTGAACATATTTTCACATACTTATTAACATATGTGTATCTTTTGTGAAGTGTTAGTTCAAATCATTACCCATTTAAAAATCACATCATCTTCTTATTAACTCTTCATTGTTTTGAAAAATGTATTCTGAAGGAGTACAAGTAGCCAACAATGATAAAATGTCCAACATTTTTAGCCCTCAGGGAAATGCAAATCAAAACTATGCTGAGATTCCATCTCACTCTGGTCATGTTTTTCATCTAACTGTACGGATCTTCAGTAGTAGAGTTCCTACCCTGTGGACTTATAGTGTCCTTGAAGGTTTCTAGTACCTCACTGTTAGGGGGAGAGAGATAATAACAACAATCAATGCAAACTATAAACAGAAATGACATAATCTGCTATTGCCTGCAGTAAAAAGAGTAAGGCTTTGCAATTTTGAATGGTGAACTGGGAGAGAACAGAAGTGAGGTAGGAGGTGATAATTATGAGAGAGGAGGAGAGAAAATAGAAGGAAAACATTAAAGGAAGAGTGAAAATGAGAACAATAGAAATTGGCTCTTAGCAGAAGAAAAGAAAGAGAATCAAGAGAAACAGAAAGGTGAGAGAAAAAGATATAAACTAAAAACTTTAAAAAATAAAATTGAAAGAATACAAAACAAAATGAAATGGTCTCATTAATCCTCCTAGTTCTCAAAATACTGATCCATGAAAAATAACTGCCTTCAAAAAATGCTGGAAATGAGAATAAAGAGAAAAATATGAATTTGTATAAGTGTCCATGAACTATGAGGTCACAATTGAACAGAGAAAATAAAAAGAAAAAATAATGTCCATGAAAAGCTAAAGAATTGTTTTCACTGGATTCAAAGGATTCTTGGCTTCTCTTCTCAGCAGTTAGTTGGGGTTGGTGCAGTGTGCAAGGAAATCCTGTAGGTGGAGCTCCTGGAGGCAGGGCTTAGGCTTAGGTAGGCTCCAGGCTCTTTGCTGAATGCCAATTGGCCTGGAGATTTTCAATCAGTCTACCTCCAGCACCCAGTACTTGCTGGTCCACACTGGAAGACTGTAACCCAGGGATCTCACGGGGGATCCATTAGTGTGGTGGAGGAGCCAATCTTAAGTCCCTCTGTCACCTGAAGACCCCACATTTTCTGGTCTCTTGGGTTCAGTCTCCAAACTCTATTTCTCCTACTTCCAAATTTTCGAATTCAGGCCAGGTGCATCTCTCCCAGCCAGCTGGTCCTGCAAGCAACGGCATTAGAGGGATGGGGAGAGCCTGGTGAGTTTCCCCCACCAGTATTCCCCTGTGTAAACCTCTCTCCCTGTTTGATTTTCTCCTGGTCACTTAGGCACACTCTGTGTCATGCAGTGTGGGTTTACCAGGTCTGTATTTAGGACTAAGCCCCTGCTTGCTCCCCAGCTGCTGGCTTCTGAGCTGGAGCTGCAAAATGTTTCTTCCTTGGGTCCTCTGCACACAGCTGGGACAGATGTGGTTTCTTTCCTGCACAAGGATACTGTGTTGCAAGCCTTTCAGGTTAGTCTGGCAGTGTTTTTCATCTCTGAATTCTCTGAATCCAGGCATGCCTCAGGCCTCCTAAAAATGTGGATTCCTTTAATTTTCTCATCCCTCCACTTTGTTCATGGGGTACCACTCTGGCTGGTGGTGCCAGTGGAGGTGGCAGTGGTGGAGGCCCTGGAGATTTCTTCCTTATTATATGCAACCTCTCAAGTCCCCAATCTGCTTTGAATGTCCAGAATTAATTTCGAATAAAGTGCCCCCACCTTTTTTCACCCACCTTGCTGAGAAGCTGCCTATCTGCTTTCTTGGTTTCATGCCATGGAGTGTCCCAGAAAGTGACCTCTATTCTGCCCTCTTAAAACCCTCCTGAGCAAGAGTTCTTTGTGAGATACATGGAGTACATTTTTAAGGTGTTTTTTGAAGGGCAGTTTTAAATTTTGATGAGATCCAATTCATTATCTTTTTATTTTATGGTTTTTACTTTGTCAAATCTAAGAAAACTTTGCCAATTTCAATTATGCCATGATCTGTATTTTTTTTGTAGAGTTTTTATGGTTTCAGGTTTGTATTTAGTCCTATGATTGATTTATTGTGAATATTTTTTGAGTGTGTGTGTGTGGAATAAGGGTTGGAATTACCTGTTTTTCATATATTCATTTTTTTTTTGGCATGATCAATTGCAAAAACTCCTTACCCTATTGGGTTAATTACCGTGGACACTTTGTGGTATGTAAATACATGGGCCTATTTCTGGATTGTCTACTTTCCTTCTCATCTTTATGATTATTTCAACTCCCCATGATCCCTGATAATGGTCCTTTTGCTGAAGTTTGTCTTATATCAATGTATCCACTCAAGTTTCCAGTGATTAGGATTGGCATAGTTTTTATTTTTTTAGATTTTTATTTTTGACTTAAATGTGTGGTTACTTTCAAAATAAATTTTAAAATACCCAGCTTATAGTTGGATGTAGTGATCTCTCCATGGAGGATAGATGGGTCCCATCTACTCAAAATCAGTCAGCTGCTGTGACTGGTGATGCTGCACACACACACCAGGACAGTAAGAAAGGCTGGTACTTGATGAGTGAGACTTTCTCTGGAGCTCGGGACAGGCTCGCTAGTGGGCTTGAGGGAGCCAGGAAGGGTCAACTGGTTTTGGCTTTTATTGTGATTAGGATTGGTCCCATAGTGAGGGTGTCTGAGACCACCGGGCCTGCCTGGTTTGAACTTCCCATAGGTGCCATGGGAGGGAGCTCTAGGGCTTTCTTACAAGCCAGATGGGGCTCAAAGGAAAGGAAGGAGGGTAGAGTTTTACCCTGTTTGCAGTCAAACATCAAACAGGGGGCCAGACTTTATTGCACTGGGCCCTGCTCTGTAATGCAGTCTGACGAGATACCTTTTAAATGGTGTTTAGACCATTAACATTTACTGTGGTCGTTGTGGTTGGGGTTAAAGGTACCATATTGCCATATATTTCCTGCTTGTTTCAACTGTTCATTGTTCTTCTTTTCCTGGCTTCTTTCTGATTATTTTTAGTATTCCATTTCATTTCCCCTTTTAACATATTTACGGTTGCTTTAGAGTTTAAAATATGCATATATACAACAATTGTCACTATTATGTATAATTATAGTACACGAATAAAACGTTTATTTAGTTTAGTACAGGTTACTTTTAAATAGTATTACACAAGTAACTTTTAATGTGTACTTATGGCAGTGTACTTCCATTTTATCCCTGGGTCCTTGGTGCTATGGTAGTTATAGATTTTATTTTTATAATTCTTATAAATTCCATAGTATGTCACTACTCTTTTGCTTTAAAGAGTTCATTATCTTTTAAAAGTAAGCAAGTGTCTTTTATGTTTACCCACATATTTAATATTTTGGTCACTCTTCATTGTTTTGTGTAGATTTAAATTTCTATTTAGCTATCACTTTTTCTACTGTCTGAAGAAGTTTTAGGGGGAATTCATATAACTCTTTTTTTTTTTTTTTTTTTAAAGAAAGAGTGGGAGAGAGAGAGAGAGAGAGAGAGAGATTGACTTTTAATATATATATTTTTTGTTTTCGGCAGACACAACATCTTTGTTTTTGTATGTGGTGCTGAGGATCGAATCCGGGCCGCACGCATGCCAGGCAAGTGTGCTACCGCTTGAGCCACATCCCCAACCCAACTACAGGCTTCTTATGTTGTTTGAGGCTCCAAATTCCTGAATGGAAACATGAAACAGAAAGTCCATCATGAAGTTTAAACCTGTGCTCTTCAGTAGGGGAGCCACCAGCCCAATGTGCTACACTGTTTAAAACGAATTAAAATGAAGCATTAGGTTCCTGTGTTAGGTATCTATTGGTACCTAAAAGTTGTTGTGAATGTAGCAGCTGAAAGTGATAGAGAATTGTGACTTCATGTCTCCTGTGGGTCAGGATCTGACTAACCTGGCTGCATGCTTCTGGCTTAGGGTCTCTCCCAAGGCCATGGCATACTGTCTTCAGGGCTGCTGTGACCTCAAGACTCCACCAAAGCTGGACAGTTTACCTGTATGGTCACTCCTGCACCATTGTATTCCTGTCTCAAGATGTATCATCAACATTTTATTTAATTTTTTTCCTTTCATTTTTAAAAATTTTAATTTGTTACAGAGCACAATTTTTCATATCTCTGGTTGTACATATTAATTTAATTTTTTGTGGTGTTCTAGTTTATTTGCTCTAAAAAGAAATAGATACTGAAGTGTGTCAAAGGTTTCTTAAAGGAAGTCATGACCAATAGAATGTTGGAAGGCACATCAGAGCTCATTGGTTCAATTTCTTATCTAAACAATGAGAAACAGAAGCCAAGATGACTAACAGTACACCAGGAGGGTTCCATAATTATGATAACACTATCCAATTTTCATCTTTGTTCGCATAACTGCCATTCTTTCTAGCCCTTCAAACTCCCGGACTTTCCTCCATGTGTTAACTACTGAGTGAATCGTCCGCTGGTTAGCTCTCGTCTGGCAGGTTAATGTAACAGGTAGTCTTGTTAGTTAAACTCATGCCAAATCTGCTCTGGACTCACTGAATTCACCTGGGATAGGATTTCTCCAGACCCATGTGGGTAATACTCAGAGGACACAGATCAGTCTTTCAGTCCTGGAGGGCATGGGAATGCATTCCCAGAGGGACCCCTGAGGCCAGGCTTTGTTTGCCCACCTCTAGTGTCCTGGTCACACATCAGCCTCACCAAGCTGACCATCTGATATTGCTTACATTGGTCCCCTGAGCAGTAGGATTTTGGGTCAGTTGATAGGGCTTATGAGAAGCCATAGAGTAAACCTGTGTAAAATCAGGGAAGCCTGTGTGCGGTGGCTCTGGCAGAGCTGGATGTGGCACAGCAATCCGAGGGGAGTGCGAGTGAGGTGTGGGGGCAGGCGGGAGAAGAGGGAAAAGGGATCCTTTTGGTCTCCCAGGGGGCCCTCTTCTTTTCCTACTCATGAATATCTGGCTCATATGGTGAAAAACATCCAAACAAAGAATTTCATGGAGGCTATTATGGGATTTGGGAATTTAAAAAATTAGTGTTATAAATACTCATAATTTTGAGCTACATTTGCTACTATAATGATTAGTAAAATTTAAAAAATTGTAAGGTAGTGTTAAAATAGTCAAGCCCGGGGCTGCAAAGGCCTGGGCATGCTGTTTTCTAATTCCAAAGGAAGAGCTTGGAGGACCCAACAGAGAGGTTTTGAACATTCTAGACTCGTGGATTCCTCAGGGTGGTGCTGTCCCTATCAGCAGGGGGAATAACTACCTGATAGGTGTGTGTCAACTGCTCATAGGGGTTTCTTCAGATGTTTAATGAGTACATGACTTGACTTCACAACCAAGATCCTTTTGCTCTGATCCCCACTTAAGACTGGAGATAAGGGATGTGACCACTTTCCCTCCTCCTTGCTCCCCCAATACATCCATGGGAGCCCCTTGTTCCCCTTCAGACACAGCATGGCTTCTGGGCACTGAGTGTTTACCCCAACAGCAAGGTACCAGAATCCTTCCCAAGACTGGGAATTTCATGTGAGATTTTATTCTCTTTCTGAATGACCCTGCCAGTGACTCCTCTCCTGTTCCCAAGATATTTAGGAGATGAAAATTTCAGAGCTGTGTCCAGGGAGTTGGCTTCTGCTGTCCTGGGTGTCTGAGGGCACCATTTCCTAGACATGTAGTCAGTTGCTCTAAAAATGAGAATTTCGAAGTGAAGGCACTAAAGACTCAGCATCTCTGTGAACCCTTCCAGTCTTGATAGGTCCCACACTTGCCTCCAGGTACCTCAGAATACTGAGGCCGAGGTGTCACAGAGGATGATACCTAGTGGCCTCTCCATCCCACAAGGCATCGCACGATCCTAGGTAAACAATCTTTCTCTTCACTGTTGTAATTAGCACACACATTTATTTAAGTGACCCATGGCAGGATTCAGGGGTGGGGTGGGTAGGTATTTATTATGTGTTGGGGAAATAGAATCAAAACCAGAATCTTCTCCCAATCCCCAAATCTTCCCCACGAAGGGAGTAGAGAAAGGAAACATAAATCAGAATGTAATGTGCATTACAGATAATGTGCTAAGAAATTACCAAGACAGAGGGAAAGGAAATCTCACCCTTTCATAGAGTTGTGTTAGTCAGCATCACTGTGACCAAAATATCCAATATAAACAACTCAGAGGAGGAAAGGTTTATTTTGTCGCCCAGTTTCAGAGGTTTAGTCCATGGTTGGTGGCTTCATTGCTTTAGCCCAAGGGAGGCAGAATGTCATGGCAGAGGCGAGGGGTGGAGGAATACTGCTCACCTCAAGCCCACCAGGAGGCAAAGAGAGAGGAAGGGGCAGGGGCCACAGGGAAGATGCACCCTCCAGGGGTCCTCCCAGTGACCCACCTCCTCCAGCCATGCCCCACCTGCCTATAGTTACTCCATTTAAAGGGTGGACTGATCAGGTCACAGCTCTCATTGTCTATTTTTTTTTTTCACTTCAGAATATTCCTGCAGTAACACAGGACCTCAGGGGCACACCTCATAGTCAAACCCTAACAACAGTCATGAAAACACACAGTAGATATTTGTTCTCAAGATTATTGCTTTAATAGTGAGTCCTCCAGTAAGAGCACTTTATGTCTCCATCCCTCACTCATGACTCATCCTGGGGTCCCATGGCGACTGGGATGGCCACCTGAGTTAGGGAATTGACTTCACCCAAAGGAAAAACAAGCTTCTATCTTTAGGATGGGGGTAGTTTAGGAATCTGGAGTCAGGTACCCCTGAAGTCAGACTCAGTCTTTTCCTGGACATAGGGGCATTATCTTCTCTGATGCTTCCATTTCAAGGAAGTGGTTCCCAGGTCCTTAAGAAAGACATTCCTTGGCCATTAAACTCACAAAAGATCTGTTCATTCTTCAAAAAGATTTATCTACATTTTGAAGAAGGAGGAGAATATTTAGAAATACAAAATTTCTAAGCAAATACTCTTAAAAATATATGGTTATTTTCAGCAAGGAGGATTTGTCCTTACAAAGGGGACATTGACATGGGTTATCATTTGACAGCACAGCCATTTGCCACAATCTGGTTATCTTAACTGTCATATTTCATTCAAAAATTTATATAGAACCATGTGGGGATTAATATATTTTCAATTTCTCATTTTTTTCAAGTCATTACATTGTTTTCTTTATCACTATTTAGTACCTTGAACTAGATTTACCAGTCTTTTGGAAATGGTAGTTGTCCAAACTACATACTAGAAATACAGTGTAATAGTGACTCTTTGTAGTAATAATCTGGTATAATTACAGAGTATTCTGTTTTTGTTTAATATGGGTCATATCTTATTCCAGTAGCAGTATTTTTATCATACTCTACATTCCTAGAGACTTGGTATATATTAATATTTATTTTTATTTATTCATTTTTTGATGTGGTGCTGAGGATCGAACCCAGTGTCTCATGCATGAGAGGCAAGCACTCAACCACTGAGCCACAACACCAGCCCCTTAATATTTATTTTTTAGTTGTAGTTGGACACAATACCTTTATTTTTATTTGTTTATTTTTATGTGGTGCTGAAGATTGAACCCAGTGCCCCAGACTTGGTATATATAAATGCAAATATGATATTACTTTAAAAGCCAGACCTCGATTTATAAGTAAACCTGAAGAATCAGAATCAGTTGACTTCTTAAAAATATAGATTTGATCAATATTTTGAATAGGAGATATATTTAAAACACAAAAGGTGAAAAGGGTTTATAGTTCAAAGTACCTCTGTCCCCAATGTCACCAAACCACTGGGGTACCCTTCCTCCCCAAAACACATGGTCAAACTTCTTACATATTCCTCCAGAGATAAACTACAGGTTTAGGTAAAATCATGTGTGCACAGTTTATTATTATTATTTTTTCTAAAAAACCACAAATGGTACCACACTCTATACACTGACCTGCCCTTTTCCTTTTTACTAATTCATTGTCAGAGATTGTCAAAAATAGCAATAATATTGGATTTCTTTTTACCCTTTGAATTCAATGCTTTCATTGTTTCCTATTTAACTTGATTTTGGATTTGAAATTTAGATAGCTATATTTTATGTATCTAACATATTTTAATACGTTAAAGAATCAGTCTCCTTCTGTTTTTATCCTATTAAGAATCCTCATAAAGCACATATATTTAATTTTGTCATGTAATGTTCCAGGTGCTGTGCATTGCTGTCCAGCAAAGTGCTCTCTGGTGATGGGGTCTGATAATGGACGTGTTCAGCGGTTGCATGGTGCAACATGATACCTGTCAATCACACGTGGGTGTTGAGAATGTGATATGTGGCTAGTGAGATGAAGAAACTGTACTTTTAATTTTGTTTAATGTTAATTTTAAATAGCTGCTGTGGCTAATAATTATTGCATTGTACAATGCAGGTCTAAGAAATTTCTCCCTGCAATCTGTTAATATGGCCAATTATATTAATATATATTTTTAAAAATGTGGACAGCTGGAATAAGTCCATTTTGTCAAAAAGTAGAGCTCTAGCTTTTTCCTGGGCTGGGAGTTTAGCTCAGAGGTAGAACAGTTGGATTTGATTGATCCCCAGAACTGCAAAACAACAACAACACAACAAAAAACAAAACAACAAAAACCCCCAAAAGAAAACAACCCCCCAAATCTAACAGCCAAATAATAAATAAAATTTCCTTGATTTTAAGAAATACAAAATGAATATCTATAGAAGTTTATCTGCCTACCACTTTAGACTCAGCCTGCCTGAGCTTGTTCTGAATTTTTCTTTCTCTATGACTAATATATTTCTGACCTATTTCTTAGGTGTGGTTGATCACTTGTACTTTGTTGGAAAGAAAAAAAAGGTAAAGGAACAAATAATTTGAGCAGGTCATTCCTTTATTGCTAATTGATTTAATAGAATCACAGAATTTAGAAATATAAGAAGGGTCCCAGATATCACCTCAATTGAAGGAAAAGTGGGTGTCTAGGTTGATGAGTTTGAAGAGAATGTGATTTGCTTTGGTTCATCCAAAACAGGACAGAAGCAATCGTGTCCAATTTAGAAGATGAGGTATGGATTGTTTTAATCTTCACATTGAACGTTTTGTTCTCCAAGGAAATTTTTATAAGAAAAAAAAAAAGAAGAAGAAAACTGGTTCATATGTGTGTGCTGAAAGAGAGAAAAAGAGAGGCTCCTACAACCATCGCATTCTTAGTGGGGACTCTGAGGCTGAAAAGAAAATGAATATACAAAGGACGTGTTATTTCCAGCCTCAGTTTACCTTTTGCTCTGTGACTGGTCCTCATAAGAGAGACAGAGGCATCCTACTTAAGGGGAAGAGACTCTGCCAAAGAAGAGGATGCTGTCGGTCTTCTTTTGCTTGATGAAGAACAGGAAGGGGTGGTCACAATAGAAACTAACAGGGGGCATTGGGGCGGACGTTACTTCAACTACTATGCCCGTGGCGGCCGCAGCCTCCGTGCCCTCTTCATTCACTTCCACAAAGGACTTGTGCACAACTTTGGACACCGAAAGGCCCTGTGTCCCTGTCATGCCCGAGAGGTCAGCCTTTTGTGGACAGAAGACGTCCTCCATCCCCATGGCTCTCAATATGGTCACGAGGTCGTAGGTCTCTTCCACTTTGAATCGAGGGAGGCACACATTTACATTAGTCATCTCCATGCTCCCTGGGCTGGTCCACTCCATTAACTTCTCAGCAGTGAGTTTGTCTTCAAGCTATAAAGATGGAAAAAAAAAAAAATGAAACTGACATGATCAACTTTTGGACTCTGGCACACTTTAACAATGAATGGAATACGTGGGAAATTTTGAGTTCAGCAATAAATGCAACATACACAGTTGATCCAGTTTATTAGACGTTATTCTAATAAGCAAAAACAGCATGCCTGAACATATATGAAGACTTATTTGATTATATGTGTTCACATGTACAAACATGTATGTACAAATAGAATTACATTATTTTGAACCAAACGAACTATATATCACTACTTCTTATGCCATCTGTCTACTGTATGTGTCATTTTGTAGACTTTTTATTTTCTTGCACACATTATTTATTACATACTGCAGTCATAGTACATGACCTATTTCTACTCTTAGTTCTTGCTTGATATGTTTTTAAACATTTCTCACATTGGTATATATTTCTCTGGGTTTAATTGTAGCTTGTTGCCATCAAACTGACATTTAAGGTGTATGGCTCTACTTAAATGATAATAAATTAAGCCTGTGTCAGGCTGTAAGCTAAACTATTTATAATGTAAAGATGTACTGGGGATTGAACCCAGGGGCACTTAAACATGGAGCTATATCTGCAGCCCTTTTTATTTTTTTATTTTGAGACAGGGTCTCATATAAATTGCTGAGGATCTCACTAAGTTGTTGAGGTTGGCCTCAAACTTGTCATCCTTCTGTCTTGGCCTCCTGAGTTGCTGATTACAGATGTGTGCCACTGAATCATCTGATTCAGTGACTGAGTCATTGTTCCTTGTTTTGAATTTTTTATTATTCGAGGCACCTTGGCCTCAAAGTTTTTGTCTTGTTTAGACTTAAACAGTTATCATGGGGGGAAAAAATCAGGCAATAGAAGGAAGAAAGGTCAATGCGAGTGTTACCTCCTGCAGGCCATCTGCTTCATTGGGTAGCAGCAGGACCATGCTCAGGTGATTGCCTTTGTATGGTATTTCCAGGATCTTGGCCTGCACATCCTCCAGGAAGGCAAAATTAAAATGCCCGCTTTTGGCCATCATCTGCACAGATTTGCTCACATTCTACAATAAATTAAGGCATCAAATAAATACCAAGTTAGACAAAAAGATAATATTAATGAGACACCAAACACATCCCTCTCTTTTGGAGAAACAACTCAGGAATTTTGAGCAATAAAGACAGAAGTTACTATTTTTTGCAGGCACTCCTAACTAACTAAAATTATAAGAATAAAACAAAACAATATCTGCTTGTTCACGGCACGCTCTACTGTAGTGGTCCATCCCATCAGATGCGTCTAAATTTAACTTTCCACATGCAATACCTTATTCTGCCAGAACTTTGCTTCTGTGGTCAATTCCTTTTTAAATTCCTTATCCCACCGCCCTTTGAAGTAGACTGCATTCACCAGAACCAGTCTGGTGGTTTGGTCAATACTGCCACTAGGAAATAGGTCCTTGATTTTTTCTGTAAGGGGGAAAAAAAAGGTCATCATGTAAGTACAAATGGTTTCTGGAGAGACTGCTATGCACAATTTCATGACTGGTCCTTATATTTAAGTGCCATTGCTTTAGGGACTTGTGGACTGCCACCAGGTGCAGCCTTCTCATGGTGCCAGCCCTAGAGAGCTACAGGGATGGAGACAGGAAAGGAGGTGAGACTGTCTAGGGGACACCGAGGAGCTGATTTTATCTGCTATTCAGCTTGACTCTTTCCTTCCTTCCTCTGCTCCTCCCCTTCTGTTTTCCCAAGGTGGGCCCCTCACGTGGAGAAACAGGGCCTGATTGTCCTCAAGGACAATGGCCTGAGCTCTGTACTCTGACAGTCCCCTGCTGTCAGATGCTACTCCCGGGGGTTCCTTCCTCCTCCTCAGTCTCCTGTAGAACTGCTGCAAGGACGGCCTGTAGTAAGGGGTGGCACTAGTTGTCCACAAAATGGAGGCTTTGAGAAGCTCTCTGCAGTGGGTAGAGGAGACCCTGGGGTAATCCCTGCAGGAGGGTTGGTGGAGGTGTGCTCCAGGCCGTGACAGCTCAGTGGCAGGAAGCCTGGTCTCCAGGTGGGCTGCCTGTTTCCAGATGAGTAAGAGGAAGGAGCTCTTTGGACTGTTTTCTTCTAAAGATTTATAATCAACACTTGGCTCTGACCTCAAGAAAATCTCAAAACGCGGCTGAGTGGGAATTTGGGTTCCACAAAAATAGTGTCAGCCGGGGGCCATGTGCAAGTAGCTTTGCAGCCATGTCTCCACCTAATTGACCTCCTTCACTTCTCTCCCTGCTCCCCCTGGATCTCTCCACATTTATTGGGACCATCTGCCCTGCCTCCTCCATCCTCTCTGCAGATCCAATAACACCCCACCCAGGACTCCCTACCATGTCACATCTGGGGCTTCCTCACAGGGTGATCAAAAGTTTCCGCCATGAGTAGCCCTCCCATACTCTACCATTTGTTTGGCTTGCCACCCAGGAATTAATCTTCTTTCGACCTTCTTCTGGAGCATTTTTGAAATCAAGGGATTCCACAGTGGCTAGGTAAAATTTCTTAATCCCATCCAAATATTCCTTTGAGAAGTGGAGGAAGAAAGAAGGAAATAAGAAAGATTTATGTGTCACCCCATTTAATTATTTACAATTAAAGTAAGCTGAACCCAGATCCTGGCCAGACCACTATCTCTGCACATGCATATTTGTATACAGGCACCATGAGGGCAAGTGTGCAAGGAGAGTGCAGGATTCCTTGAGGCTCAACACCCCCTCACAAAACCCAGGGGAAGAAGAGGCTGGGGTTTGCAAATTTCAGTGCAAGTTAAAGGAGATCAATCACGTGGGAGACTTCTCACCAGTGAGCTCTACCAGTGCGTCTCTCATCTGGGTTTATATTCCCTGGTGCTTTCCCGGCCCCCTCCAGGAACCATCCCAGCCTGCCTGTTCCAGAAATACCCCATTAGTCAGACATTTCCCACAAAAGGCGTTCTCTGTGACGGAGTCAGTGCCTGTTCATTAATGGCATCTCCTGACTTATCTTTCCCCTGACCCACACTTCATCTAGGCCTGGTCAGGGACCGGATGCTCTAGCAGTCAGAGCTGTGATAGAGCTGCCTCCCCTGGGGCCAGAGCTGCCCAGGAGTCAGCCAGAAGCCTCTGTCTGGCTTTCCCCCATTTGGCCATCCAGAGACATAGGACCAGGAGGCAGACTCCAGGTGTGGAGAGCCAAGAGGAATTTACCTGAAGAAACTGAAACTCCTTTTCTCCATAGACTCTGTTGGCGATCTTCAGGTTGTAGGCATCACTGGGTTTGTTTAATTCAGTCAGAAACTTTTGAATCTCGTGGTGCACATTTCCTGACTCTCCAGCCTTCAACATCCAAAAAAGATGCTCATTGAATTACCCTGTCCATGTGTGTGCTAAACTCTCATGAAGTCACTTAGATCAGTACCAACACTTATGTCTATAATCTCAAAGATGACCTCTGGCTTATTCTCTGATATTTGCTGTATTTACCTCAAATACCCTGAAGAATTTACCTTACATTCAACTTCTTCCAGGAAATTCTTTGATCCAGCTCTGACATATTCTGATCTGTTCTCTTCTGAACTAAATGGCACCATTGGGTATCCTCTCAGTAGTTTAAATAATTAGGTTTATCTTTCCAGATAAACTCGGAGTTCCTTAAGGTGCAAACCTTATTTCACTTCTAACAGCTACCAAGCATATGGTCATGTTGAAGTTTGGATATTTTAAATGCTATGACATGAAGCCCTGATGTAGCCCTTGGTGCGATCATCTTCTAAGACTTGTTGACTGTCATCTGTCATGTGATGGTCATTCTCTGCATGTAAGCACACCTTGAGCCTGGTATTCAGCTAAGAGCAGCCTGTAGGTCATCTGAATCTCAGTCTAGCTGAGATGAAAATAAAAAAGCTCAGTGATTAAATAGCCTAAGAGACAGAGTGAGTAGCCAAGTTTTAAACTGAAGTCTATCTGAATCTGGAAATTTCTATTTAGTAGCTAAGAGTTTTGTTCTGTTAAAGCCCTAAACAAATATATCTGCTAGCCATCATTTTCCAAAATATAATTGAACTTGTGCTTATTCCTTTTCCTTTTAATTAAATCAGTTAAACTATTTTAGTAACATTATTGTGAGTGTGATCATTAGCTCACATTAATTATGACCTCTTATTTATAGTAGGCTGGGCCCTGTTGCCAGCGTTTGCAGATATTGGGTCAGATTCTTTTTGGTTGACTGGGATGAGCTCATTCTGACTCAGGGCAGTAATGAATTGCTTATGTTCACATTTGTGTAGAATGGAGCTGGTCTATCTGGTGTCCGACTTTTGTTCTTAAGTTCAATGCTGACCTTCTCTGAGTAAAACAAAAACTTGAAAGTAATAATTATGAAAATAAAATGTGAAACTGTTCCGTATGTCCTAAAGTCTTTCATCTAGGATTTTCCATTCCTCGGAGTTTATGTGAAATTCCCTGTTAAAACTAAGACCCTCTCAGATACTTCAGATATCTGGAGCTCTCCCAGGACCAGAATACTTACATGAGGGGCTGTGGGTTTCTTTGTTGCTTTTTCTGTGATTTCATTGAAATGAAGGACCTGGAAGAGACAGGATCTGGGTCAAGACAACTTTACTCAAAAGATCTGTGAATCCAGAGTAGAGAAAAAGAGAACAAAACCCTCAAAAAGGAAGAGAACAAAACGTAAAGACACTGAAAGCACCCAACCCTAGAACTTCAGGGTATGAATTTGTTCTTTGAAAAAACACAGAAAAGCTGGTTTATCTCCAGATACGTTGAAGAATGTGCCTTCGTTGTTCATTGGGGAGACCTTTGGTGATGGGTCCCTTGGATTTGGTTTAGTCAGCCCGTCACTTCGCCTTCTCAGCTCTGGTTGATGAGCAGTGGTGGAGGTCATCAAGAGAGGGCAGCCTTGGGGAGGGGGTGACTCCCCAAGAGCTCTGTGATCACACAGCCCTGGAAAGTCTGCTGGGCATCTTGTGTTACCCACCAGGTCCCCAGAGCTGCGACCGTCCCTGTGTGTGTGAGCCAGCCCAGTGAAGAGGAAAGCTGGGCAGGTCCTGCGGGTCAGCTGACGCCTACCTTCTCCATCTGCAGGGCAGTGTTCCCCCTGGCCCCTAGGTCGAGCATGGCCAGTGCTGACAGGATGCTGACCGGGGAGTAGAAGACGTTGTCCCCGTCCTTCCTCAGCTGCCGGAACAGGTCAAGGGTGAACTTGGTGTTGGCCACACTGAGTGAACTCATGGTGACTGGTTGGTCGGGAATTCCTAGGAAAGCAGTGGATCCAGCTTAGAAGGACTTTATTGTCATGAAATTTTCTTAAAAATGACTTATCTGGGTTGTGGAACTCTGGCCATTAAGATTTTTACCCTTTTTACTTTCCAAGCCTTCTGAATGCACATGTGTTCATCTTCTAATTGGAAGACTCATGAAAGTACTATTGAAAAAGACTTTTGTAGAGTAACAGAACATCTTTATCTTTCCTGTATCTTTCCCTTATCATTGGATGGCTAGGTTTGGGGAGAAAGGCTTTATTACAAATGCCAGGACAAGGTTTTCTGGGGCCAACGTGCAGCCAGGTCTCTGGAAGAAACTCTCTGACTTTTCTTTGAAGCTCTGAGGCTGACCCCCCCCCCAACTCCACCACATGATTGTAAGCATGGATCAGTTTTCTTTGAAATATATCTTTTTAGATAAAGACCAAATTAGGTCAAGGGGGTACGTTATTTTTTTTCCCCTGGAAGAATAAGTACAATACAATAAGACAAAGTACATGCATGATAGAAACCACATCTCTGTTTTGATCTTCGAAAGGAATTCCTGCTAAGCCGTAGTGGCTGGAAGCACTCACCTGTGTTCCTGAAGAAGCCGATGTGGTTGGGAGCTGTGAGCCTTGATGTGGTGAAAGGAAGATCCTGGGTATATAATCCTCCTCCTGCAAAGGCTGCCTCATCAATTCAGTTGTCTTTCAAGTAAATCAACTTCAGATTTCTCAATCACTTAGCCCACACTTCCTGGGCATGACAATTTATGAGAAAAGACAGGTTACTGTCCTACTGCTGTGTTTCCTTTGTCTTTTTGTGGGGACAGTTAAGAAACTGTAATCTTTGGTAATCATTGACTCATTTTGAATGCATGGAAAGGTGCTTTTCTAATACCAATGACGATGTGTTAGATATTCCAACTTCCTCATTGTCTTCAATTCCATCCTCTGTACATTTCCTCCATCTTAAAAAACAATCTTTTTTTTTTTCTTTTGATGTTGAACTGTTTTAAGGTACACTTTGGACACACAAACACCTACAACGTTTACTTATGTTTGTGATTTTTCAATTTTGAAAGGCTCCACTCATCCTTTCTGTAGGAATTACTTTGTATACCCAGGAAAATCGATCTTATTCTAGTGCAAAGAGGCACTGAGGAGGTCTCTGCAGACTCTGGGAACAGGGTCCTACCCTCATGCTCATTCCCGACCCTCACGCTCTGCCTTGCCCCTGGTTCTCCCTGTCTCTTCCCATGTCCCCTGCAGCCATCCTGACTTTTCTGATGCTTGAGGTCTGTGAGGACAGTTATTTGCCTTGCTACATTGACAAGCGGCAATAGTAAGAACGATCGAAACAAACAGAGGCTGTTTTGAACAGCAGTCTTCTAATTTCCCATACACAGTCAAACAGAAAAATGAGTTGTTTGGGTTGTCATGATCAGACTATAGCTCTGTCCCCCCTTCCCCTCCCCACCCCCTGGACAGTAAGCACCCTGGCTTCAGACTCATGAGCTGGATGCCAGGTCGAATACCTGTCAGAAATACCAGGTGGAGGTGTTCTTTGGATGCTGTTGTTATGTGCATATTCCTTTGGAGCCTTGTCCTCTGCAGATGCGTGGTGTTCCTGCAAGCAGACTAACGTCGATGATGGCTGGCTTCTATTGGGTCAGAAGATATTTTCACTTACACCTTAGAACTCAGGAAAGTAGGTCCATTTGCTATCCCCATTTCACTCTGACAAACTGAGACAACTGTTGGAATAAGTCACGTAGCTAGTGAATTGCACAGGTGAGATTTCAAGGCAGGTAGTCTGGCTGAGGAACCGTATTCGTCCATGGTCCATGGCATAGGAGCTAGGAGAGAATGGTGGGGGATATCCTGAGACACCCAAGAACATGGCATGTGGGGAAATGAGTGGTGATGGGAAAATGATTTCCTTTGAGTGTGGAGCTCAGAGAGACAATAAATTCCTGCTCAATTGTGTTAATCCATTTTTCAAACTATAATGAAATATTTGACACAGGCTACTTATGGACTAGGGGAGTTTCTTTTGGCTTATAGTTCTAAAGATTCAAGCCCAAGGTAGGTTGGCACATTTGTTTGGACCTCTGGAGAGGGCAGAACATCACTATAGGGACACGTGTTAGAGAAGATCACTCACCTTGTAAGTTGGGATGTAGAGAGAGGAAGAGACTGGGGTCCCACAGTTCCACTGAGAGCTTGTCACCAACTCTCTAAGGAACTGCAGTAAAGTCCCACATGTTAAATCCCCATAGGACCTCCCAATACCACCATCATGGGGTCCAACATTTTATTTATGGACCTTTGAGGGACATTCAACATCTGAATTATAGCACAATGATCCATTTCCAAAACTGCTCTATCTAGTTGGAATTTAGAAGAAATGAGAACTTTTGAGAGAAAAAAATTAGAGGGTAAAAGAAATAATGTTTTCACTGGACTGAACTCTGTGCCCTGAGGGATGTATGAGGCTAGGAGAGAGCTATTGTCCCCAGTAGATCTGGCTAAATGACCACAGGGAAGGGGCTTCTTGTTCTGAGGAACCATTTCTCACAGACATATAATGCATATACCCTAAGACTCACCACCTTAGACAACAGTTCACTGATATTTTTAGTATGATCAAAAATTGTTGGAATCATCACCACAATCTCATTCCTTTCATCATCTCTTAATGAAAACCCGTATTTCATTCTTTTCTTCAGACCCTGCAAACCACTGATCTCCCTCCTGCATCTACTGATTTGCCTGTTTTAAATGTTGCATATAAATGGAATCAGGCAATATTTGTCCTCTGGTGACTGACTTCTTCCACTTGGTACGTTTTCAAGGTTCCTCCATGTTGTAGTATGGATCAGTGCATCATTCCTTTTTATGACTGAACAATATTCCTTCGTATGAATAGACTATGTTTTCTTTAGCCATTCATCATTGATGGGAATTAGTATCGTTTTTATTTTTTGGTTACTATGAATAATGCTGCTCTGATCGTTCCCGGATACCTGCATTTGGTGTAGCATGTCTTCATTTTTTGGGGGGGATATATACCTACAAGTGGAATCACTGGGTCATATGGTAATTCTGCTTAACATTTTGAGGAAATGCCAAGACATGCTCTTTTGGGTCTCTTTTACCAATGTGTGTGCATCCCCGAGGAGGTTGTGAAATACAAGTTCCCTGAGTTGAGTTAGGGCATGGTCTAATGGATTGTTGGTGAACTAAGGATTTGTCCAAAGAAAGAAGCAAAAGAAATGATAAGATATCGAGATGAAGAATTCCACACATGAAGAATGTGGTCTCCTGGGCTGAGCCTTTACCATGGCTACAGCCACAAGACAGCAGTGACCTTTCCTCTATGGAGCAGGAGGGGGTCACTTGGATTCCATAGGGAAACAGCATTATCTTCCCTGTGGGACAGAAACAGGAAGCTCAGCCTGGAGGTGGAAAGGAGCAGTAGAAAGACAACCTAAGACAGACTGAGGTTCCAGGTGGCCAATCTTTGGAAGATAACTTTAGACTAAAGCTAAATTGTTTCGAGATGAGGAGTTTGTTATGAAGAGATTAATTTTGAAGAATGTTTCTAACTGATAACATCTAGGAGATTGCCTAAATTGAGACAGAGCTGGGATTAGTTTAAATGAGAATTCATTCCATGCTTTTCTTCTGTTCCTGAAAAGTGCTCCTGGCATGGGACAGGATTGTCAAGGAGATGCATAAATCCTCAGGATGTTTTGAATGTGAACCCTTGCCAGTTTATGTTGTCGATATTTAATAAAGCTATGCCAATTTCATTGGCTCTGGGAATCAAGTAATAAAATGAAATCTATAGGAAATTGTTCTTTCAGGAAGCATCCTGCTATTACCAATGTCTTTACATGTTGGTGAAGAAGTATCTCCTAGATTTTTCCAGAAACTTACCTCTTGGCACAGTGTGTGAAATATTCTCAGCATTGTTAAGTTGCAAACAAATTAGAGAGATCCTTTTATTACTTCCTTCTTCCCAAGAATATGCCCAGGCCTGTCTACAGGGAAGTAGTTAGTGAGGAAGATTCTCTAAGCATCAAGTTATAGAGTATGAGCCAGTTACTGTGTTTCCTAGGCTCTCCCTGCAGACATAGGTATAGACAGGTATGTGCTGAATAACTTCAGAGCAAGAGTAATTGGCTTTCCTTTTTAGTTTCCACAGAGGAAAAATAACCCCAGTAAGTTTAAAAAGAAGTTGGGCAACGAGCCTCATAGGTAAGCCCATCATGGAATGCAGACGGAACTACACCATCTCCTCGTCCTCCTCTCTTCCTGCTCCTGCAACACCCAAGACAGAATTGTCCTCTCTGTTTTCAAGCAAATCTTACCTTTTTCTTCACTGATCTCTTATAAGTCCCTCACTGATTCCTCTTGACATCCTTGATTTATTGCCGGCCTTTTCTAGAATTTCCCCTTCTTCTTTGTTTTCTCTGAGATGGATTTCCTCCATGTCTGGATCTCCCTTAATCTTTTCTCATGAGTCCTGCTCACCCCACTGTCCATTCACAGTGCACACAGGAACCACGGCCTTCTCTTGTACTCCCACACCTGTTCTGACCACTGTCCTCTCCCTTTCAGGGTCCAGTCTTAATTTCCTGGCCATCAAGTACACACCATGGACCCCCCTTGCCATCTCCCATGTGCCTCCTTAACATTCACTCTGTGGTCTCTTGCCTTTCAACCCCCCTGCCCCCTGCATTTCTATTTTTCACTTAACTGCTTTAACTACTCTGAGTGACTTCAAAGTTTTCACTTGATTGATGACCAATGGCATCTCATTCTTCTCTTTGTATATGTACTTCTGTTTTCTACTTGAATTTCTTTTTTGGTGAATTGTCTTTTTTTGCTCTTTTGTTCATGAGAATACTGGTATTTCCTTTTGAACTTGAATATGCTTTTTATATAAATCAAAGGTACCACACAGACCTATTGAGAATACTTTGTCCCAAAATAGCAGAATGTACATTTGTCTCAAATGAACATGGAATATCCTTGAGGATAGACCATATATTATACCACAAACAATCTTAATGAATAAAACAAAACCCTTGAAATATCAACTATCTTTTCTGATCACAGAGGAATCAAATTAGAAATTAAGACTAGAAAACAGGAAAATTCAAAAATATGTGGAAGCTTAAACATATACTCCAAAGCTATAATAACCCAAACAGCATGGTGCTGGCATAAAACCAGACACATGGACCAGTGGAACAGAATAGAAAACCCAGAGATAAACCCACATATTTACAACACACTGATCTTCAATAAAGGCAGCAAAGATCTACATCAGAGAAAGGAAAGGCCCTTCGATACTTAGTGCTGGGAAAACAATATCCATATGCAAAAGGAAGAGGCTAGATCCCTCTTTCTTGCCATATACAAAGATCAACTCTAAACGGATGAAGGCCTTACATGTAAGACACAGAAACTTCTAAATGACCAGAGGGAAATATAGGGGAAGCGCTTTAGGACATTGGTGTGAGCTATAAAACCCAAACACAGGCAAAGGAAGCAAAAACTAACCAATGAGACTGTACCAAACTCCAAAGCTTCTGTAGAGCAAAGGAATAAGGGATGAAGAGGAAACCCACAGGAGAAACTATTGGCAAACTATTCATCTGACAAGGAAGTAATTTTCAGGATATAAAAGGAACTCAACTTGACAGAAACAAAATGATCTCAAAAAATGGATGAATGACCTGAATAGAGATGGCTTAAAAAAGGGTACACACTTGGCCAATAAGTATATGAAAAAATGCCCAACCATGCCCATCACTGGAGAAGTGCCAACCAAGACCCTGAGATAACGTTTTGCCACCCTTAGAATGGGTATTACGCCCTGCATGGAAGCACAGAGGAAACTCACATTCTGTTGGTAGGACTGTCAATTAGTAGAGCCATTACAGAAAACGACATGGAAGTTCTTCAAAATATTAAAAATAGAGCTGCCATATGTTCCAGCAATCCCACTACTGGGTATATATCCACAGGAAATGAAGTCAGCAGGATAAAGTGAATCTACACTCACGTATTTACTGTAGCATTATGCACAATAGCCAGGATATGAAATCAATTGAGTTGTCCATCAGTAGATGAATGAATATTGAAAATATGGTAAATATATATACACAGTGAAGTGCTGAATGTGATCCTCTTATTTGCAATAACAAGAATGGAACTGGAGAATGTTATGCTAAGTGAAGTAATTACGTACTGAAAGACAAGTACTGCCGATCTCACTCATATGTAGAATCTAAAAACGATGATTACAAAAAAGTTGAGGGTAGAATCATGGTTACCAGAGGCTGTGGGCGGAAGTGGGGAAAAGGGATGGGGAAGTTGACCAATGGCTACCAAGTTACAGTTAGATAGAGCAAGAAGCTCAGTGTGATATTATTGCACAGTACGGTGAGTAGAGGTAACAATAATGTATTTACATTTTTAAAAGAAGAAAGGAATTTTAAATTTTCACTCTACAGAAAGAAATAAATGTTTGGGAGGATAAACATGCTTACCTGGTTCCACATCATGCAATGTATACATTGTATTAAACATTACATGGTATCACATTAACATGTACAACTTTTATGTTTTTATGAGTCAATTAAAAATATGTACTGCATAAGACAATATACCATATTGACTTAAAAAAGTCACAATGAGTACTCGTTAGGGTGGTTACTGTAAAAAGATTGAAAGTTATAATAAGAGTGAGTATGTGAAGAAATTGGAAACTTGATATAGGAATGTAAATTGATGCAACAGCTGTGGAAATCCATACTGTGTTTCCTCAACATCTTAAACATAGAATTACCAAATTATCTAGCAATTCTGCTTTAAGATGTATACTCAAAGAATTTGAAAACCGAGACTTAAGTATATATGAGTACTAATATTCACAACAGCATTATTAACCAATGAGACTGTTCTCATTTCCACAATAGCCAAAAGGTGGAAACGACTCAAACATGTATGTGTATTTTTTTTTTTCAGTACTGGGAATTGAACCTAGGGGTGGCTTAATGCTGAACTACATCCCTAATCCTTTTTTAAAAATTTCATTTTGGAACAGGATCATGCTAAGTTGCCAGGGCTGGTCTCCAACTTGTGATCCTTCTGTCTCAGCCTCCTGGTTCTATGTGTGTATAACGAATGGATATACAAGGTATTACACACACACACACACACACACACACACACACAGAGAGAGAGAGAGAGAGAGAGAGAGAGAGAGAGATTAGGTCTTAAAAAGGGATGTAATTTCTGATACAACTTAAAACAGGGATGAACCCAAAACATTGTGCTAAATGAAATGAGCCAGAAACTAAAGGACAAATATTGTTTAATTCTACTTATGTGAGGGACCTATAATAGTAGAACTCAAAGGGACAGAAAGCAGAAGAGGGTCACCAAGGTTGGGGCCAGGAGAATGGCGAAACCTTGTGTAATGGATTTAGGGTTTCAATATGTGATGAGGCAAAAGTTCTGCAGGTGGACAGGGGTGACGGTGGCCCATGTACTTAATGTAGCTGAATTTGTACAGTCAAAAACAGTTAAAAGGGGAAACTTTATGTTATGTGTATTACTATAATATAAGAAATTTTGGGAAAAAAATCCCTTTGGTGATTTATCAGCAGCCTCTGGGTAAGACCTTCTCTGTTCCTAACCGAATTTTCTGAAACATGTTTCTTTGTTGAGCTCTCTTCCTGGAAGTCCTGTCTTCATTCTCCTAAACACCCCTGGCTTCCTCTTCTCGGCTTGTCTCCACGGCCACCCATCCCAGCCGACACGATTCCCCAGGCATTGGTCTTCCCTCCTTCATTCTCCACTGGTCCACTGCTCTGGTCCCCTCTGGTGGCTTCATAGTCTATGATCTCAGCCTTGTCCCCTTCCCTTCCGTTTCTCCCACCTGTAAGTTCTGTCCTTTCTGTGACATATCTCCTGCTCCTTTAGTAAATCTCTTCCCCTCTATTCATTTTGGATTAATCCTTAACATTTCAGATTGATACTTTACATTATGCCAACACATCCTCTGTGAAAAATTGATTCCATACCTTCTGATCTTATTAAAAAAGTTACCTAGTTTCCATCAACCGGCTCTTCCCAGTGATAGCCAGATTTCATGAGGCAGACAAGTTGGTCTTTACTGGTTAAAAGACTGTCTTCCAAAGAACAATACTGGTTCTACTAAAATGTTCACAGGGCCACACCTCAGAAGAGGTGGAGGCTAGTGCTGCAGTCTGGCTGGGCACAAAATCACGAGCCACCACACAGCTTGTAGATTCAAACAGCAACTCTTTATTCTCGAACTGTCACCGGCACTTTACAAACACGTTCTGGGGAAATCCACGTTCTCTGCCCAAATCCACCTCCACTGGGCTTCTGTCTCCCAAAATATACTCTGAATCCCGTGAGAACTCAAGGGGAACTCAGGCAGCAGGATACGCCCTATTCCCAGCAGGAATAATCTTAAACCTTAAACCTGGAACCTAAACTGGGAACGCCCTAAACACGATTATGTTAAACCGGGAACACCCTAATCTGCCTTGGTCCTTGAGCAAGGTCACCTACATTCAATGTCACTGCAACATGGGGTATGCTGGCAAGGAAATTGTCATACCTACTTGGCTAATGGCTCCCAGCAGGCTAGGGTAACTTTTCTCTCTAGATTCACAGTATGATTCTATATGGTGAATTTTGCTTCTCTAAGTTATTTTTTAAAAAAATTACCCAAATACCAGATGCTTGCTATAGTAAGCTAAAACAATTTGAAAATATATGTAGGAAAGTATGAGAGGAGAATTCTTTCCATGTCCTCAATGAATGATCATGGAAAAACACGCTTGTTCTCATTCATCACATTAAACATGAAAAATCCAACTTTCATGTTTAAAAATTATTAACCAAAATCTAAATATATTTACTATGTGTTTTCCATCATATACCAATAACAAGTGTAGTTTAATTCAAGTCTGACGAACTCTCTGAACACTTGGAATAAAATTGTCAAGAGACACAAAAATATTCCATATCTTAAGTTTACCTACACAGTTTTAGTGCAGAGGAGAATAACAGGGTTGTTAATACAAGACTTTTGAATATAAAAAGTATATTAAATTAAGAGAAAATTCTTTGGGGGAAGTGGAGTAGAAATATAATTTCAAGGTAAAAAGGAATGAGGTAAAATATCCAGCTCTTTAAGAGGTTTGTCATCTGTTTTTTAATATGGTGGTGTCACATGGTCATACTCTGCTGGATGCGTGTAACTGTTTTAATTTGAAACCACAGCCTTTACAATTTGGCAGAAATGATGTTTTTTGAAATTATTTGGAGTATGGACAAAATTTTAGGTGTCATCTTAGAAATTTGCAAGGAGCATATCCTTTAAAAATACAACAGCTACAGGTGTTGTTGAGCAGAGGATTTGGAGATCACCTTCCAGGAGCCAGCCTCTCCTTGGTGATGCTGGGAACTTGTAACTGCCACATGTTGCAGGCCCTGGGACCAGTCACAGTGTGGCTGCGGCTGCTGCAGACACCTAACAGCCCAAGACTTTCTGGCAAGGAAAGAAGGTTTGGTTTTTCCTCTTTTAGGCAAGAGTAAGGATGACAGGTTCCCTCCACACACCTGCTGGGGAAACACCCTGGGGGTTCTTCAGAGAGGGAGGATCCCTGGAGGGAGCATGATGTCATACATTGATGGATGGGGGTGGATGATGCCATTTCATCTGATTGTGCAAAGGGACGTGGCCTTAATTTATACCTATCAAAGTCTGATGTTTATTGTTCTCCCAAACGTGTTTCTAAATCTTTAAAATTTAATTTAATTTTTTCAATTTCCTTTTATATTTACCTAAATGGTTTTATAGACTTTCTTTCCTCTCAAATTCTCTACTCATTCCATAACTTGATGACTTGAGTTGATGCCTTTGCCTCCTAGTTCATTAAAAAAAATATTCAGGACTTTGAATCCTTAACTACACACTTCACATCTCCTCACTCTTCTTTCTTCTTTCTATTGTATTGTTCCTCTCTTCCATTTCTCAGCCACACTTCACCAGTTGTAAAGCTTTCTAAATGGGTCTCCTTGTCTCTAGTGGAGTCTTTCCCTGGCTTAAATTGGAAGATTCTTCTAATCTCAGACAAACCATTGCTTATAGCCACTCTATCCCAATGTGGTTCTCCGTTTGTCGTTCAAGTTTTGAAGGAGTCTAGACTCTTCCCCTCTGCCCTCTGGCTTTTTTCTCAAACATTTCGTGGTCCCGTTTTTCCTTACATTCACCAAGGGATTTCTGATGAAGGTTCTTCGTTTGTTATGTGCAAATACTCATGGGTTCTTGAGGCCAGAGTCAAAAGCATTTCATGATAATACCAAGACATCATTTGCCTTTCAACTCTTATGATTTGTGCTGAAGGTGTGCGAGGGGTGGACAGCTCTGCTGATTTATTACACAGGAAGTGTTGGCTCCCAACTGGACTAGCTGTTGTGGGTTCTTCACTGCCACACGTCCAGGACAGGAAAATGCCACTTTCTACTTCTGAGTGTCCTTGAAGGAGGTGTAAAATCTGAGCTTTATTAAAGCTCAACTTTTGTGTATACATTTTTTTAATACTTTGTGTGATGAAATGAAAGATGAATATACAGCACCTTTTTACAACTTTGAAATACAGATGTGCAGGAAGTTGCCAAAACCTGTAGAAGGAGGTTCTCTGTTCTCTTCCACCAGTTTCCCCCCAAGTAGTAACATTTTGCATAACTACAGCACAAGTAGAGAAGCCAGGCATTGGTGCTGGTGCAAGTCAAATGACTCTTGGGAAGAAGAGAGGATACTTCTTATTCAGATAATAAAAGATGAATAGGAATTTGGTAAGTGGTAAGTCGGGGAGGGAGGTGCCTCACAGAGCAGGAAGAAAAGATGAAAGTTGTGGTTAGAGAAAAATAGATAATTCTGTTTCGTTAAAGAAAATGATTCCAATTTGTTAGAGCAAAAACAAACAAACAAACAAACAAACAAAAATACAGGAAGAGACACTCAAGTAGAAGATGAGATTGAAAGATTGGGAAGGAAAAATTGCCCAGTGACAAAGACCTTCTGAGTCATGACGGAAAAAGCCTGAGGGTTTTTTTTTTTTTTAAATATGTTTTTAGCTTTGTTTTTATGCTGAGGTCCTGGGAGCTATTGAAGTGTTTGAAACAGCAGGTAGCATGAATGGATTTATATTTCAGAATGATAACTGTGGATTTTTTGAAGATTGAAGGATTAACAGCAAGAAGCCCATTAGGAGGGTTTGTAGTAATCTATGGCAAGAAATTTGAAAGAAATATGATAGATGGAAAGATGGATAAGAAGAGAAATTCCAGAAATATGTAAGAAGGAAAAGTTTCAGGTCTTGGTTATTGACAGAGGTGGTAGAAGAAAGAGAGAAATTTGATGACTCACAAATTTCTGACTTAGGTGGCAGAATTTAATGATGGCACCATTTTTGCACACTCAGGTGGGAATATTAGAATTTGGCTTTCCAGGACACATCAAAGGTGCAGATGGCTGGTTTTACAGGTAGAGTCTGGTGATGTAATCCGATTTGGGTGTCGCTCATTCAGGAAGTTGTTAAAATAATGTGAATGTTGGAGGGAGGGCATGATCTAATAATGGTGGTGGGGGGAAGGTTAAAAACTGAGATGAAGTCAGTGGTGGAAAGAGGAAAAGGAGCTGGAGTAGTTCACTGGGAAAGGTGAGAAGGGATGGGATACCAGGAGGGAGTGACCCACATGTGAAATGGAAGACATGTTCAGCGCAGTGGTGCCAGGCACTGTGGCCCAGGATTCCTTCACACTCGTCAGAATTAAGGGTCTTGAAGAACTTTTGTTTTTGTGCGTTTCTCTAATGATATTCACTGTATTAGAAATTTAAGCCAAAAAACCCCCTCCTTAAATATATAAATAATATCTTAACATTAAAGTAACAATGCAACCATTGCATGTTAATATAAATTTTTCATTCACGAACCTGTTTTCCAATTACTCCACCCCAAATAGTGGTAAAAGAGGCATTTAAATTTTCATTTTTACAAATCTCTTTCAAGTCTGACAGTATAACTGATGTCTACCTAGATTTACACATCTACACACCTATTTACTCTATTACTGTATGTTGTTTAGATCAAAGTACATGAAGAAACTCTGGTCTCACACAGACATGTATAATTGGAAAATATTTATAGGCAATTAACTGTGATATTGCATTTGGATACTACACCAAACCTCAAAACTGTTGGAACTGAGAAACTGCATCAAACTGGAACCAGTAATGGGCAACGACAAGTGATGAAATGTTGAATTAGGAAAATAATTCAACTATATTGAAAAGAGACTTAAAGGAAGCATAACTATGTTGAAGTTCTGCATAACAGTAATAATCAATAGCAAATTATTACTATTGACCTGCTATTCTATAGGCTTGAATTTATATTAGTGGATTAATTTGAGAATCACCTTGCTTAGAAACTGATATAAAAAAAAGTGGTATAAAAATGCCTAGAGTTTGTGGGAAAAGAAAACAGAAAGCTGCCCTGGGCAGGGGGAACTGGTCTGCACAGAATTCTCCCTTGATGATGAGCTTACAAATCCAAAATAACTAAACCCTTAAGTGGCAATTTCCTTAGGCTATGAAATGTTGAATTAAGAAACAGAACAAACAAAAAAATCAGTGAACAAAACAGACAAAAGAGTCCACTCTCCAACAACTTCAGATAACCATATTTTTATTAAGATAATTAATAGAATTAGAGTTAATAAAATTTTGATTATGTAAGATTTATTTATTAAATACATAAAACATTATTGATGTCATGATTAAATAGTCATGATTGAAACTACAAGGAACCCCAAATCCTGGATAGCAGGGTGCATAGAGATGGATGTTCATGAGAGAGAGGACTGAGGGAAAGAGGGAAGAGGAAGGTCAGCAGAAGGTAGCAGAACCTATTCACTGCTCTCCCTTATGAGAACCAGCAATGGTTGAGGGCAACGGTGCTTAGTTGCATGAAACTTCATATCTTTTACCCAGTAGATGGTCCAATCCAGAGCAGAGGTAAGTCAAGATAATCTATATCCCATAGCCAGAAAATTTCTGGGGCTTGTCCTTCTCATCCTCTTTTTAAAGCTATTGAATCCAGAGGAAATGCATTTTCTCGAAGAAAAATCTTTAAGCCAAAAGATTGAAAGGCTGGCCTAGGATAGTATAAGTTCATAGAATCTGAGTGTCCTGAAATTGTCCTGATCCTTTGAGTTTCAGGCAGGAAGAAGTTTGTCAGTTACTTCCTTTGAAATTTTCTAACAGCAGAAAGGGTTTAGGTTTGGGTGCAAGAAAAGCCAAAGGCCAAATGTTCTCTGTGATAAGTGGATTCTGATCCATAATGGGGAGGCATGGGAAAAATGGAGGAACTTTGATGGGGCAAAGGGACGGAGGGGTTGGGAGAGGGTATGGGGGTAGGAAAGATGTACAATCAGGACGTTGGCATTGATACAACCTACCAACCTTATTTAATTTTATGTGTATCCATGCGCATGTGTGTGTAGTGTGTATACGTTTCATTCTCTGCAAAAATTCATCAAGAACAGGTTTGAATATCCATCAGGATGTGAAGACAGAGCCGTTTTTAACATCACCATAAGGAGACTTTATATTGCCTTATAACGACTCTGCTCTTTTTCTCCTTCCCACTGTCCCTAACCTCTGGCATCCATTAGTCTATTTTCTATTTGTATGATTTTGCCATGTCATCAACGTTATATAAATTGATGGATGGATCATTCCATATGTGACCTTTCAGGTCGGGCATTTTCACCAAGCATTGTTCCCCCAAGGTTCATCTCAACTGTTGCAGGCACCAGTAATCTTTTCCTTTTATCACTTCATAATACTCCATGTGCAGGGGCAGCAAAACTCCATCTTCATCTAATTAGGGTCCTGGTTGGGTCTGAGAATCAAATTGACATAAGATGGATGAACAGGAGAAAAGCATATGCTTTTATCTACTGCAAGCTTTACCAGGCAGGGCAGCCCTCATAGAGAAACCAGGACCCAAAGAAGCAGGTCGAGGTAGTTACTGATATGTCGCATTGAGCAAAGAATGGTAGGTTGCAAAGAAGCAAAAGAAAAAAACAAAAACAAAAACAAAAACAAAAAAGCAAAAACCCCAAACCTGCAGAGGCTTAACAGAGTTGTTTTAACAGGGTCTGTACAGAGTTACTTTGGTGGCGGTGTCTCACCCTTGAGGTCAAGGATGCTATTGCTTTTTCTACAGGGCATCTGTCTTTTACATGAGAATTTCATCTCCTGCTTTTAAGAAAGAGCATGAGGGTCAGAATGGTCTTTTTGTTTCTACTCTTTTTCAAGTACCTTTAATGTAAAAGTCGATATGCCAGAGTGGTATACTTTTAGCTCCTTCCCATGGTCTTCCTTGCTACCAGGTAGCTACCTGGCTACCTAGTATCTCTCCAAGGAGGAGTTGAGTCTCAGGAGAAGCAAGCAAGCACATCCCTGGCTGGTTATTATTTGCAGAGCTACCAATGGCTCCCATGCCAGGGGCTCACCTGTGTTGTCAGAGGGGCTCCTGCTCCATTAGGAGAGGAGGGAGGAGCGAGCCTAGCTGGATTGAGTTCTTTTGTAGGGAGGGCAGGGTGTGGGTCCCTCCTTCTGTTGGGTGAGAGGATATAGACGCTCTGCTGCTGGGTGGTTCCTCCAGGGCAGGGGGCACAAGCCAGCTGGCTTTTTCTCAGCAGAGTCTGCCCTTGGCTGTTACTTGTGTGATTTCTGGGTCTCATATTTGTACTTAGCATCAGGATTGGGGAGAAACAAGTCCACCCCATCTTGTCTCTCTGTCACTTTCAAGTATTAAATATACAACAACATAAGAAGTTTTCTTTGCTTTTTTGGGTGTTAAAGTTTTAAATGAGAAAGAATACCCTCAAAATTTCCTACAGGGCTTGTTTGGTTGGACACAGGCAACTGTTGAAAGAAAGAAGATTCAGATACCAAGGTAAGAGACCAAGTGGGTCTGGTGTGGAGACCAGGTATGAGCTGGCTCCAGGCTTAGCTCAGTCCCTAACCAACATTTTGCATTTAGTTAACCCTAAGTTTCCAGTTCTTCCTTCTGTAAGATGAGTGGTCTGCCCTAAATGAACTTTGGACTCCTTCAGCAAACTAGAATCCATTCTTTTTCCACTTTGCCAAGTGAGAAGGATAGGCCAGGATTCCTCCAGAAATTTCTCTTAGCAGTCAAGGCAATTAGGTTTGGGGAAGATGGGAAGGAGAGACCAGATAGGGTACATCCGTGTGCACTCAACCGCAATTGGATCATTTACTCATTAATAACTTATTTATTTGTTCGTTGTCACTAACAAATTATATCCTTGCACACTTACTCAGTGCCAGTATTGCATCCTGTAAAAGAGTAAGAACAAACAATAAGACAGATTCACCCTTGGTGCTTCTAAGCCATTTTTTTTCAGCAATATCTGCCAATACATTCCCATTAAATAATGTAAATAAGTAACTTGAGAGGCCAAGGCATTGAATGTGTTTAGGCTCAATGGGCAAGACATTGGCATTGACTCTGTAAATCTTCCCAGGAAATGTGGCACCATTGTTTCAACACCATGAATCCCAAGGCCTTGGCACTCCTTGGCCTCCTTGAGCAAGCTCCAGTTAATCTGCAAGCTTTTGTTCTCTAATAACTTGTGCAAACATGAGCTACAAATGCCCTTGTCTTGTCTCTGTTCATTGTGCTGGGTAAATGGAAGAAGAAATTCTAGCTTGTCTCCTCCTTGTGAAGCAATCAGGTAGGCAACAGATCAATCTTCCAACACTGTGCCTGGGACAGTTACAGAATCTTGCAATTCCACACTTTGTAGATTTTGCTTGGTTAAGAGCACGGTGTCACCTTTCAGAGGCTCTGGGCCTGGACTCTGCTGTGAGAAGCAGGTAATCAGACAGCCCTTGGTTCCAGAACCATAGGACTCGAAGGCAAAATAAGCAGTAAACCTGAATTCAATTACAGCGTACACTTCAAGGAGGGAAAATATAGTGTGGATAATGATCTAGCAAAACAACAGCAGCTAAAGTTCTTCAGGGGGTCTGGCCAGCCATGGCCCTGCATGGGGTCAGCTGTAGGCCTGAGAGAAGGGGCCAAGCAAGACAGAGAAGGGACATCAGAAAGGGTTGCATCAAACCTCCTAGACTTGCCACTGATGAAAACCAGGCTGGGAGGGTTCCCCAAGACTGCCCCGGGGGAGGGAGTAGTGAGGTCTGAGGTGAACCAGACAGTGGAGGGACATGGACTCTACTCCCAGATCCCTGCTGGGGCCTGTGGTCTGCTTCTCCTTTTCTCCTTCCTTTGGCTCCGGCATCTTCCTTTCCTGCTTGTCCCTCCTCACCCTCCCCACACCCCACGCCTCTTTATCCTCCACTTGGCACCCGCCATATTGGTTCTAGCACCTTCTACTCTTCTTTCCTTGGCATCCTATTTTTCTGTCCTCATCTTGATTAAATCAATACTCTGCCTAAATCTTATTTTATAGGTGGATATATTAAATATTTTATATTTATCTCTCTAAAATAAAAGAGCCCATTAATTAAATTACAGTACGTCTCTGTGTCACTGAAACTGGAATTTGAATTCTGCCCCTCAAAGGAACCTATTTTTCCCCTAATTGGGACTCTCCCTCTTCCTTCTTTCCATTTCTCTTTCTCTTCTTTCCTTCCTTCCACCCTTCCCCTCTCTCTATGTCTTTCTCTGTTCTCTGGTTAAGACTCTATTGTATACAAATCTCAAGTAACAGAAACATGTCCTGCTATTTCCTGCTCTCGGCCCCACTGGGTACACAAGAAGAAGAGCTCAAACCACACCAGCACCTTTCTTTGGATAGGCCTTTATTTGACAGGCTGAATTCTGCCTCCCTCCCCATCCCACTAACACAAACACTGTGGAAGGCAGTCTTCAGGAGCATGGGAACAGAGAGTGGTGTGAGAATCGGGAGGAGGTAATGAATTTTTGAAAGACTGAGAAACTCAGGAAGCAAATTAGCCCTAATAAATTGAACCGGCAAGAATGTTCTAAAACTCCGGGTTAGTGGCCTTCAGAGGAGGGGCTTACTAGGGCTCACAGGAAGATCAGAGAGGCATGGTTTGGGCACTCCGGACTTTCCATTTCAGTCCAGACCCAGCCTCCCACTGGTCAAGCCAAGATGTGGACAAAAAGCAGCTGAGCAGAGACTGTACAGAAGCTTCAGGGTTTGAAGGTGGCAGAGTGTTTCCTGGGACATTGGCAGCTGTGGGGAAGGAGGTCAGCTTCAGCACACTTGATATAGATGCCGTATCAAAGTCCAAACTGCAGATGGAGATTTATTAGAATTTTCTGTATTCATGAGTAATAATGTTTCTCTGGTACTCTCTTTATAATTTATTCATTTTTGTAACAACAGCATCAGGCGTCTTCTGGGCCCATAGGAAAGCAGGATTTGCAAAGTTGGCATAAGGTCAGTTGGTCCTGATGGCCCAGCTCACCAATTCCCACAGGATCTCTACAGAAAAGAGCCCCTGGCAGGGACTTATTGAATTCCCCAGCTGTATGCACCGTGCTAGACCAGTACCCATTATGTAGGAGGTGCTCAGTAAGTGTTGGTAGAACACCCAGCTGAGGCTTTGGATGAGTTCCTAGTGAGGAAGAATTAGAAATGGTCACTATACACATCACTCTTCCTTTGTTGTGAAGAGTTCAGTTCACCCACTAAACACGCTCGTTCCTCAGGGTGACATCAGCTAATCCTTGACTTCCCAGTTGAAGGATAGTATAAGTACTTATCTAAACTGGGTGCACCCCTCCTGGTGCCTGCCGCTGATCCTGATAGAACAGTGAAACACAGTCAGCATGCCTTCACCAGCAGGACTGCCTTCTGCAGAATCACACTTTCCATTTCATAGACCTGGACACTACAGGGAGGAGAAGCAAAATAAAATGTTATCTCTTCTTGAACAGCTTTTACTTTACTTGGTGTAAATTATAGGTGTAGTGCCCTTGAAGGGGAAATGGGAACCCTGGCCCTTCTTCTGTCTTTGGTTTCTGGCTGTCATGAGGTGAGCAGGTTGCTCTACTGCATGCCTTCTGCCATGATATACTGCCTCACCAGTGGTCAAAAGCATCAGGGCCTACTGATTATGGACTAGAATCTCTGGGCTGTGAGCCAAAGTGAACATTTCTTCTTTTAAAGTTGATTATCTCAGATATTTTGTTATAGTAACCGAACGCTGACCAACACATTCTTTAAACAACAAACATCATAGAACAAAGCGTGTTTAACACAACAACCATTTTATTCACTTCCAAATCTGTGGGTCAGGAATTCAGGCATCACAGTGGGAGGGCCTAGTTTCTGTTCCATATGATATCTGATGAGGTTGGGAAGTCTAAGAAGGCTCCTTCACTCACATGTCTGGGCCATGGATCTCTCAGTTAGCAGGGTTGTTTCTATTGCCAGGCCTCATCCTTTCTACTGGACACCCCCATGTGGTCTCTTCACATCTCTTCACATGATCTCTCCAGGAAGGGAGTGGAGTGGGGTTTTTACATAGTAGCTATAGGCTCCTAAGAGCATGAGTTGAAGTCATTAAGTTTACTTAAAACGTAGGGCTGAAACAAGTTCATCATCATCATTTTTTAAATTAGTAGATTATTTTTGATAGTTGTTTTAGTGCTGCAGTCTGGCTGGGCACAATCAGGAGCCACTTGTCAAAAGAAACTAACTTTATTTTTAGAACCACACGCCAAACAAAACAGCCTCTCAGGAAAAACCCTCGGAGCCCCAACTGCCACCACCGGCTTTCCACAAGCCTCTCTCTCCAACACAAGCTTCTCTCCACCTCCCACAATCCTCCTGCTCTTGAGGCCGATTGGCTGGGTCACGTGGGAGGAGCCAAAAAAGTCCCCCAATGAGCAGCTCCGTGGTCTGAAAGGGCAGGGAAACAGCCCAATGAGCATCACGGCAGAGGAGCCAATCAGCTAGATGTTGCTGGGGCCACTGTGAGCCAATCATCAGCCGGCAGCTGGAAGTTTGCTGGCAGCTGGAAGTTTGCTGGGGCCCCTTCAGCTGTGAGCCAATCATAAGCCGGCATTTTAGATTTATAGAAAAATGGAGCAGAAAAAAACACAGGCAGCTCTCCTATACTCTGTCTCCCACTCAACACCATATCTGCTCCTATTAACAAGATCTTGTATTAATGTGGTACTTTTGTTACATTTGATGGACCAGCATGGATATATCATTAATTAAGTCCATAGTTTACATTAGGTTTCACTCTTTGTATTGCAGTTTTATGTGCTTTAACAAATGCACAACGTCATGTACTCACCATTACAGTGTCACATAGAAAACTCCCACGGCTTCAAAAGTCCCCTGTACTCCACCTGTCCAACCCTTCCCAATCCCCTTCCATTCCCTGAGGTCCTAGAAACCACTTGTCTTTTACTGGCTCCATAGTTTTGTCCTACATGTAGCTTTCTCAGAGTGACTTTACTTAACAAGATACATTTAGGTTTTTCTATGTCTTTTCATAGTTTGACAGCTCACTGATTTTAGTGCTGATTAATATTCCACTGTGGGGATGTCTCACAGTTTGTTTATCTGTCTGCAAATTAAAGGACATTTTCAGTGCTTCCAATTATTGACCATTATGAAAATCTTCCGTAAACGTGTGTGTGCAGGTGTTTGTATGCACATAAGTTTTCTATTCATTTAGGTAAATAATTTGGGAATATGATTTCTGGGTTGAATGATAAGACTGTATTTAGTTTTGTTATGAAGTTGCCAAACTGTCCTCCAAAGTGACAGAACCAGTGTGAATTCCTGGCACAGTGACTGAGAGTTCTTGTTGCTCCATATGCTCAGCAGCATTTGACATTGTCAGTGCTTTGAATTTTAGCCATTCTACTAGATGGGTATCTTATCAGTATCTCAATTTGCAATTCCCTCATGATGTGTGATGCTAAGTATCTTTTAATGTGCTTCTTTGCCATTTATATATTTTCTTTGGTGGAGTGTCCAGACTTTTTGCCCACTTTTTAATTGAGTTGTTTGTTTTCTTATTATTGAGTTTTAAGAGTTCTTTGTATATGTTGGCTACAAATCCTTTATTAGATGAGTGTTTTGCAAATATTTTTTTTCCTAGTCTGTGGGATCACCTGTTATCTCTTAACAATGTCTTTTGTAGCATAGAAGTTTCTGATTCTAATTAAACCTACCATGATTTTTTTTTTCTTTCTTAGGTCATGTTTTTGGAGTTGAGTCTAAAACCTCATCATGAAACCAGAAGTTGCATAGATTTTCTCTAGAAATTTTACGACTTTGCATTTTAAGTCTATGATTAATTTTGAGTTTATTTTTATTTGAAGTGTGGGTTTAGTGTCTAGAATGATTTTTTGGTATGTAGCATAATTTGTTAAGAAGAATATCCATTCTCCATTTGAGCTGCCTCTGTTCCTTTGTTAAAGATCTGTGGACTCTACTGGTATAGATCTACTTCTGGGCTCTTTTTTCTACCCTATTGATTCACTTGCCTTTTCTCTCATCAATAATATATTGTATGGATTACTATAGCTGTATGGTCAATTTTAAAATTGAGTATCAGTTCTCTACCAAAAAAGACTGATATTTTCCTTTAATCGTGGTTATTTTGGGTCTTTTGTTTTTCCATATAAATTTTAGAATCAGATTGCAGATATACACAATGTAATTTTCTGGAATTTTGTTGTGTATGTATTGAATCTGTAGATCAAACTGGAAAGAACTAACATTTGAATATCATTGAGTATTTTTAACCAAGAACATGAAATATCTCTCCATTTATTTTGATCATTTTTGAGTCCTCTCATGAAAATTTTGCAGTATTCCTTGTCTTTGTTTGATTTACACATATTTTTGGTGCTAATATAAACAGTTCTATATTTTTAATTTTGAATTCCATGTGTTCATTTTTTTTGTTATATAATAAAGTAATGAATTTTGCATACTAATAAAACATAATTTTTGGCATATTTTAACACTAAAACCAGTCAACAGGGGAGAAGACTACACAAAGTGTGCATATTGAGAAGTTCTTTGGGGACCACCAATATAAGAGGTCACCATGGAAAAATGGAGAAACTGTGATTGGGCAAAGGGGAGGTAGGGGAGGGAAGGGGGTATGGGGACAGGAAAGATGGTTGAATGAGATGGACATCATTACCCTAGGTACAAGTCTGACTGCAAATATCCAATTGTATACAATGGATCAAAATGCATTCTGCTGTCATACATACCTAATTAGAATAAGTAAATTAATTAAAATTTAAAAAAGAGGCCACTATGTCAGAAAAGTAATTTATATGCATGAAACTATTATAGAACCACAGGAACCTACTTTTGTTCATGGCTGTGATGATGAAGAAGTCCTACAAGAAATATTGGAAGTCATCTTTAGTGTGGGCAGAGGGAGGTGTTGTAAAGGTCATAAAGCTCCTTGAAGGTGTCATTAAGGCATAGTAACTTTCTATTAGTTTATAAATTCTGCCCCCCAAACTATTATTATAGTATTTGAAAAACAACTGTAAGCTTAACACCACTTGAAAATGTCTTTTAAAATAATTATTTTGAAAAGGAAGACTACAGTAGAAAGATTGGTCAACTTTATTTCAAGCCTTATTTACAGACATCATCAAGACCGTGGTGTTGGCAGAATGAAGCAGAATGGAAAACGCAGAATAGAGCCACAGGGATATGCTCAGCAGATTAGTGACAGAGGTGCAAAAGCAACTCATGGAGGAATGATGGCCTTTCCAACCCATGGGGCCGGAGGAGTCAGAATCTATAGGAAAATAAGCAAATGGTCTTCCCTAAAACTCAGTGCAGAAACAAACACTGGCAACAGTGAAAACTTGATCTAAACTTCAAACCTCATTCACGATGAACTCAAAATGGACCACAGACTTAGGTGCAAATATAAAACTATCAAACTTTCATCAACAAAAAGATAGGAAAAGATCTTTGGGAACTAAGGCTAGGCAAAGAATTCTTAGGCTTGACACCAAAAACTTGAGGGATGGAAGAAAAAAATTGATAAATTGGGCCACACCAAGATTAAAAGCCTTTTCTATGTAGAAGACCTTGTGCAGAAGATAAAACTACAGGGTATCTGACAAAGGACAAGTCATAAGAATATTGAAAGTCTTCTCAAATCTCAGCATCATGAAATAATTGAATTAGCAAATGGTTCAAAAGTCATGAAGAGACGTTTCAGCAAAGAAGTTGTGAAAAATAGCAAATAATCACATGAAAAAATTCCATTATCTATTAGGGATTGAAATGAAAACTACAGTTAGCTTTCCCTACTCACCCATCAAAATGGCAAAAATTTAAGCATAGTGACAGTCCCAAATGCTAGGCAACGATGTGAACTGTGTCACTTGCTCATTAGTGGTGGAATACAAAATGGTATTCTTAGAAAGGGATTTGGCAATTTCTTAAAAAAAAATTCAATTACATATGACCCATCTTCATTTGTAAGACCCACAAAGTGTAGACCACCCAGGTATCATTCAGTCAGAAAATGGTTAAATATACTGTGCTCTATCCATACTATGGGATACCAATCAGACTTAAAAAGGGATGCAATAATATATGCAGCAACCTGGATGCATCTCCAGAAAATCGTGGTTAGGGAAAAAGAAGCCAAACCCCAGAGGTTACATACAGCACAATTCTATTTATTTGACATTATTGAAATGACAAAGTTAAAAGAATGGAAATCAGATTGATTCAGATTGATTAGTGGATGCCAGGCTCTAAGAAGGTAGGGTGGAGGAGTGGGAGTGGATACCAGAGGGTGGAAGAGGAAATATTTGTCTCTTGGCTTTGTTAATGTCAATATCCTGGTTGAGAGTTGTAAAATAACTCTATGAGATGCTACCCTTGAGAAACACACAGGAGTACACAGGATCACTGTATTATGTCTATAAACCTATGAGTGAATCCACAATTATCTTAAAATAAAAAGTTTGATTTAAAATAGAACACTATTGTTGATGTATAATTTACATATAGTGAAATGCTCAAACACATCAGGTCATTCTGGACCCAGGGAAGCCATACTCCTATCAAGAAATGAGGCATTTCTGTTGTTCCCGAAAGTTCCTTTTCACCCTTTCTTAGCCAATCCTTCCCAAAGATAACTATTCATGAATTTTGTTATTTTATGATGGTTTTGCTAAAAAGTTTGTGCCTTTTTTGTAACTCACTGTGATGCATTTGAGCTTCATCTGTACTGTGTGTTTGTGTTTTGTTCTTTTTTGAGGCTGGGTCATGCTTCACCACATGGTGCAATGTGGTTTCTTCATGGTTTTTCCTCTTGGTGGGCACCCAATGTGTGGCTCTTATGTTTATAGAGTTCTACTGATGTTCTTCTAAAAGACTTGTAGTGGGCATACTTTCAATTGTCTTAGAGAAGTACTTTGGAGGAATTTCTAGATCTTAGGGTAAATACATATCAAACCTTGTAGGAGAGTTCTGGTTGCTCCACAACCCTGTCAGTTTGGGTTGGTCACTGTGTCATTGGCTTATTCTCATGGGTGTGATGTTATGTGTCCCTATGGTTTTAATTCAAGGTACTCTAATGACTAATGGCATTGAGCTCTCTGTGTGCTTATTGGCCATCCACATGTTCTTCAGTGAATTTCCTGTACAAGATATTTGCCTATTTCTGTATCTGTAACTTTTTGAGTTGCAGTATTTTTGTGTATTCTGCACACAAATATCATTTTAAATCTGCATTGTGAATATCTTCTTCCAGTCTATGGCTTGTTTACTTCTTAAAAAAATTTTTTTTAGATGTTGATGGACCTTTATTTTATTCATTTATTTATATGCAGTGCTGAGAATCGAACCCAGTGCCTCGCACATGCTAGGCAAGTGCTCTACCACTGAGCCACAACCCCAGCCCCTTGTTTACTTCTTAATAGTGTTTATTGATGAACTTTACAGCCTGTTTTTATGTACTTAGTTCTCTCTCAGTTTATCTTTTAGTAGGGGATCCCTCTTGACTTGCCTGAGAAAAATTTCCAAGTGTAAAGACGAGGTAAGGAGGCCCACGTGAGATTGGAAGCATCCACCCTCAGGGACATAGAAAGGTTCCCTATTGTTAAAGGGCTCTCTCTCTCTCCATTCTGGAAAATATAACAATGACATTGTTGATTATTTTTCATGGATATGTGCCTTACACATTTTCTTTCTTTTTTTTTTCACATATAGTTCTTTGTCAAAGGCTTGTCTGACTGAATGGAAAGTGCTGTAGGTATTTAAAAAATTATTAGTTTTGTACCACATGACTTACTTTAAAAGAATTGCCTTATGCATGGGAAAGTAAAAGTTGAAGTGTTTCATTGAGAAAGTCATGTTTTTATTTTTTTTTTAATTTTAGTTAATTTTTTTTTTAATGTCCTGCCAGTAAATGATGAAACTTTTGCAAAAAATGGAGGTGGGTTGTGGAGATCACAATCCAAGGATCTGGAGGCCTGAGAGGTGTCGACTTTGCAAGCCACAGCAAAATACCCTTGAAAGTGTCGTTCTCACTTTAAATTACTAATAAAGTGTGGCTCCAGCCCACAGCACCTGTGGAGCCCTCTTGGACCCATGGGGACGAAAGCCAATAGAGAACTGCTTTCCCTGTTTTCCTCCTGGGTGGAAAGCAAGGTTCCTTGGAAGGTCTGAAGGCCCAGGTGCCAGAGCCTAACTTAAGCACAATCATGGCAGTAGCCTTCCCTCCTTTCCTGATCCACCTCTTTCTCTCCTACTTCTATTCCATATGATCATGTTCCAAATACATGACCCGAATGTAAGACTCTGTCTATGGGTCTTCTTCCAAGGAATCCAGGTTAGGACCTTAGGGGAGGAGGAGTCAATGGGAGGGTAAACAGAGGCAAGAGTGCTGGGCCAACGTACACCCTCCCATCTGAAAGAAGTAAGTGCCTCTCCAATAGGCACAACAGTGACACGATCCTGACCAAGGACATAAAGAGTCTCTTTAATCAGCCTGATACTTACATAGAA
The DNA here is from genome assembly GCF_001458135.2 of Marmota marmota marmota. NCBI lineage: Eukaryota > Metazoa > Chordata > Mammalia > Rodentia > Sciuridae > Marmota > Marmota marmota. Next base: position 6,708,056 of record NW_025999990.1, on the reverse strand, counting down.
AGAAAGTTAAGAAATTTATGTCTCTTCTTATGGGATTTCAGGAAAGATGAAAACAAAATCAGGAGGTAGAGGATCAGTTTTCAACAGAGGATTCTAACCTCCCCAACCACGGATGCCCCAGTGGGATTGGGGGATTGGCTCATGTCAGAAAATACTTCCTGGGGCTGGGGATGTGGCTCAAGCGGTAGTGCACTCACCTGGCATGCGTGCGGCCCGGGTTCGATCCTCAGCACCACATACAAACAAAGATGTTGTGTCCGCTGAAAAACTAAAAAATAAATATTAAATCTCTCTCTCTCTCTCTCTCTCTCTCTCTAAAAAAAAAAAAAAAGAAAAGAAAATACTTCCTCTCAACACAAAGAAGGGATTGGAAGGTGGTGAGCTACTTTGAGTTCCATGTGGTTGCTCATGTACAATTATTTTTATGAGAACCTGGGGGGTCATTAGGTCTTAGATCAAAGTTTCTGGTTCTTGTGTTTTGTAGAATGGTTGAGTTTTGACTGAGGGCAGATACATTGCATGCTGAGAAAGAAGAGAAAAATTTATGCCATATGGACTTTCTCTCATCACACATAGTGCAGTCGGCCCTCACAGCTTAAGGCTGGAGGTGGTGTCCTTCTGGGTCAGCTGGATTGTGGACAGACTGGCCAGGGGAAGTGGGGCTTTACTTCTGATGCTGCTTCTGCCTCTTGCACGCCCCAAAGAGTTCTCATGTGCAGCTCTCACCCCACCCCTCATCGGTAGTTTTTCTCCCCCAGTTCTGCAATCTCAGCCTGTGGGTAGTAGAGGCTTGTTCTTCCTGCCAAGGTTTTAAATGGAAACCACAGAATAACTCTGGGTTAAACACACTCTTGTGTTCTTTTTAATGGGACAGGATTTGCCTGCTGGGGGGTTGCCGAAGTGCCACATGTAAACATATATATGCTCCCAGGAGATCTTGGGATCAATGTGCCTCAGGCTGGGAAGCATCTGTCACAACTGAATCCTTCCTGTTGAGTAGCTTTGTGTCATGTACAGGGACACTGGCAATCCCTGGAATTCTGAGCATGGCATTGCCAACGTGATGTGCCGATGTGGTTCTCTTTAGAAAGAGCCTATTTTTCTTGCATCAGGGCTGGGTTTGTCAACGTTTCCCTATTAGTAAAGCAGAAAGAGGGTTAGAACTTCCAGCTTCTCCAGAGAGCCCAGCCATCCCTCACAGTGGCTCTCAGGGCCCTTGACAAGCACTTCCTGTTAGGGCTGGGCTTTGTGCCCAGCAGGTGGGGAGTTGAGTCACTAAGGACACAAATGGAAAGGGAGGGGCCAAAAAGTGAAGGCTTGCATTTCCTTGAGGGACACAGCTCCAGTCCAGCCTGCCAAGCTGTCCACTTCACCATCAGAAAGCAGCAAAGGTAAGGAGAAGTATTTCTGTCATTTATCCTGGTTGAGCTTATTGTCAAAGGGGAACCAATAAAAGCAAAGTAAGGCCCTTTGACATGTGAGCCAAATGAGGGGGAAGCTTATATTTTAATAAGTGTGGCTTTTGTTGATTCCTTTATGAATCCATGAACACATTGGAATATCCTTGCTAATGTGCATTTTAAAATTTTTGAGGCAGGCTCACTTGATTTCAAATCTCTGATTTGTTGAGTAAAATGAAAATCCGTGGATATTTTCTAGTTAATAATAATCCTTATTTGAAACAGAGCTAGTCATGCATAGCTCTGTTTCCTGTAGGATGAAACCTCTCTTGGTTCCTTGAAGGGTCTCATCTCCACTCATTTGGCCTTAATCACCATGTGTTAGAAAGAATTCCTTTATTTTGCTTGTTCTGTGTTTTTTTTTCTTATGGCTATAAAATTAGTCTGTTAATATGTGTATTTTTGCACATGGGCATAAAAGTCTGAGGGTTTATGTTTGTGCGATGTGGTGTGCATTTGGAAATTTCTATTATTTCTAAGACTGAGCAAAAATTTAGAAAATTTGAAGGACATAGAGTGAGAGAAAAGGAATTGCTCTGACTTCTGGGCACTAAAAAAGCTGTTGTAGATGGACACGATCCCTTTATTTTATTTGATTATTTATATATGTGGTGTTGAGGATCGAACCCAGGGACTCATGCGGGCGAGGCAAGTATTCTACCCCTGAGCCACAACCCCAGTCCCATCTATCTCTATATCTTCTAGGTCAGTTTTTGGAGATTGTTTCATTGATTGTGTTTTTCTCTCTTGTTTTTTGTATTCCTTGCTATTTTTTGTTAGTTTTTGGCATTTGAAAAATTAGCCACCTCTCCTATGGTCTGCTTTAGTATATGGAGTACCTCCTTCAATTAGAGATTCTAGAAACCCTCAAACTTATTTTCAGGGGACTTCTCAACCTTGTGACATAATCTGTAAGAGGTTTGTTGTTTTTTTTAGTTGGAGCGCCCTGTGCTGCCTTTCTGTGCTACTGCAGACTCTACTGGCCTTTCTGTTCCCAGGTGCAAACAGGTCATCCACTTCAAAACTAAAATGCCCTGTCTTTGCATCCACTGTGATTTTAAGCAGACAGATATCACTAAACAGGCAATGAGACCATTCTCCTCTTTGTTCCAGAGATGTGTTCGGGGTTAGCTGGCCCTGCCATGGAACACACTTCAGCCCTCAATCAGAAAATGGATGGATCCTGTAGGAAATGTCCAGAAAAGCTGATTGTCTCCCAGAGACAGTGATAAATCTCATTTTAGTTCTATGTGTAGTTCTGAAAAATGGCTACTTATTCCATCTTATCCACTGTCTGTCTAGAACAGAAATTTCTAAACTCTGGTAGATAAGAATTATCTGGGGGGAATTATCTACTTCTCTTAGGTGCCTGGAGTGTCGTGGGCAGATAAAAACAGTGTATAAAACATAGTAGACAATTGAGACCAAAAATGCAACCTGAGTCAGAAAAGAAAGACCTGTGGTGTTGGGCTGGTGGACAACGCTTCTCTGTGGAGCTGAGACTTGTCATGACTTACAGGATCATATGATTCATGTAGAAGCTAACTGACATCTAGGGGCCACAGGGAACCCACAGATTGCACTCAAGGGTGCCCACCTGAGGGGAAGACCCAGTAGCTGAATCCTCTTGAAGGAGAATCTAGGTTTGCCTTTGCCCAGATAACCTATTGAGTTTTTGTCTTGATTTTCAAGATTGAGAAGACAGAAGAGATCCATCACCAATTCCAACAGGTTTTGACTGAAATAAGCAAACTCACTAATGATTATGAACTGAACTTAGCCAACAGGCTGTTTGGAGAAAAAACATTCCTCTTCCTTCAAGTAAGTTTTGCTGTGTCCACCACATCTGTGAGTGTTAGTTTGAATGGCCAAGTGACCATCAGGACTGTGGGTCCTGGGGGTGTGTCTCCTAAGTTGGCTGCTTGGCTTTACCCATATCACTGATGGTCTGTGCCCCAGACATTTATTTTTAACTCTGGCATTCTGAGCATGATTTTTGCCTTAATCCTCTTGCATCTGCATAAAATTGTGTGTGGAGGCATTTAAAGTGATTTTCCAGGGAATTCAATGTTTTTTTTTTTTTTAACCTTAATCATCCTAATCAACTGGTACTTTTATTTAGACCTGTTGGTAATTGACAAATTGACTATTAAACTCCTCTCTATATCTTTCCTGTTTTTCCTAAAGAAATACTTAGATTATGTTGAAAAATATTACCATGCATCTCTGGAACCTGTTGATTTTATAAATGAAGCTGATGAAAGTCGAAAGAAGATTAATTCCTGGGTTGAAAGTCAAACAAATGGTAGAGTATGGGGGGTCATTGGTCATACAAAGACTTCTTGACTGTCTTCTGTGAGTGAAGCCCTGGGCTTGGTTCTGCATGGGAGCCAGGTGGACACTCTGGGAGGGGCTTGAGATGGGTTTTGCAGGGTTGAACAGGCAGGGCTGGGCGTAAAGGGGAGGACACTGCAGATAGTGAAATGGACACAGCAAATGGGGAGACTCAAGGGGAACCAAGGAGGGGACCGTAGGAAGCGGCTGTGTGGAGACCCTTGGAGGACTCTTTGGGCACGGCTGTGTATTAGAGTACCATTGGGGTTCCTGGACCTGGGCTCCTGCCTCTCTTGAGTATATTCTTTCCTGCATATCAAAACATCTCTGTTTGTGTCTGGGTCCCCAAGTGCAAATGTCACAGAGAGTTCCCTTTCCCTTTGTTACATGAGAAGCACACAGCTCTCCATCAAGACCTGTCTCTGCTACCTACAGCTGGGGCCACCTGGGCCTCATCTCCACTTGGGCATCATTCAGGGATGATACAGTACTCAGTCCCATCTACATCAGAGAATTGGATGAATTCCTCTCCCGATTATCCCCTTCTCATTCCCAGTATGGGTCAAAAACACAAGAAATACTGGAAAGAAAAGTTAATGTGGAGATTCACTTTGGGAAACAATAGCTGATATTTAGCATTTTTTATTCCGTTTGTCAGGGAGATTGCTGTTATTACAGAATGCACTTTTTTTCATGCTTCATTCAAAGAAAGAAACTTAAAACAATCAGAATATAAGGGTTTTACAAAAATTTAGCTGAACAGTGTTTTTCAGGATGTAGTGTGGGATGGACTGAACCCAGAGCCCAAAATATCAGTTCCATTTTTCATCGAATAAACAATCTCTCAACCTCAGGTGGGAGCCATATTGACTAGGGAAGAACAGTTGCACACCAAGTGCTTATGATGTGCCAGATAGTGTTTGAGGCTTTCTACATATTAAATCACTGACTCCTTCCAACAACCTGTGAGGCAGGTTTTATTCCTATTTTACAGATGTGGAAACTGAGGCACAGAGAGCTTAAATAACTTGCCCAAGATTCCTCAGCTGATAAGAGGCAGAACTGGATGCCATTGGAGGCAATCTGACCCCAGAGCCGGGACTCTTAACCATCAACCTCAATTTATCCAGTGGGATAAATAGGCGATGGGCAGAGTGACAACCTCCCCACCGATTCTGCAGCGAACGCATTGTCGGCAAGGCCTTCAGGTGCTGACCTGGCTGAATTTTCAGTAATCAGTCAAGGCTGTCTGCTTCCTATCTGCCACACATACCATCTTTGATCTGGAAGATGGACCATTCTTTCCTTTTTATTTCTGTTTGCAGAAAAAATCAAGGACCTGTTTCCAGATGGCTCTCTTAGTAGCTCTACCAAGTTGGTGCTGATAAACACAGTTTATTTTAAAGGACAGTGGGATAAGGAGTTTAATAAAGAAAATACCAAGGAAGAGGAATTTTGGCTGAATAAGGTATGGTTCTTTATTTACGTGATGTGCTTACACATGGAGTATAAGATCTGAAGTCATATTTGAGCAAACATACACTGGTGGCAAATGCCCCTTCTGTGACTGATCCTTAGCATCATTATTATCTGATTACTTCAGTGAGCTAGCTTGTTGCCTGTGCCTTTGTCTAATGCCTTTTGACATCCTATGCTCTGTTAACTTGTTGCAGAATACAAGAAAGTCTGTGTGGATGATGGAACAGCACCATTCTTTTAGTTTTGTTTTCCTGGAGGACTTGGAGGCCCAAATCGTGGGGATTCCGTATAAAAACAATGACCTCAGCATGTTTGTGCTTCTACTCAACGACTTAGAGGGTCTGGAGAAGGTAAACCCCTTGGTCCCTACTGTGCTTTCCTTTCCTAAGTTTTTGCTCCCAACACTTGTGCTCCAGGAGTCTGGAAGCAGGTGTCTGAGTAGTAGCTGGTGCCTGGAGGTGTACAGTAGAGCATTTCTCCCTCTGCAGCCACAGTGGAGCTCTGCAGGGGAACACTAAATGGTATCAGGCTCACTGGGAGTAACCAGTACTCAGATATTTTGGGGTGAGCTAAAATGAACATTTAGGATTCAGTGAGAGTTTTTCTAAAGATTTCCCCACCTTTCCAAGACATGGTTGATATCTATGAATCCCTTTCTTGGAAAAAAAAAATCACATACACTCATTTATAGCACATTTTCACCCACTTTGGAGTTAAAATGTGAATGTGGCTAATGTCCTGTGTTCTAGATATCAGGAAGGCTTCAATTCAAATCCCTGCTCCTTTAGTAGCTTTCTGACCACTGTGTACCTTTCTTGAACCTCAATGTTTCCCCAGGCATAAATCAGGCTTCATGGTGCTTAATATGTAGTGTTGTATGATTAGGGAGATGGAGCCTTGAATGGGTGGAGGGTATAGCAAGCACTCCATAAATGGTAGCTGCTGTATGTTTAAAATACCAGATTTATTCTGTGCTGTTACCTTGCTAGTAGCATTATAAGATGGAAATATTTTGGGAGAGCCAAGTGGCAATATGTATGAGTGCTTTAAGAGTATTTATTCTCTTATTAAAAAATGTCAATTATGAGAATTACCCTAAGGAAACAACAAGATAAAAATTGCCCTTCTGAGTCAAATCAGGAATTTCAGTATTGAATACATCAGGATACCCAATTGGAAATTCATGATACCTACTGTTTTTAATTCTTGCAGTATTAGCATCTATCATAATGCCTGGTACATACTAATGTTTGTAAAGTGAGTGAAGAGATGAAATGTATCAGCTTGATGGGAATATTATCTAGCAATTTGAAGGTATTCAGGCGAGATATGCAATAGAGTGAAAAACTTAAATTACATAGATATTCACTGTGATTGCAACTGTGTAAATATATGTGCACATATAAAGACTGGAGGAATTGGTTAAAAAAATGAAATATGTATCAAGTTGCTAGAATAAGACATGACTTATTTTTAATCTTTAAAAATTCATTCAATTGTATTGAGTTTTCCCACGCACACAGATAATTTAAAGAGAGAAATAGAAATGCCTGCTATATAGTGACAGCAGCAGGGTAAAATGAAGTTTCACTTTTATGTATTACAAAAACTATTCATTTCTGATACAAATCAGTACCTTGCCGTTTTAAATTTTTATCCACAATCATGCCAATCTGCTTTCCTCCCCCCTCTTAAAAAACAGATTATAGATCAAGTCACTCCTGAGCAATTGATAGAGTGGACCAGGCCAGAGCTTATGGAGGTCAGGAACATGAACTTGCGCTTGCCCAGGCTGGAGGTGGAGGGCAGTTATGAGCTGGAGCCGGTCCTTGCAGCCCTGGGGCTGGGCGTGGCCTTCAGGGAGAGATGCGGACTTCTGGGGGATGTGCGCGCGCTCGGGGCTGCAGGCGCAGAGGTTCCTGCACCGGTCCTTCGTGCAGGTCACCGAGGAAGGCGCAGAGGCCACGGCGGCCACCGGCATAGGTTACATGGTCTCATCGGCCGGGGGCTGTGAGCAAGTCCACTGCGATCACCTCTTCCTGTTCTTCATCAGGCACCGCGGGTCCGACAGTGTCCTCTTCTTTGGCAGATTTTCTTCTCCCTAAGAAAGTCGCGGCCATGACCTTGGAGATCAGGAAGCAGTGTTGGGGCAGCGGTAGGATCCTGGAAACCATCCGTGCGCTTCTGTCTTGAGCTGCTGGCCTTCCAATCCCAGCGTTAAACCGGTGATTTAATGACGTAATAATGTGTATTTATGACTTTCCTTGAAGGTGAAAGTCCTTTTGTTTGTGCCCTGCAGAATGTGAATCAGACCCAAACTCGTTGAGACTCCCCAGGGGTTTCCTTTGGAAGTAAATGAACCTCTTGTAAAGTCTTGTGCATCAGTGGGGAGAAGGGGTATCTTGGATAAAGAGAGTGGATTCTTCTTGGGATTTTAGGGTTCTCTTTGGTTCCAGTATTTTGGCATATTATACAAGTAAAATACGACAATCATTCAATGTGTGCATTCCTTGTTTCTTTTCAGCAGATATTGTGTAACTGCATACAGCGGAGGGAACTTAGAAACACATTAGGGAAACGTAAATTAAAATGCAAAAGCCAGAGTATTGAATGAAATGATATTCCAGAGAGAGAGGATTTACTTGTTTTCACCTTCCAGTCAAACATAATCCACTCTTATGTTCCATAAACATTTCGATATTGGAAATGCATGTAATAAATTGAGGAGATAAATGTTGCAGCCATCAGTACTCCTACATTGTCTTTTTTTTTTTTTTTTTTAGGTTTTGGAACCTAAATACTTGAAAAAACTTTTAGAAGACTTGCTGTCCCCATTTATGTATTTCTATTAATTTTTTAGTGAGACATAAGTATTACCCAGTGGTTTTTTATTTTTATTTTTGTGGCTCTGGGGACTAAACCCAGCTCCTCTTATATAACAGGTAAACACTCCACCATGGAGCTACATCCCTGGTCAACAAATTTTTTTTTTTTTTTTTAAGATTCTTTTTAAAAACTTGGAATCTTTTCTGGTGTTCTTCATTGTAAGCCCATTTTACTTTTGTCAGTTTTTAGTAAGATCATCTTACTGACTTATTTTTCAACAGTCTTGTTGAACTATAAATTACATACCATTAAATTCATGTTCATTGTAAATTACAGCTAACTGATTTTTGGTAAATTCCCAGAGTTGTGCATCCATCACCCAAATCGAGGTTTGGAAGATCTCCATTACCCCTAAAGCACTTTCTTCATGCCTGTTTCCATTTCCAGCCCTAGGCAGTCACTGATTGGTTTTCTACGTTTATAATTTTTTTCCTACATTTCATGTAAATGGAACTATACAATGCACATTTTGTGTGTCTTCCTTCGTTTGCATCGTGTGTTTGAGTTTTATCCTTTTGTAGCAGGTATTGATGCTTTTAAAAATTATTAGTGCATTTTAACTACACAGAATAATGGAGTTCATTGTGGCCTGCATCGATTGTTAATGCATTTTTATTGCTGAATATTGTTCTGTTTTGTAAAAAAGATGAATTTATTTATCTAGATGCCAGCTCATGAACCTATGCTCTGTCCCACTTATTACCATTATGAGTTATGAACATTTGTGTACAGGTCTTTGTGTGAATGTAGGTTTTTATTTCTTTTGGGTCTATTCCTAAGGGTGTCACTGCATGGTCATATGATAATTTGTTTAGCTTTAAAGAAACTGTAAACTGTTTTCCAGTGTTTGTATTGCTTTACATCCCTCCAGTAATGTATGAAGTTCTAGTGTCTCTCCATCCCTGCCAACATCAGTGTTTTCATGATTACAGTCCTTCTAATGGGTGAAGGTGGCATTGATGGACATTTCCATGATTAATTAAGTTTATAATTTTTATGTTAGTTATTGGCCAGTTGTATGCCTTCTTATATTCTAAGCATTTGCTTATTTTGAAATTAAGTAATTTGTCTTCTTCCTGTATTATTGAATTAAAGACATTTCTATATACTTTGGCTATAAGTCCTTTATCAAATCTATGATGTATAAATATTTCTTCACAGTCTGTGGTTTCTTTTAGTTTTAATATTAAATTAAATTAAAGTTTTAAATTAAATTAAATGTTATTTTTCATATTATTTAAAAATACAACAGTTTTTAAAGATATAATTTACATATCACAAAATTTCTACATTTAAAGTGCACAATTCAGTGGTGGGTACATTCACAGAGTCATGTAGTAGACACATTTATTATCTAAATTTAAACATTTGTAATCCTCCACAAAGAAACTCCATATCCACTAACCATGATTCCCAGTTCCTCCCTGCTTCAACTCATGGAAATCATGATTCTACTGTCCATTTCTCTGGATTTGCCTATTCTGGACATGTTCTATTAATGTTATAATGTTTCATTTAGCACAATACATTCAAAGTCCATCTAAGATGTGGTATGACTCAATATGTCATTCTTTTTTAATTTTATTAATTTTTAGATGTTGATGGACCTTTATTTTATTCATTTATTTATATATATGGTGCTGAGAATCGAACCCAGTGCCTCACACAGCTGGGCAAGTGCTCTACCACTGAGCCACATCTCCATCCCAGTATGCCACTTTTTACTGTTGCTAATATTTCATTGTGTAGATATGTCAGATTGTGTGTATTTGATCATCAGTTGATAAACATTTGTGTTTGACTTTTTGGCTCTTAAGAATAATACTGCTAAGAATACTTTGTGTATGACTTTTTGTAAGAATGTCTACACTTAGGAGTGGAATTGCTGGGTAATAGGGTATTTTTATGTGTTTCATTTTGAGGAGCTGCTAAATTGCTTCCAATGTAGCTGCAACATTTTACCACCCCAGGGCAATGTATCACACTCCAGTTCCTCTGCATATTTTTCCTCCCTTCTCTTCCCCTTCCCTTCCCTTCCCCTTCCCTTACTTCTCCTTCCCTCCCCTCTTCTCTCATCCCTTCCCCTTCTCTCTCCCTCCCCCACGCCCCTCTGGAGAGATTTGTTAAATTTATAAACTAACTTAGGGAGATCAGATGTATTTCTGGTTTTGAGTTTTTCTGTCCTGGAGCATCGTACGTCTCTTCATCTGTGTCTACCTTTATGTCTTTCAGGAATGTTTTCTGATTTTTCTCATATGGCTTTTGGATGTTCCCCTTTGAGCCTATACCTGGGCATTTTTTCCTTTTGACTATAATAAATGGCATCTTCCATTTCTATGTACAGTTAACTGAAGGATGAATTTATTTTATGGTTGATTGCAGATCTTTTTTGATAATTTTGATGATTAAATTTCTGGTCTCTTGTGGGCTGAAGATTTGGAATTCATGGAAATCTGTCAAGGTGAGTTCTAAAACCCTTCTCCAGTCTGTTGCTAGTGTGACTACCCAGTACCACAGCAGCACCTCTATGAACCCCAGCACCTTGGTCCCAAGCAGCGTGATTACTGCAAAGAATGGAGTGTTTTTGAAAGACAGCTTTTCCATGCATTAGGTAGGTGTGTAAACAAAGCCTGGTGGCACACACCTGTAATCCCAGTGACTGGGGAGGTTGAGGAAGTAGGATTACAGGTTTGAAGACAGTGCCAGCAACTTAACAAAGCTCTGTCTCAAACAAACAAACAAAAAATAACAAAAAAGAGCACTGAGGATGAAGTTCAGGGGTAAAGCACCCCTGAGTTGAATTCCCAGTACCAAAATAAACCAGAAGGGGTTTGCAATCTGCTCTGTGGAAGAAAAACAGGTGGTTCTGGAAAGATGAAGAATCCAGGTGAAAGGGTTTTCACAGCCAGGTTGCGACAATCCAGTCACCTAAAAACCTGTGGTTAGTTAAAACAGGTTGTGTCTTTAAAGACCATGTGTTATTGTTGGTGTGAATGTAGATGGGTGCAGTCATTGTGGAAAACGGCATGGAGGCTCTGCGGAGATAAAAAATGGTACTACTGTAGGACCCAGCAGCTCCTCTTTGGGGTATAAACTGAGGGGAATGAAATTACCACCTTCTGAAGATACCTGCACTCCCATGTTCATGGCAACCTCAGATGAGCACCACTTCGCAGCCTATTTAAAAAGGCAGGGAGGAAAGAGAGGAGTGATTCATCGGAGCTGTTAGTAATAAGCCTTTAGGAAGCGCAGTGACTCAAAAACGCAATAGGGATGGGCCAGCAAGTACACAGACACAGAGGGCTGTTGCCAACCACAGCTCCAGTCCAGGCCTTTATTGGCATTTTCCCACCAGCCACAGACATGGGGCCTCTTCAGTCCATATCCCCAAGGTCTCTTTCACTGGGCTTACAAGGGGATCTGGGCATCTTTGTGAGTGGTAAAAGGTTGATATTAGAAAAAATCCAGGAGATACAGTTGCTATTTGGCAAAAGCAGAGGAGCTTCTGTTTAAACCCAATCTGAGTGCTAACTGGTGCTAATCTGGTAAATTGCCAATCATAGAACAAAAGGTCCTCAGCTGGTCACATGGCCCATGCCTGCCCAATCATGGTACCCATTCAGCCACATAATTTGCCCAGGGATGTGGAAATGGGTCCTGGAACTTCATGTAGACATGAGAGAGAAGCTGTCTTTCTTTGAGGTAATAAAAGGAGAAAATCTCAGAATTAAAGCTTAAGAAAAATTTCAACGTGAATAATGGTTTTCAAATAAATCTCTTGTTCTCATTTGAAATGATATATGAATTAATAATTCAAATCTGTTTCAAGATAGTTAAGCTTGGTAAGAATTCAGTGCAGTTGATCACATTATATGCCTCAGAATGTATTTAGAAATGAACACAAACTCATCTGAATGAGCTCTGAGCTCCAAGAATAAAGGTGGGAGAAAAAGACCCACATGACTGAGAATCAGTTCTTCATTTCTGCAGTCAGTTGGGACAATGGAGTTTTGACTTCTATGGTGATGAATCACATTGATAGAAGTATTTGGGTCAGATGTAAACTACTGCCTATGTTACATTCTTTGGAAACTCTCAGCTTCTGAGAAGAAGGCAGAGTGGCTGAAGGACTGGGTTGTTGTTGTGGGTAATGACAGAGATCTGACAGGGAGATGCTTCTGAGTGAGTTCTCTGAAATCAGATTACCTGAATTTGACTGCCAGTTCTACCACATATTAGCTGTGTGACTTTGAGCAACCATACAACCTTCTCTATCACAATTCCACATCTATAAAACACAGTGATTACCCAATAAAATAGTAACTTACTGACCTGTTTTGGAGATTAAATAAAACTTTTTTTGTGCTTAAGAAAATGCCTAGTATTTAATAAATGCTCAATAAATATGAACTGCTGCCTTTTCTCCTTCTCTCTATTCTTGCTTGACATCTTATTGATCTTCATTCCCCTGTTATTGTTTATAGTACTTGAATATAATAGTTTCATCAGTTTTCGTCCCATCAGGAAAGAATTGACATATTTAACTGGGATTTTCAACAAGAACTATACCTTTTATGTGGTATTATTTTATTTTATTTTTTTAAAAATTTTTTATTGTTGGTTGTTCAAAACATTACATAGTTCTTGATATATCATATTTCACACTTTGATTCAAGTGGGTTATGAACTCCCATTTTTACCCCATATACAGATTGCAGAATAACATCAGTTACACATCCATTGATTCACATATTGCCATACTAGTGTCTGTTGTGTTCTGGTGCCTTTCCTGTCCTCTACTATCCCCCCTCCGTGGTATTATTATAGATTTACAGGAAAGTTGCAGATGCTACAGTGGATTTCCTTATACTCGTTCCCAGTTTCTGTTTTCCCTAATTACTATGGTACACTTGGAAAATATAAGAAACCAATATTAGTGCATCACTGTGGCAAGCAAAATTCCAAGATGGTGCCTAAGATTGAACGGCCCTGGTGTACACACACTTTCTAATCTCGGCATAGTTTTGATTTGCATTTTCCTGAGGGCTAAAAATGTTGGACATTTTATCATTGTTGGCTACTTGTACTCCTTCAGAATACATTTTTTAAAACAATGAAGAGTTAATCAGAAGATGATGTAATTTTTAAATGCGTAAAGATTTGAATAGACGCTTCACAAAAGATACATATACGTTAATAAGTATGTGAAAATATGTTCCAAATAATTAGTCTTATAGGAAATGTAAAAGTTAGAATTTTGCTGAGGATTCCAGCATGACGGCAAAGGTTGACCAGATTCAACCTTGTGAAGATGTACATTGCTGCTAGGAATGGAAAATGATACAAACTCTAATGTAGGTGTTGCTGGGAAGGGACTTTGGGAAAGTCATGAAGATCCTTGGTCAACTGATCTTAAGATGGGGAAATTATCAGAGTGGACCTGGCCTAACCACGGGAGACCTTTTAGTCTTGGTCTATATATCAGAGGCAGGGAAGTCAGAGAGATGCAGTACCTGAGAGGGATTTGGCAAGAGTGAAATTCTCTTATCCAACTTTCAAGGTGGAAGGTGCCCTGAAGCAAGACTCTGAGGGCAGTCTCCAGTTCTGGGAGATCTGCTGTTGGCAGCCAACAAGGAAACCTAAACCTCATTCCTGCAACTGCAGAAAATGGACCCCAAGGAGCCTGGAGTGTGTTCTTCCCCAGGCCTCTAGAGGGAGCACAGTTCCCGAATATCCTGATTTCAGCTGAGCAAGGCAAAGGGCAGAGAACTTGGTTGCAATGTGCCTGGACTTCAGACCTCTAGAACTGTGGGCTAGAAAAAGCATGGTAATTTCTTATGTAGTGATAGGGAACTATAGCTATCACGTTTCGTTGCACTGCAGACTTCATTCAGATGTTACCTTTGTTTTCTTCATGAATGTGCCTTTCTGTTGTAAGATACAGTTCAAGATATAACAACATATTAAGTTATCATGTGTTAGGTTCCTGAGTCTATGACAGTTTCTCCAACTCCTTTTTTTTTATGACCTTGGAATTTTGAAAGGTACTGTCTTGAATGTGTCTGATTACCTTTCTCAAGATTAGTGGAAAATTTGTAAGACATTTGTAAGAAACTACCCAGGTATCCTCCAAAGGAGACATTGTATCATTTTGAAATGAGAATAAAGAAACCGATATGAATTTGTATAAGTTTCCATGAACTATCAGTCACAATTGAACAGAGAAAATAAAAAGAAAAAATAATCTCCATGAAAAGCTAAAGAATTGTTTTCATTGGATTCAAAGGATTCTTGGCTTCCCTTCTCAGCCGTGTTAGTTGGGTTGCTGCAGTGTGCAAGGAAGTCCTGTAGGTGGAGCTCCTGGAGGCAGGGCTTAGGCTTAGGTAGGCTCCAGGCTCTTTGCTGAATGCCATTTGGCCTGGGGATTTTAAATCAGTCTACCTCCAGCACCCAGTACTTGCTGGTCCACACTGGAAGACTGTGACCCAGGGATCTCACGGGGGATCCATTAGTGTGGTGGAGGAGCCAATATTAAGTCCCTCTGTCACCTGAAGACCCCACATTTTCTGGTCTCTTGGGTTCAGTCTCCAAACTCAATCTCTCCCACTTCTAAATTTTCAAATTCAGGCCAGGTGCATCTCTCCCAGCCAGTTGGTCCTGCAAGCAATTGGATTAGAGGGATGGGGAGAGCCGGGTGAGTTTCCCCCACCAGTATTCCCCTGTGTAAACCTCTCTCCCTGTTTGATTTTCTCCTGGTCACTTAGGCACACTCTGTGTCATGCAGTGTGGGTTTACCAGGTCTGTATTTAGGACTAAGCCCCTGCTTGCTCCCCAGCTGCTGGCCTCTGAGCTGTTGCTGCAAAATGTTTCTTTCTTGGGTCCTCTGCACACAGCTGGGACAGAGGTGGCTTCTTTCCTGCACAAGGATACTGTGTTGCAAGCCTTTCAGGTTAGTCTGGCAGTGTTTTTCATCTCTGAATTCTCTGAATCCAGGCATGCCTCAGGCCTCCTAAAAATGTGGGTTCCTTTAATTTTCTCATCCCTCCACTTTGTTCATGGGGTACCACTCTGGCTGGTGGTGCCCATGGAGGTGGCAGTGGTGGAGGTGCTGGAGATTTCTTCCTTATTATATGCAACCTCTCAAGTCCCCAATCTGCTTTGAATGTCCAGAATTAATTTCGAATAAAGTACCCCCACCTTTTTTTCACTCACCTTGCTGAGAAGCTGCCTAACTGCTTTCTTGGTTTCACACCATGCAGTGTCCCAGAAAGTGACCTCTATTCTGCCCTCTTAAAATTCTCCTGAGCAAGAGTTCTTTTTGAGATACATGCAGTACATTTTTATGGTGTTTTTTGAAGGCCTGTTTTGAATTTTGATGAGATCCAATTCATTAACTTTTTATTTTATGGTTTTTACTTTGTCAAATCTAAGAAAACTTTGCCAATTTCAATTATGCCATGATCTGCATTATTTTTTGTAGAGTTTTTATGGTTTCAGGTTTGTATTTAGTCCTATGATTGATTTATTCTGAATTTTTTTTGAGTGTGTGTGAAGTAAGGATTGGAGTTACCTGTTTTTCATATATTCATTTTTTTTGGCATGATCAATTGCAAAAACTCCTTACCCTATTGGGTTAATTACCTTGACACTTTGTGGGATGTAAATACATGGGCCTATTTCTGGATTGTCTACTTTCCTTCTCATCCTTATGATTATTTCAACTCCCCATGATCCCTGATAATGGTCCTTGTGCTGAAGTTTAATTTGTCTTATATCACTGTATCCACTCAAGTTTCCATTGATTAGGATTGGCATAGTATTTATTTATTTATATTTTTATTTTTGACTTAAATGTGTTATTACTTTCAAAATAAATTTTAAAATACCCAGCTTATAGTTGGATGTTGTGATCTCTCCATGGAGGATAGATGGGTCCCATCTACTCAAAATCAGTCAGCTGCTGTGACTGGTGATGCTGCACACACACCAGGACAGTAAGAAAGGCTGGTACTTGATGAGTGAGACTTTCTCTGGAGCTCGGGACAGGCTCGCTAGCGGGCTTGAGGGAGCCAGGAAAGGTCAACTGGTTTTGGTTTTTATTGTGATTAGGATTGGTCCCAGAGTGAGGGTGTCTGAGACCACCGGGCCTGCCTGGTTTGAACTTCCCATAGGTGCCACATGGGAGGGAGCTCTAGGGCTTTCTTACAAGCCAGATGGGGCTCAAAGGAAAGGAAGGAGGGTAGAGTTTCACCCTGTTTGCAGTCAAACATCAAACATGGGGCCAGATTTTATTGCACTGGGCCCTGCTCTGCAATGCAGTCTGACGAGATACCTTTTAAATGGTGTTTAGACCATTAACATTTACTGTGGTCGTTGTGGTTGGGGTTAAAGGTACCATATTGCCATATATTTCCTGCTTGTTTCAACTGTTCAGTGTTCTTCTTCTCCTGACTTCTTTCTGATTATTTTTAGTATTCCATTTCATTTCCCCTTTTGACATATTTATGGTTGCTTTAGAGTTAAAAATATGCATATATACAACAAATGTCACTATTATGTATAATCATAGTACACCAATAAAATGTTTATTTAGTTTAGTACAGGTTACCTTTAAATAGTATTACACAACTAACTTTTAATGTGACCACCTTATGGCAGTGTACTTCCATTTTATCCCTGGGTCCTTGGTGCTATGGTAGTTATAGATTTTATTTTTATAATTCTTATAAATTCCATAGTATGTCACTACTCTTTTGCTTTAAAAAGTTGATTATCTTTTAAAAGTAATAAATGTCTTTTATGTTTATCCACATATTTACTCTTTTGGTCACTCTTCATTGTTTTGTGTAGATTTAAATTTCTATTTAGCTATCACTTTTTCTACTGTCTGAAGAAGTTTTAGGGGGAATTCACATAACTCTTGATCAGCAGTATGCAGGCAGCCTGGCCATTCAGGGTAAACGTGGTGAACTCACAGGGCTACACCANTGACTCTGCAATCTGTACATGGGGTAAAAATGGGAGCTCATAACCCACTTGAATCAAAGTGTGAAGATATATCAAGAACTATGTAATGTTTTGAACAACCAACAACAGATGCTGATATCTATGTATACACCTAATTTATAAAATAATCCAATTAATATGTTACTTTATATACAGAGATATGAAAAATGGTGTTCATATGTGTAATAATAATTGTGATGCATTCTGCTGTCATGTATTTAAAAAAATAAAAGCAATTAAAAAAATAAAATAAATAAATAAATGAATAAAAATAAAAAAAAAAGAAATATTGGAAGTCATCTTTAGTGTGGGCAGAGGGAGGTGTTGTAAAGTTCATAAAGCTCCTTGAAGGTGTCATTAAGGCGTGGTAACTTTCTCTTAGTTTATAAACTCTGTCCACCCCCAAACTATTATTATAGTATTTTAAAAACAACTGTAAGCTTAACACCACTTGAAAATGTTTTTTAAAATAATTATTTTGAAAAGGAAGACTACAGTAGAAAGATTGGTCAACTTCATTTCAAGCCTTATTTACAGACGTGGTCAAGACCGTGGTGTTGGCAGAATGAAGCAGAATGGAAAACGCAGAATAGAGCCACAGGAAGATGCTCAGCAGATTAGTGACAGAGGTACAAAAGCAACTCATGGAGGAAGGATGGCCTTTCTAACCCATGGGGCCGGAGGAGTCGGAATCTATAGGAAAATAAGCAAATGGTCTTCCCTAAAACTCAGTGCACCAACAAACACAGCAACAGTGAAAACTTGATCTAAACTTCACACCTCATTCACGATGAACTCAAAATGGACCACAGACTTAGGTGCAAATATAAAACTATCAAACTTTCATCAACAAAAAGATAGGAAAAGATCTTTGGGAACTAAGGCTAGGCAAAGAATTCTTAGGCTTGACACCAAAAACTTGAGGGATCGAAGAAAAAATTGATAAATTGGACCATACCAAAATTAAAAGCCTTTTCTATGTAGAAGACCTTGTGCAGAAGATAAAACTGCAGGGTATCTGACAAAGGACAAGTCATAAAGAACATTGAAAGTCTTCTAAAATATCAACATCATGCAATAATTCAATTAGCAAATGGCTCAAAAAGTCATGAAGAGACATTTCAGCAAAGAAGTTGTGAAAAATAGCAAATAATCACATGAAGAATTTCATTATCTATTAGGGATTCAAACGAAAACTACAGTTAGCTATCCCTACTCACCCATCAAAATGGCAAAAATTTAAGCATAGTGACAGTCCCAAATGCTAGGCAAGGATATGAACTGTGTCACTTGCTCATTAGTGGTGGAATACAAAATGGTACAGGTATTCTTAGAAAAGGATTTGGCAGTTTCTTAAAAAAAAATTCAATGACCATATGACCCATCTTCATTTGTAAGACCCACAAAGTGTAGACAACCCAGATATCATTCAGTCAGAAAATGGTTAAATATTCTGTGCTCTATCCATACTATGGGATAACACTCAGACATAAAAAGGGATGCAATAGTATATGAAGCAACCTGGATGCATTTCCAGAAAATCATGGTCAGGGAAAAAGAAGCCAAACCCCAGAGGTTACATACAGCACAATTCTATTTATTTGACATTATTGAAATGACAAAGTTAAAAGAATGGAAATCAGATTGATTCAGATTGATTAGCTAATGCCAGGCTCTAAGAAGGTAGGGTGGAGGAGTGGGAGTGGCTACCAGAGGGTGGAAGAGGAAATATTTTGTCTCTTGACTTTGTTAATGTCAATATCCTGGTTGAGAGTTGTAAAATAAGTTTATGAGATGCTACCCTTGAGAAACACACAGGAGTACACAGGATCACTGTATTATGTCTTATAAACCTATGAGTGAATCCACAATTATCTTAAAATAAAAAGTTTGATTTAAAATAGAACACTATTGTTGATGTATTCTTTACATACAGTGAAATGCTCAAACACGTCAGGTCATTCTGGACCCAGGGAAGCCATACTCCTGTCAAGAAATGAGGCATTTCTGTTGTTCCAGAAAGTTCCTTTTCATCCTTTCTTAGCCAATCCTCCCCAAAGATAACTATTCATGAATTGTTATTTTATGATGGTTTTGCTAAAAAGTTTGTGTCTTTTTTTGTAACTCAGTGTGATGCATTTGAGCTTCATCTGTACTGTGTGTGTTTGTGTTTTGTTCTTTTTTGAGGCTGAGTAGTGCTTCACCACATGGTGCAATGTGGTTTCTTCATGGTTTTTCCTCTTGGTGGGCACCCAGTGTGTGGCTCTTATGTTTAGAGTTCTACTGATGTTCTTCTAAAAGACTTGTAGTGGGCATACTTTCAATTGTCTTAGAGAAGTACTTTGGAGGTATTTCTAGATCTTAGGGTAAATACATATCAAACCTTGTAGGAGAGTTCTGGTTGCTCCACACCCCTGTCAGTTTGGGTTGGTCACTGTGTCACTGGCTTATTCTCATGGGTGTGATGTTATGTGTCCCTGTGGTTTTAGTTCAAGGTACTCTAATGACTAATGGCATTGAGCACCCTGTGTGCTTATTGGCCATCCACGTGTTCTTCAGTGAATTTCCTGTACAAGATATTTGCCTATTTCTGTATCTGTAACTTTTTGAGTTGCATTTTTTTTTGTATATTCTGCACACAAATACCATTTTTAAATCTGCATTGTGAATATCTTCTTCCAGTCTATGGCTTGTTTACTTCTTAAAAAAAATTTTTTTTAGATGTCGATGGACCTTTATTTTATTCATTTATTTATATGCAGTGCTGAGAATCGAACCCAGTGCCTCGCACATGCTAGGCAAGTGCTCTACCACTGAGCCACAACCCCAGCCCCTTGTTTACTTCTTAATAGAGTTTATTGATGAACTTTACAGCCTATTTTTATGTACTTAGTTCTCTTTCAGTTTATCTTTTAGTAGGGGGTCCCTCTTGACTTGCCTGAGAAAAATTTCCAAGTGTAAAGACGAGGTAAGGAGTCCCACATGAGACTGGAAGCATCCACCCTTCAGGGACATAGAAAGGTTCCTTATTGTTAAAGGGCTCTCTCTCTCTTCATTCTGGAAAATATAACAATGACATTGTTGATTATTTTTCTTGGATATGTGCCTTACACATTTTCTTTCTTTTTTTTTTCACATATAGTTCTTTGTCAAAGGCTTGTCTGACTGAATGGAAAGTGCTGTAGGTATTTAAAAAATTATTAGTTTTGTACCACATGACTTACTTTAAAAGAATTGCCTTATGCATGGGAAAGTAAAAGTTGAAGTGTTTCATTGAGAAAGTCATGTTTTTATTTTTTTTTTAATTTTAGTTAATTTTTTTTTAATGTCCTGCCAGTAAATGATGAAACTTTTGCAAAAAATGGAGGTGGGTTGTGGAGATCACAATCCAAGGATCTGGAGGCCTGAGAGGTGTCGACTTTGCAAGCCACAGCAAAATACCCTTGAAAGTGTCGTTCTCACTTTAAATTACTAATAAAGTGTGGCTCCAGCCCACAGCACCTGTGGAGCCCTCTTGGACCCATGGGGACGAAAGCCAATAGAGAACTGCTTTCCCTGTTTTCCTCCTGGGTGGAAAGCAAGGTTCCTTGGAAGGTCTGAAGGCCCAGGTGCCAGAGCCTAACTTAAGCACAATCATGGCAGTAGCCTTCCCTCCTTTCCTGATCCACCTCTTTCTCTCCTACTTCTATTCCTTATGATCATGTTCCAAATACATGACCCGAATGTAAGACTCTGTCTATGGGTCTTCTTCCAAGGAATCCAGGTTAGGACCTTAGGGGAGGAGGAGTCAATGGGAGGGTAAACAGAGGCAAGAGTGCTGGGCCAACGTACACCCTCCCATCTGAAAGAAGTAAGTGCCTCTCCAATAGGCACAACAGTGACACGATCCTGACCAAGGACATAAAGAGTCTCTTTAATCAGCCTGATACTTACATAGAAAGAAAGTTAAGAAATTTATGTCTCTTCTTATGGGATTTCAGGAAAGATGAAAACAAAATCAGGAGGTAGAGGATCAGTTTTCAACAGAGGATTCTAACCTCCCCAACCACGGATGCCCCAGTGGGATTGGGGGATTGGCTCATGTCAGAAAATACTTCCTGGGGCTGGGGATGTGGCTCAAGCGGTAGTGCACTCACCTGGCATGCGTGCGGCCCGGGTTCGATCCTCAGCACCACATACAAACAAAGATGTTGTGTCCGCCGAAAAACTAAAAAATAAATATTAAAATTCTCTCTCTCTCTCTCTCTCTCTCTCTCTCTAAAAAAAAAAAAAAAGAAAAGAAAATACTTCCTCTCAACACAAAGAAGGGATTGGAAGGTGGTGAGCTACTTTGAGTTCCATGTGGTTGCTCATGTACAATTATTTTTATGAGAACCTGGGGGGTCATTAGGTCTTAGATCAAAGTTTCTGGTTCTTGTGTTTTGTAGAATGGTTGAGTTTTGACTGAGGGCAGATACATTGCATGCTGAGAAAGAAGAGAAAAATTTATGCCATATGGACTTTCTCTCATCACACATAGTGCAGTCGGCCCTCACAGCTTAAGGCTGGAGGTGGTGTCCTTCTGGGTCAGCTGGATTGTGGACAGACTGGCCAGGGGAAGTGGGGCTTTACTTCTGATGCTGCTTCTGCCTCTTGCACGCCCCAAAGAGTTCTCATGTGCAGCTCTCACCCCACCCCTCATCGGTAGTTTTTCTCCCCCAGTTCTGCAATCTCAGCCTGTGGGTAGTAGAGGCTTGTTCTTCCTGCCAAGGTTTTAAATGGAAACCACAGAATAACTCTGGGTTAAACACACTCTTGTGTTCTTTTTAATGGGACAGGATTTGCCTGCTGGGGGGTTGCCGAAGTGCCACATGTAAACATATATATGCTCCCAGGAGATCTTGGGATCAATGTGCCTCAGGCTGGGAAGCATCTGTCACAACTGAATCCTTCCTGTTGAGTAGCTTTGTGTCATGTACAGGGACACTGGCAATCCCTGGAATTCTGAGCATGGCATTGCCAACGTGATGTGCCGATGTGGTTCTCTTTAGAAAGAGCCTATTTTTCTTGCATCAGGGCTGGGTTTGTCAACGTTTCCCTATTAGTAAAGCAGAAAGAGGGTTAGAACTTCCAGCTTCTCCAGAGAGCCCAGCCATCCCTCACAGTGGCTCTCAGGGCCCTTGACAAGCACTTCCTGTTAGGGCTGGGCTTTGTGCCCAGCAGGTGGGGAGTTGAGTCACTAAGGACACAAATGGAAAGGGAGGGGCCAAAAAGTGAAGGCTTGCATTTCCTTGAGGGACACAGCTCCAGTCCAGCCTGCCAAGCTGTCCACTTCACCATCAGAAAGCAGCAAAGGTAAGGAGAAGTATTTCTGTCATTTATCCTGGTTGAGCTTATTGTCAAAGGGGAACCAATAAAAGCAAAGTAAGGCCCTTTGACATGTGAGCCAAATGAGGGGGAAGCTTATATTTTAATAAGTGTGGCTTTTGTTGATTCCTTTATGAATCCATGAACACATTGGAATATCCTTGATAATGTGCATTTTAAAATTTTTGAGGCAGGCTCACTTGATTTCAAATCTCTGATTTGTTGAGTAAAATGAAAATCCGTGGATATTTTCTAGTTAATAATAATCCTTATTTGAAACAGAGCTAGTCATGCATGGCTATGTTTGCTGTAGGATGAAGCCTCTCTTGGTTCCTTGAAGGATCTCATCTGCACTCAGTTGGCCTTATTAATCACCATGTGTTATAAAGAATTTCTTTATTTTGTTTGTTCTGTGTTTTTTTTTTCTTATGGCTATAACAGTAGTCTGTTAATATGTGTATTTTTGCACATGGACATAAAAGTCTGAGGGTTTATGTTTGAGTGATGTGGTGTGCATTTGGAAACTTCTATTATTTCTAAGACTGAGCAAAAATTTAGAAAGTTTGAAGGACAGAGAGTGAGAGAAAAGGATTTGCTCTGACTTCTGGGCACTAAAAAAGCTGTCACAAGACAAGAGTCCTGTGAATGGCTGCCTTCTGGGTTTTATGAGGCTGATGTCTTAGGAACATTTGGAGATGTTTCTCCCCTAGAACTAACCTAGACCTTCTGTCCCCAGCAGTCCTTCAGTGTCAGTATCACCTGATGAGATAGGTTCCCTTCCTCACATTTCCTGGAGAGCTGTGTCTCTTTTGGAAACCTCTCTTGTAACCCAGAAAGTCTCCAGCACCTTCCTTTCCCTATCTCTCTCCCATAGCAGCTTCCTGAGGTCACGTTCCTTTTGCTTGGCAGAGAATTTTCTTACCCCCAGAAGCAGACAAAAAGGTGCAAAGGAGTTTTCTATAATTCATTCCTTGTCTGGGAATTCAAGTTGAAGCTCACCAACTTTTAGGACACTCCCAGGTTTCTCTCCCCACCTGAGTGGGACCTTCTCAGGGGTCCATTCAACTCTGATAAAACTCCATGTGCCTTGGGACTTCTGTTTACTGTGGGGTTCCTCTTCCATGAAACTGACTAGGTAATACAGATCAGTCTAGAAGCTGTGGAATATTCAGAATGTTGATTTCTCTAACTGACATGGATTTGGGGGTGAATGTGAGAACACTGATAATTTCTTGGGAATATTTTCCCTGCCCTCAGGGAATGGTCAGTCCTGTGAGGAAGACCAATGTGTTCAATGAACCCAAATCTGCATGGTACATGTGAAGACAGTAAAGTCTAATGCATAAGCTCAGTGGAATATAAGGCTGATATTGGGACTCTGTGTGAAAGATTTCTTCTGCTAAAAGGTAGAATTTTGCAATATGAATAGGAACCATAGACGCCCTCCGTGCTACACTGATGACAGTTAAAACTCCATCTTGCCAATAAGCTTGCTAAATACCAAAGTTCACAGACTAATTCTAGTTATATATTTCCAATGATATTTTAGAAAAACTTGAACCTAAAATCTTCCCTTTTTTGTGAGCTGAACTCTTGAAGATTCGTAAGATCTGTGAAGTAAGGAAAAATAATAATATATTCATTAACTATAAAGTTAACCTATTAATGCTCTAAGTCTTACACAAAATTTCTTCATTTTTCTGGCAAGACACTGTCATTGATACAAAGGAATAGTAAACAGTGCAATAAAATCATCATTTTATCTCAAAGAACAACTTATCTTACTAGCATATGGCAGCAGGTGGGAGAAACATAGATTTGAGAACAGATGGACCCCTGTTGGGATCCTCACTCTTTGACCGCACATGACCCCTGCAAGCCCTTGCTGTCTTCTCTGCAGAACTGCAGAAACATGGCCCACCCCACAAGACTTAAGACTCCGAATGGTACACGTGTAGTACTTGGGCCATTGCAAACTGAGTGATTCAGTCGTTTCCTTTACAAAGAAATTCTTGAATAGGCGTGTACATGGGTGTGTATGAGGATGTTCATCACAGCACTCTTTGTGATGGTGTAAAGCAAGAGGCCATTTAGGTGTCTGTGCCTGGGAGTGGACAGACAGAAATGGGCAGGAAGCACAGGAAGGCAGTAGTCAGCAGTCACAAATTATGTTCCCAGAGTCACATGGACGCATCTTAAAACATAGTACTAAGTGAAAAACCATTTCACAGAAGCTCATTTATGAGAATTAAAAGGTAATAAATTAAGAAAATTGCTATTTTTTAAGAACACATATAATAAAAGGATATGATTTAAACAAAAGCAATGTCTATGGGGTGGAGGGGAAGGAGAATGAAGTAGGCCCAAGGCAATAATCTAAGGAGAGAATGGCCTTTGTAGTTCAATGATGGCTTGTGACAGAAGAAAGGAGTGAGATTACTAGAGCCTTCTGCACTTGCAGTTATAAAAAATATAGACAGCAGACAGACAGACTAAGAAAAGTGCTGGACATACCCTAGTATGTGTATGTCCAGCAGTACAGTAGTGTATTCCAAAGTCTAGTACTATATTCCAAAGCCTTTTCTTAGGTAATAACAGGGCTTCAATGACATGTGTGGACAAGCTCTTTTACAGTAATGCTATGACATAAATTTAAGAAAAATAAGTGTGCATTTACTTGTGTATTTGAACTTGCCTTCAAGAACATGATTCTACTAGCTAACCCCATTCATTGTGATGCAGAATATAGTATGAAGAGTGTCCAGCTTCGACAGTCTTCATTATTGGGTGAACATTCATTACCAAACTCACTAAACAAAGTCAAGGACACTGATATCATTATGCACATCACAGAGAACTATATTGAAATTAATTTGAATGACAGAATCCTGCTAAAAGAATAGAATTGCATTTTAGTGAAATAAGATTAGCAAAGTCCTCTGTTATACCTTTAAAACAAAACAAAAACAAAAACAAAAACCCAAAACATCAAGAGCAAAGAAAAGTATAATCCAGGTTTGGACTAGAATAACTGCTGGGCCCTATTATACTCTGCTTGGTAGTCTGACAACTGGAATGTGCAATATCCGCTCCTTAATGATAATTTTAGGGCAACCGGTTTTGATTACAGGGATGTGCGAGCATCATTTCTACCTTACACATGCCATGGGTCGTTATTTTGGAAGTCCAAAAGTGACACACTGTTTTTGGGGCTCACTCTGTCTGACACTGGATGCCCCTGCTCTCTTCTCCCTCCCCAGGTCTGAAGGCTGGGCTCTGTTAGCTGTTTTTGACAATCAGGGCACTGCAGCACTGTTTTGGTAAGAAGCATGCCACAAATACCTGAATCAGTGACAAGTTCACATTCCAGAGAACACACCTCCCGTGAGCTCAGCTCAGATTTGCACTGACCCAAGACAAGTTAGTACCTAGAATAGACATGCACAGGTGGGGACCAACACGGGTCATTTGTCATAACGTCCAAGGGAATGTAGGCCTAGACTCACGTTCTATAAAAGAGGGCAAAGCTGTAACCTAGAAGGTCAAAGGTAAAAGAGTGAGATATTTTCAGGTTCCTGGGAGACTAAATAAGAAAATATGTAGCTGACCAGGAAAGCGTGAATGTGGGGGAGGGCTCATTGGCCTTAGTGAAAGGTACCTAAAGAAATTCTTAAGATGAGTTGGGATGCTTCAGCTGCCAGTGCCAAGACACCCAACTAAAATGGTTTATTTAAAAACAAGGAAAAGCTTTCATGTGACGTGACAAGAAGTCCCAAGGTCGGGCAGAGCCCAGGTTGCTCATCATCCTGGATGATGTGTCATTGAGGACTCAAGGTTTTTCCATCTTTTCTCTCTGAGATGCTGGGCATCCTCTTGGCTGGCTATCTCATGGTAGCAAAACAGCTGCTACAATAGTAGTTGCATGTACATGACATGACTCTGAAAAGAGGGCAAAAGCTGGTGGGTCTCCTGTGGGTCTCCTTTTATCGGAGAGAAGGCTTTCCCAGAAGCCCTCCAGCAACTGTTGCAATAGTTTTTATTGGCAAAAAATTACAGCTCTTCTGAGTCCTAAACCAGTCACTGACCTGGGAGACAGATGTCTCAGTTGGGTTAGGCCAACCAAGGCTTGCTCCTGGGGGCCGAGGAGGGTGGAGCCTTCTCTGCAGGTGTGACCTTACAGAATCTGAAGGAAAGCAGGTTCTCAGCACAGAAGGAAAGTTTGAGGGGAGGGCTGAAGAGTGGACAATCCACATTTTTTTTAAAGCTGTCTAGGGAAGAATTTAAGGTATTTAGAAAGAAGAAATACCCATCCAAGGAAGGGAGGATGGGAGAGAATTCCAGTGGTGGCCTGCAGAGCAATTTGAGGGTGGGAGGTGGGGAGACTACTGAGAAGAGAACCCCAGGAAGTCATTCAGAAGGTCAGAGAGGAAGGGGAGGGGAGGGAGCATCCTGGACTGAACTTCTGGTCGGTCTGAACTTCTGCCTAGCTGCATGGGGGCCCGGCACACCATGAGTTGTCTGGTCTCTCCTAAATGGGGCTTGCTGAGCGCCCAAGGACTCGTCCTGCCTGCCTCCCGCCACCGTTTTGACTTCCCGTTTCATGTTTTTGTAACATAGCATTTTCTTGGGTGTCTGAGTCTCTGTTCACGCCTTTCCTTCTGTGGGGAGCTCTTTTCTGACATGCACACACCTGGGTGAGTCTGATTTCATTCTTCAAGAGGCAGCGGGCACCTCACCTGCTCCAGGTCTGTCCTACCTCTCAGGTTGCTCTGTGCCCCTGCCTCCTTCTCCCTCAGCATCACTGCGTAGCATCACATTGACCAGACTGAAATCCCCTCCTGTGCTTCTTTCACAGGTGCTTATCCTGTGGCTGCTCTGTGGCCAGCATTGGTCCAGGTGCTGGAAGAAAGCATAAGGGCAGGGCTGTGGCTGTGGCTCAGGGGCAGGGTGCTTGCCTAGCATGTGTGAGGCACTAGGCTCCATCCTCAGCACCGCTTAAAAGTAAACAAATAAAGGCATTCTGTCCATTTACAACTACAAAAGAAAAAAAAAAGCATAAGGGCAAAACCTAGTCCTTGCTCTAATAAAGATGACACCCTGGAGGAAGTGGGTCCAACAATAAATACATACATAGTCAGTCCAGTGACATGTGACATGTGCCAGAAGAAAATGAACATTGGGGCTCTGGTGGAGAGATGGTGGCTGCCTTCTCAAACTGAATGAATGATCAGGGATTCTTATTAATGAGAACATGTCACCCAGAAGGAATGGAAGGAGGTGACATGGCTCATGCAGGGTGAACTGGTGGGAGAATGGTAGGGAATGAGGTCTGGGAGGGAGCTGGGGCCAGCCTGGAGAGCCTTGCTTACCATGGTAACCATTTTGGTTTCTTCCCTGAGAGGAGGGAAAACACAGGGCTTTTGAGTAGGGAAGAGAATCTTTTAAAAATATCACTCTAGCTTTGCGCAGTGGCAGTATTGTAGCCAATGAGGTTTAAAAAATATCACTCTAGTTTCTGTAGAACATACCATGGAGAGGGTAAAGAGTGACGTAGGCAGCTGGGTGACTATTTCAGTACTCCAGGAGAGAGTGGAAGGTACCTTTGACCAGGGTGGTAACTGAAGAGTGTGAGAAGTGGGCAGAGGGTGGATATTCTTGAAGCTGAAGAAACAGGATATTTTCATAGATGGACTGTGAATGAGAAAACATTTAAGGGTGATTGTTGAGAGCCACAGCCAAAGGGGCCCCAGCAAACTTCCAGCTGATTGGCTCACAGAGGCCCCAGCAAACTTCCAGCTGATTGGCTCACCGTGGCCCCAGCAAACTTCCAGCTGCCAGCTGATTGGCTCCTCTGCCGTGATGCTCATTGGGCTGTTTCCCCGCCCTTTCAGACTACGGAGCTGTTCATTGGGGGATTCTTTTGGCTCCACCCACGTGGCCCAGCCAATCGGCCTCAAGAGCGGGAGGAGTGGGGCTTGAGAGGCTCTCCAGAAGCCGGTGGTGGCAGTTGGGCTCTGAGGGAATTCCTGAAGAGCTCCTGTGGTGTAGAGTGTGTTCTAAAAATAATGCCATAGTCTGGCTGGGCACAATTCACAAGCCACTTGTCAAGCAGAAATGAACTTTAGTTTTAGAACACACACTGTACCACAGGAGCACTTCAGGAATTCTCTCAGATCCCAACTGCCACCACCGGCTTCTGGGGAGCCTCTCAAGCCCCACTCCTCCCGCTCTTGAGGCCCATTGGCTGGGCCACGTGGGCGGAGCCAAAAGAATCCCTCAATGAGCAGCTTCGTGGTCTGAATGGGCAGGGAAACAGCCCAATGAGCATCACGGCAGAGGAGCCAATCAGCTGGCAGCTGGAAGTTTGCTAGGGCCCCTTCGGCTGTGGCTCTCAACAGGTGATCCCCAAGCTTTTTAGCCTGAACAAGTAGAGAAGTGAAGGTGCTATTTACCAGAGGAGAGGCTGGGGAGGGGGTGTTCATTTCCGCACCTTAGGTTTGAGAGACCTATTAGCCACAGAGCAGAGAGTTTGAATGTGTGGCTGGCTGGATGGTCTGGAATTCAGGGGCAGCATAAATGCAGGGGCTCAGAGCATATCAACCTCATGCAAGGCCCAGGGCTGGATGAGGTCAACTTGGATCTGAGCGTGAATGCAGGAGAGGCCCAAGATCTGAAGCCTGATCCATCATGCATGGAGGTTGAATGTGGAAGGAGGTCCTACAGAAGACAGAGGAGGCGGGGTGGGACCAGGAGAGAGGGTCAGCTGAAAGTCAGGGCCAGGAAGCACCAGGCTCCTGAACAACAAGACTTTCAGGGACAGAAATGATTTTTTTTTTTTTGAGAGAGAATTTTAATATTTATTTTTTTTAGTTATTGGCGGACACAACATCTTTGTTTGTGTGTGGTGCTGAGGATCAAACCCGGGCCGCATGCATGCCAGGCAAGCATGCTACCGCTTGAGCCACATCCCCAGCCCCCAGAAATGATTCTTGATCAATGTTATTTCTGTAACTCCCTACAATTAGCTCCATTAGTCTTGGTGTAGTGAATAGAATAAACTCTTCCTTCCCAGCATGCTCGGTTCCTAAGGTAACACATGTACCAGGTCATCTTTTCTATCTCAGCATTCCTCTTCATTCCTCAATTGCCACTAACATGGTCGTGAGCCCAGGATTGGGGCTCTGATCACCTTCCTATGGTGTGGCCCACTTTACAGTGTTGCTGCACTTTCTTGGAGGAGTACAGGGAGTGAGGTCTATCAAGGAAATAAAAACGTATGACTATCTCACAACGAATCCCACTATTATGTGCAACTATAATGGACCAGTGAAAGAAAATATGTGCAGAGAATTTTGCCTAACACTACATTATTATCAGATTATTTGTGCAAGCATGACTGAGACGGAGGCATTCCCCTCCTATGAGGTTGCAAAATTGTCAGTCTAGTGGGACAATATCTTGTTTGGCTGAGTTTGTTTAGTTAAAGAATTTTTCTGCACGAATTCCAGGCTGAGGTGTTTCCTAAAGCGTGGAAATCAAGCACAAAAGAATCCAATTCCCCATGCTCTTTTGCTCCAGAACAATCATAGATCATTTTTTTTTTTTTTGGTAAGAGTGAAAAGACTTATTCAAGTGTGAAGAATAGAAACAGAACTCTTGCAGGGACAAGTGGGGGCCATGGAGGGATTGCCCTACAGTTCATTCTTCCATGTTCACAAGAGATGGTTAGATAGTGTTGAACCGTTGGCTGGAGGATAGTAGATCTATTCATTAGAATCTAAAACGAAGTGAATTCCTCCTTGTAGCATTTGCTACTTTTTCAGAGGCTGTGACAGGATGTATACGTTTTCCTGAAGCCGTGAGATCAGACGCCTACATTCATGACATGTATAACCTGAACTCCGGGTATCATCAAGTGATGTTCTGAGATTGTTTTCTCCTTCCTGTTCTCAGGCAGAGCTTGGTGTCAGAATGGGCTCCCTCAGCACAGCAAACGTTGAATTTTGTCTTGATGTGTTCAAGGAGCTGAGCAGTAACAACGTAGGAGACAATGTCTTCTTTTCTCCACTGAGTCTGCTCTCTGCGCTAAGCATGCTCCTCCTTGGTGCCAGAGGGAACAGCGCAGACCAAATAGAAAAGGTAAGGAACGCGTGGGCAGTTTCCCCTGAGCCTCGCACTGTCCACGTGTCCCCTCCCTCCCTGTCCCCTCTGCTCCACCATATGACTTCTATCTTTATGCAGAGAGAACTGCCAAAACATACTTGGGCAGATCATGTTCTTAAAAAGGGAAAATGGCTTATGTAACAGGATACACTGTCATGCAAATAGTGTGATCCATGCATCAGATGGTCTCTTCCTTATTGTCAGGGGTGCCTTTAGTCAGCTTTGTGTCACCATGACCAAAATACCCGACAAGAACAGCTTAGAGGAGGACACGTTTATTGTGGGCTTGTGGTTTCAGAGTTTCAGTCCATAATCAGCTGACTCCAGCTGTGGGCCTGAGGTGGGGTAGAAGATCACTGCAGAAGAGCTCAGCACAGGGAAGTGGCTCAGCTCAGGGCAGCCAGGAAGCAGAGAGAGAAGGAGGCACCAGGACAAAATATAAACCCCAAAGGCACGCCCCCAGTGACCTGCTTCCTCTAGTCACACCCTACCTGCCTACAGTTACCACCCAAGTCAGCAGTCCCTTCTAATTATTAATCCACCAAATGGATTAATCCACTAATATAGGTTACACTCTCATTTCACCTCTGAATATTCCTGCGTGGCTTAACCCGTGAGCTTTTGGGGAAAACCTCATATCCCAACACAAGTGGTGTCACAAATAAGTCTCTGTGGTTTACTCTAGGAATTCCTACTTTCAGTGATTTAAGTGTGATAGAGAACATATGTACTTTTCTTATAGAGGAAAACATACTTTTCTTAGAGAAGTTTAAACAATTTGGTGAAACTTACTGCATTTTAGAAATTAGTAAGTTTTAAAAAATATTCGTTACTACATTTCTTCATCACAACTCCATGTAACAGTTAGGCAGTGATATCCCCATTTTACAGACAGGGAAACAGACTTGGAGGGAATGGTAACTTTTTAGGTTTCATAGGCTAATAATGGTGATTTCCATATATATATATAATTTCTGTAAAGTACCTAGAGAAGAATATCACTTAATAACTCTTAAGACACTTGCCTATTTTACTGTTGTCCTCTTATCTTACTATTGTCTGTTCTGGGAAAATGCAATGCTTTGCCTTGCCCCAGATGGGCACCATCCTAGTTAAATGAGCCAAGAAGAATAGGAGAGGGAAGATGAGACTAGCGCCTAAGAGCTCAGTCCCTGGAGCCTCATGGACAGTGGTCTGGAGCAATGCCTTGACCTTTTGACCTCAGTTTCCCCAGTATAAAATGGGGACAGTATAATCTACTCATAAAGTTGTTAGGAGGGTTAAATAACATATGTAAAGACGACCCAGGACTTCAGATGAGACATGGCATCCTTAAAATCTGGCTGTCACTATCAGTCTTGCTCTGAAGTGAAAGAACAAATACAGCTCTCAACTTTCGTGGACTCTTTTACTTTTGATACTGATTGATCCCGTTTTCCTTTTCCAGGTGCTTCACTACAATCATATTGCAGAATTCTTGAAATCAGAGTTCAGGGACTCAGCTGAGGTATGATGATGTCATTGCTGAGCTGTCAACTGCACCCTCACATCAGAGCCCCAGAGAGGCTAGTCCAGGGCTGGAGAGCAGCACTGTCTCCTTGGTCCCTCCTTCACTGTTTCTGATAACCACTTCAGCCTATTTAACACAATGATAATGACAGTGATGACATTACTGTTATTAGTAATAACACTGTTATTACTAATGATATTAGTAATATTAGTCAAAGCCCCCAGATTTGACGATTGCCTTCATTCTCACATGCTTCTGTTCTGTGCTTCTTGTTGAGTCTGCCAGCCTTATCTATGCAGGGTTAGAATTTTTCTGCTACTAAGGAAATTGAGAAAGGACCCTGATGCTTTGCCATGTAACTACAGACTGGGCCTGAGGTTGTCCCACCCACATGCTTTGGGACAATGGTCCTTAGTTCTTTCTAATAGGAACATCGGTTTTGACATCAAAATTATATAGGAGTCCCACATGAAAGTAGTTATTTGGTACTGCTTGAGAATATACATAAATGCATATAGATTCACTGAAAACTTGCTTCAGATTACCCAACTTATTATCAGGAGACCAAAGCCATGGCTTGGGACTCATTGCTTCAGGGAATATAGGCCTCAACCCTGCAGGTCAGTGAGTTCTTAGCCACCTTTCAAATCATCAAAGCTGTAAGCTTATCAGAATTCCATCACTGAGGGACAAATGAGGGTGTTGGAACTGTCCAGTAAAGGACCAAAGTGTTTCATTACGAAGCACATAGAAAATTGAGACCACAAAAAGAGTGTGGCAGAGAAGAAAATTGAGTCTATAAGTTTAATGTCAGTGACAAAACTTGGATTATGTCTCTGAACATATCACTAAGATCTCTTTATTCATGGAAACTCCAACTTTTGAATTAAACCATTAGAGCCAACTAGTGCATACAATTCTCCACACAGTCTGCAAATAAAGTCACAGTTTGGTGAGACTGTGGTGCTAAAGGAGACTTAAAAAAATTAAAAAAAAATTAAAAAACCACTTTAAACCTTGTATTCCCTGCCCTGTTCATCAGAGGCAGACACCTTGCTCTCCAGGTACTGTTTTCATGTTATTTATGACACTCCAATGGCAAGAAATCAAGCCACTTGACAAATCACTCTGTTTATTTCTATCAGTGCAGTCAAGCGGGAAGGCCGCATTCCGAGTTTGGACTCCTCCTCTCTCAAATCAACCAGTCGGGCACTAACTACACCCTCAGCATTGCCAACCGACTCTATGGGACAAAGGCAATGGAATTCCATGAGGTGAGCCCATCTGGAATCCTCTGAATTTCATACAATGAAATCTATAAAGGATTATTTTTAAAAAAGGCATGTGGCATTTAACTGTAAGAGATTGAATTTGAGCTGACCTAGGGTTATAGAGACATGATTTTATCAAAACTCTCATTAAAGTTGTGAAACATCAAATAAAAATTCTTTACCACTGAAAAATCTCTAAAGCTGTCCAAGAACCAAGGTAAGAGATGAAACAAAACAGTATGGCTCCAGAATGCCAGCATAGAGGGGGTTTTGGAGTGGGGAGTCAGTTAAGGAAAGGCTAGTGTCTATGCAGAGGCTGTATTCTTGGACAGTATGTTACAGGTGAACAAAATAGTGAATGCCTTCAGATATTGTTCATGACATTTTCCGTAAGTTTCTAAAATGTCAATTGTCTACTTTAGATATTATTAATTTTATATAGGATGATTTGTGAAGAAATTCATACACACACGCATGCACACACACATGCACACACGCACGCACCCTGTGCGAAGCCTTCTGGTAGATCTCAGATAAGGAAGTCATGTGACCACTCTGGTTATTGATTTTCTCATCTATAATATGACAGCAGTCACATAATCACTCCTGTTTTTTCACTTTGAAGCAATAAGTGGAGGGATGGTGTGAGATGCAATGTCATTTTTTGTTTTGAGTGTTTTCGAACCAAGAAAGCTGATGATATGACAGAAGCAACAACAAGACATTTCTGAACATTTTTTTGGGGAAAGGTTTTGGATTTTTTTAAAGTGTATTTGTTTTATTAAAAGTAAGTACCAGGACTGGGGTTGTGGCTTAGTGGTAGAGCACTCTCCTAGCATGTGTGAGGCCCTGGGTTTGATCCTCAGCACCGCATAAAAATATATAAATAAAATAAACATATTGTATCCAACTACAACTTAAAAATAAATATTAAAAAAATAACTAAGTACCAGCCAGGTGTAGTGGCACAGGCCTGTACTCTCAGCTATCTGGAAGCCCGAGGCAGGAGGATTGAAAGTTTGAGGCCAGCCCGGGCAACTTAGTGAGATCCTGTTTCAAAACAAACAAACAAATAAGTAAGTAAATAAATAAGGGTCCAGGATATAACTTAGTAGAAGAGTGCCCCTGAGTTTCAATCCCCAGTACTACCCCCAAATAAATAAATAATAAAATAAAAAGAAGCACATATGGATTTTGCTTTCTTTCAAACTTGTATCCGCGAACTGCCTTCATCTCTGTTGGGACTTTTGAATGTGTTTATTTTCTTTGTCCTTTTTTCCTGTCATTGGGCTGTACTTTCTTTTTTAGCAATATTTAAGCTGTTCTGAGAAGCTGTACCAAGCCGGCCTACAGACTGTTGATTTTGAACAGTCCACAGAAGAAGCGAGAAACACCATTAATGCTTGGGTTGAAAATAAAACTAATGGTAAGGATGAGTCACATACGTGTCCACAGACTTTATCTGTGCTGTGTTGATACACTTCCTGGGTCAGCGTGCTAACAGGGAGGCTGAGCGGGTCCAGGACCGGAGAGACAGATCAGCAATGAAGCACCGGGGCCATGTTCAAAGGACTCCTGACAATCATCTGCCCCATGGCTCTGAGAATGAGAGTGAATGTCACCTCCACTTTAGAGAAATGGTTTAAATTCTGCAGTTTATTTATTTAAAATCAATATTTAAATATTTAAAATCAAATCTCCCTTTTGCAATTTAAAAACCTCTACCTATTGTTAAATATTACTTTAAATTTAAAGTGGCACATTACATATTTGATGCAAAGATTTGTTCATTTTTTCTATTTAAAATATTTAAATATTGAAACCAATCTTCTGGGTAGCTGAGATTACAGGCCTGTGCCATCACACCTGGCTTGTGCCAGAGATTGATTAATATTTAAATAATTAAATATTATTAACTAAATAATAATAATTATTTAATTAAATACTATTTTTTATTAACTAAAATAATTAAATAAATTAACTAACTAAATATTAGCTAAGGAAAGACTTAAGGATACACAAAGGTAGTGAGAATATATAACGCACCCTTGCTCACCATCCCTCAACTGACCGCTGATCACCAGTGAGCAGCCTTGCTGCTCTGTACTGTCATCCTGTTCCCTCCACTTCTTTCATATGATTTTGGAGTAAATCCCAGAAGTCACTATTTTTTCTATACTTATATTAATTTTTTTCTCTAAAAAATGTAGACTTTAATATGACTACAACACTATTATCAAATCTGCAAAACTGAAAATAATCGTTTAATATTAATAGATATTTGAGACCAGCCTCAGTAACTTAATGAGGCCCTCGGCAACTCAATGAGGCATCAGCAACTTACTGAGACACTGTCTGAAAATAAAAAATGCAATGGGTTGGAAATATGGCTGAGTGGTAAAGTGACCCTGGGTTAAATCCCCAGTACCAAAAAATCAAAAACCAAAAAACAAAAATTCTCCCACACACTTATAGAGAAGTAAACTACTGTATGTATGCTATTTGATAAATT
Organism: Marmota marmota marmota; assembly: GCF_001458135.2. Classification (NCBI taxonomy): domain Eukaryota; kingdom Metazoa; phylum Chordata; class Mammalia; order Rodentia; family Sciuridae; genus Marmota; species Marmota marmota. The sequence goes on along the minus strand of NW_025999990.1, from coordinate 6,672,089 downwards.
CTCACAAAGTAAACACACCCATTGCCACACCAGGTCAGGAAAATAAAACATTAGCTACTAGGAAGGGCACTGCCAAGAACACTGCAGGTCCCCTCCCAAAAGTCAACCCCGCTTCCTCCCTGTGTTGACTTCTCCCATTTCTATTACACAGAAGTTCTGCCTGTTTTTACAGTTCATGCAGTTGGGACCACAAATATGTGTTTAGTTGTTTTAGTCAATATTTAGCTTGTGATTCTATGCTGCATGCCTTATTAATATTCATCAATGTGTATTTTATCCTCTGAATATCCCAAGTATATTTATTCATCCTGCTGTTAATGAACATTTGGGATACTTTTAGTTTGAATAATTATAGTTATAGTTATATTAGCAATTATAAGTAGCACCCCTAAATGAATTTTGGTATATATCTTTTTGTATGCGTATGTATACAGTGTGGTTGGGTACACACCTTGAAATGAAATTGCCGTTTGTGAGGTAAGAACACACTTGATTTTAGTTAGTGCCAAGCATTTTTATTAATTAGTTGCATCAATTTACTTGCGTAAGCAATAAATGGGAATTTTATTTGTTACTGGTCCATGCCCAAACTTAGCATTATTAGTCATATTAATTTTAGCCACTCTATTTATTTTTATATTAATTTGTATTTCTCTTATGAATTATATGGTCAAACACTTTTTAATTTGCTTTACATTTTCTTTTGTGAAGTGCTACTATATCATGTACAGATGATTTGCCTACTTTTTTTCCTTATAAAATTTTAAGAGTTCCTTACACATACAGAATACATATGTTGTGAGTGACTTCCAGCATTTTGTACTTATCTTTTCTAATGATGCTTCAGATGAATGGAATTCCTAATTTCAAAGGAATAAAATGTATCAATCTTTTCCTTTACAATTGGTGCCCTTGGGTTCTGTTAAAGAAATCTTTGCTTACTCCTAGTTCATGAAAATATTTTCATATTACAACTTCCAGATGCTTTATGGTAGTTTAACTGTATTTAAGGTTCATTTAAAAAATCATTCCCCTCTACATGGACATCTAATTAGCATAGCACTATTTGTTAAGAAGAAAATTCTTTCCTGATTGCACTACAACGTAAGCTTCATCACAAATTAGAGGTCCATGTGAGTTTGCTCCTGGTCTCTATTGTTACGTTTGTCCATGTGCTTATTCTCATGACCATGCCATGATTGTGGCAGCTCTGTAATGAGTCCTCAGGGCTGGACGGGGAAGTTCTCCGGCCCTGCAGGTCCTCTTCTAGGGCTGCCTCTGCTAAACTCTATCCTTTGCATTTTAAAATTAGCTTGTCATCTTTTATCCTCTATACCACTTGGAATTTTAATAGAAATCACCTTGAATCTATAGAGTTGGGGAGAAAAGATATCTTTTTTCAGCCTCCAACCTATGACCATGACACTTACCTCTATGTATCTAACTAAGTTCTTTTTAATTTCTTTCAGTAACATTTTGCATTTCTCTATCTTGCAATCTTGTGCCTCCTTTGATAAACTGCTTCTAAATATTTGAGAAGTTTGTTGAACTTTAGCTCAGGTCAATTATTATTTGAAGTGTTATTCTTTTAATAAGAAGTTATATTTAGATACTATAATCTGGGTATGAGTGTTCATTGCTAATGATTTGGTCAGACTTTCTAAGTGAACATAACTAAGGAGTATTCACTTTTTTATAAAAATGAAACATCATCTCTTACATGTGTTATTTATTATAATTCAGATTCATGGGATTTTTACTTTAAATAAATCCCCCCTTGTATACCCATTTCTCTTATCTCATGTCAAAAATACCATTTTATAAAGTCACTAATATTTTTGCACACTCTCTTCATCCCACAATACACACAGTTTCCAAATGACAGTACTAATCAAAACAAACAAAAAGCAATAGCTTAAGATTAAAAAAATTCAGTTCTTTTTGTCCTTGAGTTTAATACCCCTAAAGGTGTGTAGTGGAATTACCTGTTGAAATAATCCTCTATGTGGTTATGCCATTGACTCATGATACTATTAGTTCCTGAAGTCTTGAAAGTTAGGCAATCCCTGATGTGAGAAGAAATTGAATCTGAATAATAAATTAAAATTAGGATCAAATGAAACCAGATTAATTAAAATAAATTAAAATTAGGATCAAATGACACCAGATTACTGTTAGAGCTATATTTACTTGTGGAGAGCATGTCAGCAACATAAAATTCTTCTCTGTGCTTAGGGCCATGCTTTCCAACATATATGTATCCCATTTCATCTCTTAATAGTGAAGAGCTCTCAACAATACCTTCTTTGTTGATGGACTCACAGATCTTATTCACCTTTTGTAATAGGTGACCAGATTAAAATATGTATCTATCCAGTTTTTCTTATTAAGTTAGAAAATGTTTATACATTTTTCGATCCTTTAATTTACTTAGCACATAGTGCAAAATGTGTTTTATCTCATGTACCCACTCTGATCTGCTGATAGTGGCTGCTCAGGAACCCTGAATTGAGAAAGAACCTGAGCAAAAGTCTATCATTGAAATGCTAACTTCAGGACAGTAGGGGTATTTTTCTGTTTAGTTTAGTGTCATAGCCTTGGTTTGGTTTTAGTGTATAGAATAGTGCTTGGCACATGCAAATCAGTTAAAACTTGTTTAGAATGAAGTGAATAAGGTTCTCTGCCATGGGTATGCATTAGGGAGCTAAATGTGGATTTATTTAGAATATTATTGCTATCATGCATTCATATGTTTGTTTATCCAGTCATTCAGAAATACATTTTGAGCATTTCAGTTTAGATATTTTTATCATATGCTAGTTATTGTGTTAGGCCCAGAAGTTTAATGCAAATTAAAGTCTTTGTCACTTAGATTCTTAGGTTCTTAGATATGTCTATGTTTCCTACTGTATGATAGATTGTATTCCAGAAAGGTTTCATAGATTGCAATGCACTGAAATTCCCCAAGATGGCATCACGTTCAATTTTGATCAGTATATTTCCAAAGCAAGCAATTCCTGATATCTTTTTATAAGTTCTCGATTTTCAAATATGCATTTATTTCAAACGCTGTTGTATATTTGTGATATACTAATTCTAGTACATTGTAAGAATAAGTGATTCTTTTTAAATACTTAACTGTTTGCATGTAGTGAGGTTCTGGTAAATATAAAGGATGCTAAATAGTAAAAACAAGCCACAATACATTATTAAAGAATTTTCTGAGTAAGCAGTAATATATAATAATGCATTGGATATAACTAGACACAGGAAAAACTGACCCATCATTGAGATACTAACTACTCCATGGACACTATCTTTTGATTAGAAATAGCAAAACCTTCAGTATTCATTAAAATAAACTTCCTTTGACAGGAGTCTATGGCCAGATGAAAAAGTTCTGCTGCTATCTCAAGTGTACAATAAGCTTAAGTAATAGATGCACATTTCTTGTAACTATTCAACTTTATTATCAGCAAGTTCAAATCCAAATACAATTATCTTTTTTCTTTCGCTACAAGGAAAAATTAAAAACCTCTTTGGAAAGGGCTCAATTGACCCTTCCTCTGTAATGGTCCTGGTGAGCGCCATATATTTCAAAGGACAATGGCAAAATAAATTTCAGGAAAGAGAGACTGTTAAAACCCCCTTTCAGCTAAGTGAGGTAAGTGTTTCATTTTCAGACTGATGGCAAATTTTGGAGAATGTGATATCATTTAAGGTCAACTGAGAAAGATTTAGTGAACATACTGGGCTAAGTTTCTGTCACTGCTTTTTCTATAAACTTTTATGTTTTCCTTGTTAAGTGACAATACCTTTCTCATGGGGTACCTAACAAGCGTTTAGACACTGAGAGTCCCTGGAATGGAAGACACCTATTAATTTCCTAATATTCTATTTGGGCATTCTTTGAACATACCGAGATTACTTTCTCTAACAGCACAATAAAATTACCTGTGCTGTTTTTCTTCTAGAGAATCCCTCTAACTGGATTAAAAAAGAAATTGACATTATGATTTCATTTTCCCAGATTAGTAGAAACTGGGTTGATTTTCAGTAGACTCGAGTCATCTATGGGCATTAGAACTACTCATCTCTAACTATGACTTATTTTAAAATAAAAATAATCAAATAAACTGTGCACATAAAAGTAATAAAAGGATATACCTAGTGTTTACACGCCAATCCTGCCTTTGAAGTGTTAATGTAGATATATTCATGATACATAAGGAAAGCAGCATACATACATACCTATTCACATATGTAACTGTACTTTCTAGTTACAATCTTTTCTCTTAATAGGATAAAAGTGTCATTGTGGAAATGATGTATCAAACTGGAACATTTAAGTTGGCCTCCATCAAGAAGCCACAGATGCAGGTCCTTGAGCTGCCCTATGCCGGCAACAAACTGAGCATGATCATCCTGCTTCCAGTGGGTACAGCTAACCTAGAACAGGTAACACACAAGAGCACCTGCCTGCAGCTAGAGCAAGAGCGCCCCCACACACACCCTCCTGCACTCACCCTGTATCGCATGATGCTTTACAGCCAGTCACTGATTCATAATCTGGGCTCAGCCTGATCACCCCAGGAGCTTTGACAGGAAGGGTGCAATGACCTTAATCCTCGGGTAGGACAAGCTATTCTTAAGTAAAAAGGTACATGGGGCAGAGTGACACACTGTACAAATACACACACATATGAATCTTTTGACACTTGGGAGACGTGATGTTTTCAGTCCACAGAAATCCAATTAAGCTGTCTTACTACCGGGGAAATTACTACAGTATTTCTAATTCAATTATAGGATCCTGTTTTTAACATTCCTTGTTTTGTGGGGAAATGAGTGCTATCGCCTTAAAGAAGAGGTCATGGTGGTGGTAGGAGTTTGGGTCCAACCCTTGTCCCTAGCTGCAGCCAAAGGTGTCCTGCACAGGGGGGCCTTGGAATGACCACACCTCCTCCCCCAATCTGACTGGGACAGTTCCTTAGGAAGACAGGTGAAGCTTTGGGGGCCTGCAGAAGCTCATGGTCAGTCAGCGAGTGTGGGCTTGAGGTAAAAGCAGGTGGGGGCAGAGGGCAGGGAGGGTTCCCGAAACACATGGGCTGGGGTGTGTGCTTTCAGTTTGAGAAGTGAGACATGAGACAGGCACAAGTCCACAGGGGACAGTCGTGAGACAAACACAAATGTGGCTCTGGGAACAGGTGGACCTACAGGTGTGGCCAATTCAGAAAGAAACAGAATCCAGGGCCTGTGGTCAGCTGGGATGGAAGATATTTGGAGACACATAGCAGTTTGGAAGCAGTTTAGATTCTGCAGAAAGTCCTGTGGGAGTAGAAAGGGTCTAAATTAGAATAGGGAGCTCAGAGAAGGTTTCTGGAGGATAATCTCAGGGTGGGCCTTGCCAGATGAGCAGAAGATGAACAGGCAAGGTAAGGGGACCCAGCGTGCTCCAGGCAGAGCAGAGAACATGAGCAAATGCCTTAGAAGTGTGAGGGTTTGCCAGGCTGGGTGTTGTACACCTGTAATCCCAGTGCCTCAGGAGGCTGAAGTAGGAGGATCACAAGTTCAAAGCCAGCCTCAGCAACTTAACAAGGCCCTAAGTAACTTTGTGAGACCCTTTTTCAAAATAAAAATATATAAAAAGGGGCTGGGGATGAGGCTTAGTGTTTAATTGCTTCTGGGTTCAATCCCCAGTACCCCCTAATGCCCACCCCACCCGAGAAAAAAGTGTGAGGGTTTTTGTCATGAGATCATGGTAACTTGGATTAAGGCAGAAAAAGAAAAAGTAAAGGGATACTTCAGGATAAAAACTACCTGTACTTTATGAAAGATTTTATATGATTAGGGCAGGAAGTGATGAAAATGCTTTGAACTCTTGACTAGGAAAATGGGATGTGACACTTTGGTAGCTTGGCCCTGAAGGAGGGCTGGCTAGAGGGTCTCAAGTGCCCAAGGGGAGACATTCCAAGGGTCGACAGAAAATGATGAAACTGGATAGAGAATGAGAAGTCAGGGTTGCTGAGTCTTCTTCTGGAAGCCTGAGCAGATGTGGAAGGTGAAGTGGTTGGTAGTCGCATGAAGGGTGTCAGGTTAGCACCTGAGTTCAGTTTCAGGAGCATCCCAACAAAAAATGAGGGACAGGAGGAGATGAAAGCTGTCCCAGTGGAACAAGAACAAAGGGACCTGGCATCTTAAAAGCCAAATGAAAACCAAGTTCCTAACGAGGGGTGTGATCAACTACTTCCCATATGCAGACTGAGAAGAAGTGGTTGAACTCATCCAGGAAGCAGACACACAGGGACTTCAGGAACAACCCAGAGAGAACTCTAGGTGAAGCCTAATGCCCAGGGGATCGGGGGTGCACACGGGAAACTGCACGATGAAATACAGACCGGAGGTAGACCAAAGGGAAGTGAGGTTAAACGCAAGACTGTTTCTGGAGAGGCAGCACATGAGCATGCTTTCCAGGTAGAGAAGAAAGCAATGAAATCGAACCATTCCTATTGAGAATTTATTTTAAAAAAATGTATTTAATGGAAAGCCTGCATGTTTGGCTCAGGTGGGCTCATCTGTGCTTTTTCTCTCAGATAGAAAAGGAGCTGAATGGCAGGACGTTCCAGGAGTGGACCAGCTCTGCTAACATGATGGAAAGAGACGTGGAAGTTCACATCCCCCGATTCAAGCTCGAAATCAAGTATGAGCTGAACTCCCTGCTCAAATCCCTAGGGATGACCAACATCTTCAACCAGGCCAAAGCTGATCTCTCTGGGATGTCACCAGACAGACGCCTCTACTTATCCAAAGTCATCCACAAGTCCTACGTGGATGTCAACGAAGAGGGCACGGAGGCAGCGGCAGCCTCTGGGGAAAGCATTGCTGTGAAAAGACTCCCCATCCGAGATCAGTTTGTGGCAAATCGTCCCTTCCTGTTCTTCATAAAGGAAGTTTGTACCAATATGATTCTCTTCGGGGGCAAGCTTGCCTCTCCATAAATAGAGGGGCTGGATGAGGCTCAGGGACACAGAGGAGGTGTCGGGGCAAACAGGTGACTGTATCTGCACCTCACATTCCTCTGTGCCTCAGTTTGCTGTTCTGTAAAATAGGTCTAGGATCTTTTCTAGCTCATTCCTGAGTTGGCGAAACTAAGGCTGTGGTCACCATGGAAGAAAAAACGTTTACACAAAAGTTTTCTGGCTTTTTTTTTTTTGTTGTTGTTGTTTTGAATCTTTGGAGCCTTGTGTGAGTACTACCCAGGTGACATGATCAGTCAATGAGAAAACAGTTAAAAGCTTAGATTCTCTTGACTTGTTTATACTGGTAAGATTGTGAATAAGTGACTGCTCTGCCTTTAGAAAAATAGTTTAAGGGCTTCTACTTTGGATGGATTTTTAAATGTTATAATTTTCCTTGCTGTTTAAAGATAACATTGTAAGTTTCAGTTCAGAATTCTGTATTGACCATAATAAATGCATGAAATGCCTTAAGCTCTTTGAAGACTTACAAGCAGCAATTAAATAACTTATAAAGGGAGATTGTGAATAAGACCAACTCTAAGTTGGAATTTTTTGCCAAATCATTGTTAGGTACCAAATTGGATGACATAGTTCTTCCTTTGAAAAAGTCATCCCATGAGTAAGAATTCAGAAGAGCAAAAGACAGATACCAATCAGGTAGTCTGACTTTGGAGAAAGCCTCCACATTTTGTGCCCAAGATAACATGGAGCAAGGATCAGATGATAACAGCTGAAATACACTCACAGGGTTTAATGTGGAACAGTGGGAGACAAGAAGCTCTAGTGACCCATGTAGAAAAGATGACACTGGATTCTTGGCATCTGCTTTTCACCTTAAACATCCTGAAGAGACGGTGATGAAGTCTGCCAGGGAATGCTGAGTCCTCCTGGGTGGCATCTGGCACGTGCTGGGCAGGAGTGCAGAGGTACCACCTGCACCAGTGCTGGGGTTGGGATCTCACTTGTCCCCAAAGCCCCTGTGTTTCAGGTCTGGTCCTTGGCCTCTGGTGCTGGAAGGAACTTAGGTCAGTGGGGTGTACCTTGAAGCGGGTACTGGGACTCCAGCTCCTTCCTCCTCTCTCTGCCTCCTGGCCACTGTGAGGTAGGTAGCTTCCTCCGCTGTGTGCTCCTCCCCACCATGATGGTCTGTCCCACCAGGCCCCAAGGCAATAGGGCCAAGCAATCATGGACTGAAACCTCTGAAACCATGAGCCAAAATAAATGTTTCCTCCCTTTAAGTTGATTTTCTCAGGCATTTTGATATAGCAACAGAAAGCTGACTAATGCAACCAGTTGTCCTGCAAGTAATGAGGACAGAGCTATGTGATACTCAGTTTCCTCCAACAGTTAAAGAGACTCAGTGTGGTCCACCAAAGGGTGGGAAATTCATATAGAGAATTCTTCTGAGGTAATTTATGGAGAGGCCTTCAAAGGTACTGATGTGGATGCTAGTGATGAGAATAGGACTTGGAGAGACTGTGACTTGAGAGCTGAGGTGAGAGGGAGCTGGAGGACTTCTGAGACAGGAGTTTGTAAGGAGACTTTGGATTTAGGATCCCCCCAGAAAAACACAACCAATATGATATATTCTGGAGAATTGTGAGTTAATATAGGGACCATACAAACTCTTGCCAATGTATATATCTCCACATCAGTATCTCTTTACACACACACACACACACACACACTTTCCCATCCCTGATATACATATCCATAGACTTAAGGAAGGTGGTTCATGCAGTCTTGTACCTGGAGTCTGAAGCCAGACAGGAGGCAGAAGTTCCTCTTCCTCAGGGAACTTCCATCTCTTTTCCTTTAAGGCCTTCAACTGATTGCATGGGGTTTCCATACCTTGGGAGGGGGGTAATCTGCTTTACTCAAAGTGCACTGTTTTCAATGTTCATCTCATCTAGAAAATGCCTTCATACCAATGTTCTGATGAGTTTGAACACATACCTGGGAACTGGGGCCTGGGCAAGTCCATGCATAAAACTGACCCTCAGTGCTGAGGAGGAGATGAATGCAAACTGTTTTCACTCTTTGTAAGAGCTAACAGAAATGTGCCTTTAGCAGTGTAAATAATATGAAAACCTAGCAGGCTCATGAAATTTAATCACAAAAGCAGCCATGTTTTTGTCTTCCATTACCCTTATAAAAACTGCCTTGTGGGAGAGCACCCTGGAGCCAGCAGGGAACTCCTGTGGGTCTCATGATTTTCTGGTCAAACTTGAACTCCAGCAATTCTGGTTGCTTCAGGTCACAGCCACCCATCATTAATTTAAAATATTTAGGCCTAGGTATTAGTCCAAACTCTTACTATTCCAGGAGTGGGTGCAACATCATCGATCTCACCCAGGGAATTGTTAGAAGTGCAGCATCTGGTCCACCCCAGACCTGCGTCTTAACAAGACCCCCAGGTGAACAGTGTACACACTGCACTGTGAGAAGCCCTGAACCCTACTGCCAACCTGATTTAATAGTGCATCTCATCCCTCCTCCCAGCAGGGAAGTGCCAGGAGAAGTCTGGGATCTGCGAGTCAGGGTGACCTCCTCTCCTTCTACCTCTCTCACCCGCCTGCTTTCTTCTCTCTTCTCTCTCCCTCTCTCCCCCTTTGGTGCTGGGAGTTGAACCCAGGTTTTCTGCATGTAAACATGCATTCTCCTAAGGAGGGGTCAAGAGAGATGCTACACGATGGGACAGTTCTGATTTTCAAGCTGAGTCACACTCTTGCCAGGAGCAGCTGTGGTGGGTTCTCTGGACTGAGGCCACTCTTTTCCCTCTGGGAGACACCTCTTTTCTGCTAATTAGCAGCAGCCCCTCCACCCAAAGTGACAAATCCCTCTACCCTACTAATTAAGTTCCCTTGCTTTTTTCAACAGGGTTCTTTTCTCCTATTTAAGCTTTATTGAATTTTTTTGGGGGATTACTGGTTAAAAATTTCTATCAGATTTGTAGAGTGTCCAATCATTATTTCTTCAAATACATGTGCGTGCATACGCATGCGTGCGCGCGCATGTGCGCGCGCGCACACACACACACACACACACACACGTATATAAAATTTTTTTTCTTTAAATGTTTTACCGGCAACAGAGCCTGATCCTGCTGAAGTATGGTTTGGGGGATTTGTTAGGTGGAACTAGATTAGCTCTTCATTGAGGGCAGGGGTCAGCACCTGTAGTCTAGGGGCTGAGTGTAGCCTATCATCTAGTTTTGCATGCCCAGTGGGCACCACTGGAGAGGGACAGGGCCACTGATACCCAGCCGGCGTTCCCCCTGCTCAGTTCTCTCTCCAGCACCTGCTTCCCTCAAGAGCTCGCTGTGCAGTGGAGTCTTTGTCGAGTCAGGGCCTCACCTGAGACAGCCAGGACCCTCAAGAAGAGAGAAGATCTGTGGGTTTCTGGGCTGAAAAACAGCTGGGTGGCCACCCTGCGCTGGCTTGCCACCTGCCTGCCAGCCTCCCCCGCCTCCCAGCTTGGGCCGGTCATTCTTCACCCCCAAAATGTCTCCAGCTGGAGAAAACTGGGCCCAGAGTGTGTGGCCTCCCAGGACCGCCAATCCGAAGCTGACCAGAGGGTCAAGGTAAGAGTTTATGAAAGTACTTTTGTCTTATGGCCTGAACCATATTGACCATCTAGCTCTTCACTGAAAGGTTCTGGACCTCCATTTTAAGGCTAAAACAGCTCGAGCTCGACTCCTTAGACATGATCTTTTAAAAGTCTTTATTGAGTGTCTCGGTTGAATGCTTGTTCATGTCCCCTCTAGCTGGTTAGAATCACGACATTTTTAGGATCTTTTCACCTTCTGGAATCTCCTTTTGCCTACAGTCTTCTGGTGGCTATTCTCTGCTGGTGGAGCCTCCTGGATATGCAATTTAAGATTTGGTCAAAGGCTCAAGGAAACCTACCCACTTAGTCCAGCCCTCAAGAGCTCCAGGTGCAGTTCCCTCCTCTCCAGCACCTGCCCTCAAAGTCCAGTCCAATGGCCTGAACTCTAACCCATAGTCCTCTGCTCAGCAAGACCACAGTTCTCTGTATGGGTTTCACTTCCAGAGAGCCAGGGGAGCCCCTGGAGGGAGTCCTTCTCCCAGGGATCTCAGCCTTGTGCTATCTGTGCCCACTGGCTGAAACAGTCGCCTCCCACCCTCTGTCCAGTTTCCCAGTTGTTTTTACCATAGCAGGGTATGTCCCCCACTTGCTACTCCCCAAGGGCCAGAACCAGATCTAGAATACAGTGACCCCAGGCCGCCATTCCTGCCAGAGTCTATATCCCCCAGAAATCTTGCTCCTTCCCAGATGCTCTCTGCTCTCCTCTAGTTTCTCAGGCCAAATCTCTCAACAGCAGGGGACACATAGCAGGTCCTCATGGCAGGCCTAATGAAGCACTTCTGAGACTTGGGGTGAGAAGAGGTCCTACTCATCAAGGAAAATGGGAGTGCCCCTCTGCAAGCCTCTCTTCACAAATCCTCTTCTTAATGTCCGTTCTTTTAATATTTTTATATCTACAGTACCAATCCGGGCATTCAGGAGTCTATACAATTTTGAAGGGGGTGTTACCTACCTTTGGTCTAATGTCTCCATTGGAAGGCAGCTCCTAATTGTCTTGGTGCTTCAGCTGAGCTTAATTTGGCATCCTACTCTACTTGCCATCTGGTTGCATATTTCTCTTTACTTTAGGGGCAGGAAGTATCAAAATTGGCAGTAATAACTGAACCTTGTGCTGACCAAAATCTCTGATTGGAAACTATGCGTGTCTTGATGAACTAAATCTATGAAATTAATGCAGTTTGGTGGATTAAGGTCTTTCAATACATGGAAGAAAATTGATGGAAGCAGAAAAAATACAAAAATCACTCATATGTCTAGATGCCACTGTGGCCTCAGGTCATGCCAAAATGAAGACTCCTAAGTGCCTTAACTTGTATTAAGTTAAAAGGAAGTTGGAAAAGATTCAGGCGTGTCACACAATGTTGGAAGAAGAAGAACAAAGAAAAAGGGTACCTAATTTCAAAACTTCCTATAAAGTAATGAGATGGTGTGGCTTTAAAAGACTAATGGGCCAGTGGAGCAGAAGAGAGAGCTTAGAAACAGATCCACCCAAATAAAATTAACTGATCTTTGATAAAGAAGCAAGGAGAATTGCAAAAGGACAGTCTTTCAGAGGGGAACAGATAGATGGCCAACATCTCAAAAAGTGGTCCTTCTTTCTGTCCAGGAATCCAAGCCACCCTAAAACTTGCAATCTCAGATAATTAGTACGTAACAAAACACATATACTCAGAAGTATATTTACAGAATGCAAAGCCCCTGATAGATCTAGTCCATATGGGCTCTGGAATTAGACAAAGACAAAATGCTCCCATGGTTTATTTAAGGGGATACATCAAAGGCAGGGATAAGGTTTCAAGGGTGGAGTCTTGCTTTGTGATGTCTTGCAGTCAGCAGGTTGATTGACATCTTGGCAGGTTACACCCATCTCTGGTGCTGTGTGGGCCATGGCAGAGTGGGAAAGAGATTCACATTGTCCCCGGGCAATTGACCAGAGGAAATGTCCACTGGCCATTCCCAGGCACCAGATGTCTCTATCCATGAGGCTTCCATGTGCGGTGGCCCATGTGCAACCCATAGACGGCTTGTGACAACAGTCTTTTCAACAAACAGTGCTAGAATAACTGGATATCATGTCTTCAAATTTCAAAAGAAATGAATCTAGACACTGACTCAAAATGGATCATAGACCCAAGTACAAAATGCAAAACTGTGTAATTCCTAGAAGATAACAGAGGAAGACACCTAGGTGACCTTGCATTTGGCAATTACTTTTCTGATATGACATCACAGATATAATCTATGTAAGAACAAAATGTATGAGTTGAACTGTATTAAAATAAAAAATTTCTCCATAAAAACACCATTAAGAAAAAAACAAGCCAAAGAGTGAAAGAAAAATATTTATGAAACATATCTGATAAAGGATTGATATCTGCACTATTGAAAGAATTCTTAAAATTCAACAGTAGGAGGGTAAACAACTAATTGAAAAATGGGGAGAAGATACAGACACCTTACCAAAGAAGATTCAGGGATGGCAAATAAGGTAGTGAAAATATGTTTAACCTCAAATGTCATAAGGTAATTGCAAGTTAAAATGACTATGCATCAGGTAGAATGGCTGAAATCCAAATCACTGGCAACAAAATGCTGGTGAGGAGGTGGAGCACCAGGAAGGCTCAGTCATACTTAGTGGGAATCCATCTTGGCATTTTGGAAGACAGTTTCGGTAGTCATAACTCAACACACTGCTTCTAAAAAGTCCAAATCGTTGTGCTCCTTGGCAATTACCCAAGTGAATTGGAACTTGTATCCATGCAAAGACCTTTACATGTTTATAACATGTTTATTCATTATTTCTAAAATTGGGAGCAGCCAAGATATTCTTCAACAGCTGAATGAATAATAAAAACATTAGTATATCCATATAATGGAATATTATTTAACAATAAAAATAAATGAATGAAAAGTCATGGAGGAAGCTTAACCATGTATTTCCAAATAAAAGAAGCCACTCTGAAATGCTACATACAGTATAATTACAATTTATGTTATTTTGGGAAAGTAAAAACTATAAAAATAGTAAAAAGAATCTGTGGTTTCCAGGGGTCTGAGGAGAGGAAAGAAGGAATAATAGGTGGAGTAAAACTATTCTGGATGAGCTAATGGAGAATACACACCATTATACATTTGCTAAAACCCACAGGATATACAACAAAGATTAAATATTAATGTAAACTATGGGATTAAGCCAATAATAATGTAAGCTAATGATAATATTGGCTCATTGATTGTAACAAATGTATCGCATTATGGCAACATTTTAATAATAAACTGGGAGAGGGAGATCAAGGCAGTATATCAGAATTCTGCTCATCTTTTTTTTTTTTTTTTTTTGTAAATCTAAAACTGCTTGGAAAAATTAAAGACCACTAAGTAAAGAAAACTCTAAAAGAAGCTGAGAAGTGAGAAAGGAAGTAGATCTCCTTGACCTGGATTTCAAAAAGCAAATAAAAATCTCTTCTTTCTTAGATGTTCTTGAATAGTGTTTTATTTTAATTTCTTTTTTTTTCTTTTGGTAGTTGAAAATTCTTCTGAGTTTATCAATGTCCTTCTCTTCTTTTAGAACAAACACTGAGCCTCCAAGTCTGTGTTTGGTTCAAGTGCCATCGTGACTCAGGAAAATTACTGCTTTCCTAAAAGCACCCATGTCCACGCCCTTAATGGCCAGGGAAGCGTGGTATTTCCCGGGGGCAGTGGTAGAATCCACCCAGTTTCTGAGTCATGATGCATTGATGCAGCGGAGAAGGGACAGAGGGCATAAAAGGGCAACTTTTCCAGGGCTTCAGGGAGGGCTCTTCCAGGTTAACTTGCTGTAAATTTAAAAACTAAAGTGAAAAAAAACATGTCCCCATTTTGCCGTGGTCCAGGTCGAGGCTGGCATGTGCACTGGCCGGGAGTGGAGTCTTTTCACTAACTGCTTCTCTGTCTCTCTGTCTCTTTCTCAGAAATTCTCAGGAGCAGAATGGAAGGCAGAAGTGAAGATATGGAGAACACTCTCCAGGGGAAACCCTAAACCCCTGCATTTGTGGAATCCAGCACTTCTCCACATGTTGTCCCTGGGTTCACGGGTGATGGTGGCTGGTACGTTTGCCTCAGTCCTTATTCACTCCTGCCGTTTTGGTGTCATGATCAGTAGCTTCCCATTCCACTCTCAGAGTGCCTTGATTTAGGTGAGAAATTACATGGCCACCGGACCTTAATGCTACTGGATATTATGTCATGGTCTCTGATCATCCTATTCAGGTCTCTGGTGACAGCAGCCCCTGACATCCTACCACAACCCATCTCGGCTCCAGTGGCCCCTGGATTCCTTTGACTCTCTTGCCTCTATCGTCTTCCTCTGGGACCATGTGTCTGAAGGGAAGCTTCCTCTCCTGTCCTTTCCAACAATGGCACTTGTTTTTGTTGTCTTTGTGTCAATAGAGAATATAGAAATCAATGAGGCACCAGGTCCAACCTCTACAAGACACAAAGAGGCACCCACACCTCCCTCCAGCCACAGATTTATAGCTCTAATGAGAACAACTTTATGAGATCTTGACATTTCGTTATTCATTGGTGCCCTGATTCATGTCTTCAACAAATCTTTCTTGAGCACCTATTAAGTTCTACATACCTTGTCGAGGAATAGAGACATACACTGAAAAACACAAAGCTTCAGATCTTGTCTTTATGGGCTCATGTTTATTTCAACAGAGAAGCTAGATTTTAGAATAGTAATTAAAATGTGGATGGTTGTTATGGTGATTCTTACGAGTGGGGTCTTCTTAGGGGAATGCCCTCACCCACCGCCCCGGCCAGCTCAGGAAGCAAGGGCTCTCTTCTGAGGAAAGTAAGTTGGTCAGATTTGTGTTCCACAAAGGTCACTTTGATTTCCAAATGGCCATATTTATGATGAGAACGATCCATTTTAAGCTACAGGAAGTAAACAGCACTTTCTATACTAGTCACCACTTTGGCAGAACTGGAGTAGTTTAAAGGCTGTAATAACATGCCTGTTTGTGATTTATTTTGGTTATATGTAGATAGCATCTCTGGCAATTTGGGTGTCATAGGGACGGGCACCATTCAGAGCTTAATTGGATGATGGAATTGTCCAGTAATGTGGACATGAGTCAGTGTTGACCACAACACCCATGAATTGACCATACCAAGAATTCCTCAGTCTGGCCCGTGAGCATCTTTGACCATCAGTGTTGAAAAGTCCCTTGTTAGCAGAATACAACAGACACTAGTATGGCAGTATGTATTGTTGAGAGCCACAGCCGAAGGGGCCCCAGCAAACTTCCAGCTGCCGGCTGATGATTGGCTCACAGCGGCCCCAGCAACATCTAGCTGATTGGCTCCTCTGCGGTGATGCTCATTGGGCTGTTTCCCTGCCCTTTCAGACCACGGAGCTGCTCATTGGGGGACTTTTTTGGCTCCGCCCAGGTGACCCAGCCAATCGGCCTCAAGAGCAGGAGGATTGTGGGAGGTGGAGAGAGAGGCTTGTGTTGTGGGAGAGAGAGGCTTGTGGAAAGCCGGTGGTGGCAGTTGAGGCTCTGAGGGTTTTTCCTGAGAGGCTGTTTTGTTTGGCGTGTGTGGTTCTAAAAATAAAGTTAGTTTCTTTTGACAAGTGGCTCCTGATTGTGCCCAGCCAGACTGCGGCAATGTATAAACATGGCTGTATAATCAATGTGATCCTGCAATATGTACACATGGGAATAATAAGAATTCATACCCCATTTGAAACAAATGTATGATATATGATATGTCAAGATCAATGTAATGTTTTGAGCAACTAATAAATTTCTGATGTTATTAAAAAAAAAAAAGAAAAGTCCCTTGTTAAGAAGTAATAAGGGCATTGAACTGACATTTATTAGACTGGGATTTGGCAGGATTTCCAGCTTCTATATGTCAGCTGCTGATTTATTTTTGTAAATATTGCTTTAATTACATCTTTCTGTGACCTTGCATGGCACATGTCTTCCAGACCACATCAAACTAATAGTTTGATTTTTGGGGTTAGATCTCTCAGATGAATGTGATCCTTTGTAATCCCACTCCTGCCTCCCCCCAGGCTCCCAAAACTTCAATGGGACTCACCACTCTTCTCCTTGGGCTTGGTCCCAGTTGGATCTGCGCCAAGGACCCTGGTACCCACGGAGTAGTGATGAAGACTGTGATGCTACCATCAGACCCAGGAAAGTATCATCCTCTGTCGGTGCCAGATCCAGGACTGCCTCGGTCTCTTATCAGTCTCCTGTCCTGAAGGGCTGTTCCTGCCCACAGGGCCGGAGGACGTGGTGTGGTCAGTCACGTCTGTGCTCACAAAGCTGGGAAGCAAAGACTCTGGCCATCAGTTGGCTGAATTACCCCTTCCTCCCAACCTGGCTGCCTAGTGCTACTAGTCTTATTCAGAGATAGTGCAGAGGCTATCAGAACTCTTCCAAGAAGCTCTTTCTCCCTGGCATTGGGGCTCAAGTGTGGGTTGGGGCATGACCCTAGGACACAGGTGGTGTACTTGAAGTCACCCTTTATCACTGAGCCTGAGCCCTGGTCCTCTGGTGATAGAGCAGTGCTCTCTAGACTTTGGGCTGGGGTCCTCTTTGACTTAGCTCTCACCTCTCTATTTCACAAGCCAAAAAATTTCTGCTTCCCAGCAAACATGCAATTGCCTCGGAGATGTCCTAGTGAGAAGCACATCACTCTCTATGAATGTTTTCCTTTCTTTTAAGTCCTGTCCCTACCCAGTGGTTTAACCTATGGGAAATTTACCCCCTTCCCCAAGTGGAGAAGTGAAGCACCCCTTTCCTTTTTCTTCCAAAGAAACTTCCATTCTCCAACTTTCACAGTCAAATCCTTACCATCTTCTCCAATGCCCGACCCTCAGCTTTGTGCTCAGGTCCACCAGACCAGGCCTCTTGGCTTCTCCTGAGTGGTGCCCTAGTGTCTTCTCCACAGCATGGGCGATGCCTGTTATTGGCTAATGTCTACACTGGGCCTTCAGACAAACTCAGCAGTGGGAAGGTCCCATTCAACATGACGGCATCTATCTTTTATTATGGGATGAAGTTAGAGTTGGATTTATCTGGGGTGGAATTGAGGAGGGTTTGGTCTGAAAGCAAGACTGGGAACGCAGAGGTTTTAATGGTCTCTGAGACTGTGGACAGCTTAGGATGTACCTCCAAACCTGTTTGCTTCACTCTTGCAAGCTGAGTGGGATGGCCCCTTTTAAATACCTTTATCTCCTCATTATGAGGATGAGTCCAGGGAATAGGGGTCCGGGGAGAAGACAGGCAAGAGCACTGTCCTGTTGTGGCTTGGGCTGATGACAACAGCAGCAATGCCCTTAGCTCCAGGGCCAGAAGTCCTCACAAAAAGCCACTGTACTCTCCTTGGTGCAGGTGGCTGCAGAAGTAGATACTTAGGAAGTAAGCCCCCTAGCAGCAGGGTAGAAAGACATGAGAAAATGAACCTTTGCCAAAGAGGTGTGACCGCTGCTCAGTAGGAGACCATAGCAAGTAATTTACATTGTAGCTGAAGCTTTTCATTATTGTCAAGGCTGAAGAAAGCCAGGAAAATGTGGGTTCAGAAATACGCAGAAATGGTCAGCAATGCATTACTACACTAAGGGCTACATAAGAGAATCAGATAATATAATAATATCTAATAGTGGTAATGACTGATATTTATTGAGGTCCTACTGTCTGTCTGCCATGTGTTAGTGCTTTCCTGTCTTTTGTTCTGCAAAGAACCCAATGAGGTAGGTGATAGGATCAACGCCATTTTCAAGTATGGAAAATGGGGGCTCAGAGAGATTTTAAGGAATTCACCTCAGGACACACACACAGTGAGTGGAAAAGCCAAAATCTTACCTCAGGTCTTGTTTCAGTTACTATTGCTGCCTATCAAATAACCCTCAAATCCAGTGGCTGAAAGCAACAACATTCATTTAATTTTTCTCAGGCCTTTTGTGCAGGGCTTGGTCTTTCAGGGTATCCCATGGGAGAGCAGTTAGGTGGTTTAGGAGCTGGAAGAGTGAGGGTGAATGGGGAGTCTCCATGCAGTCTCAGGACCTCTCCATCTGGCTCCTCTTTAGGGCTCCTCTGGGATTCCTAATGCGCTTCAGGTCATTGGATTTCTCACCTGGTAACATGGGCTTCAGCTGATGAGGTAGAAATTTCAAAGCCTTAATGACTTGCTTGAGAAATCATACTGTCCCAATCCCACCACATTCTCTTGGTTAACAACAAAGCCCAAGCCTGCTTAGATTCAATGGGAGGGGAGTCAGACATCACCTTCCCAGGGCAGGATTTCAGAAGACCATGCAGGATGGTGACTTGTGTTGGGATAGGTCCCTTGAGTCCACACCTAGGTGTGTTGCCACCAGGCTATACTGCTTCCCTGAAGCAGCACTGGGGCTTTGGCCATGCACCGGGCTTTATAGCTTCCATATCTTAGTATTGTTTTTTAAAGAAAATAAGAGGGGGCTGGGGACGTGGCTCAAGCGGTAGCACGCTCGCCTGGCATGCGTGCGGCCCAGGTTTGATCCTCAGCACCACATACAAAACAAAGATGTTGTACCCGCTGATAACTAAAAAATAAATATTAAAAAAATTCTCTCTCTCTCTCTCTCTCTCTCTCTCTCCTCTCTCACTCTCTCTTAAAAAAAAAAGAAAAGAAAATAAGAGATGGATTAACCGTATAACCAACAATTTTAATTTATAGTTCATTAAAATATTTTATGCAATATTCACAAGTCAGAAAAAAATCTTTTTCAAATTCATGTTTACTGTTTTGGGTTTGGACAAGATAGTCCAGGCAGGTGCAGGAATTTGATGAAGGAGAGAACTTGGTCAGGGAACGGTTGGTGGAGGGGCAGGACTTAGCTGACTTGGAAGCGTTACATAGGATTAAGATGCAGCAGGACACCATCAGGAAGGCCACCAACCTAAATGGGGGGCTTCTGTAGGGAAGGAGAAGAAAAGGAGCTACAGAGACACAGGCTAATCACAACTTATCTTATGCCATCATGGTCCCTTGAGGTCATTGGGTCATAAGTCATCACTAGACATAAATCACCTAAAATCCAAACAACAAAAATAGACATAAAAATTGCAAGATTTGTCCAAGGAGTTAATACTGTAATCTGTCTGCCACTCCAGAGTTCTCATCTCTTTGCACTTGGTAGACAGACCAGCCTGTGTACTCACTTGGATTCCAAATATAGAAACTTGGACTTTACTTGATGGCAGTAGAAAGCTTGACATTTTTGTTTAAAAAGGTAACGTTATGGAACTCATATGTGCTGTCAGGTTAAAATCCACAGGAAGGTTTTTGAGCTATGGATGGCAGCTTACTGTCCCATCACTAGGTGGCAGAGTTGATTGGTAAGGAGAGAAAGGTGTGGCAGATGGCATGGTGTTGACTTTGTAAATCTTCAATCATCCTGATAAACTCGTTCATGGCCAACTTTGAGCCGGCACTACAAATCTCTATTAAATTTCTACATGAAGTTTCTTTCGGCTTGAATTTCATAGCTCTGCTTCTTTATTTATTCAATGTATCCCAAATATTTTAAAGGAATCAGATTGTAGGGGATTTGGCTTCTTTATTCACAAGTCCCTCTAGAACAATATGTGTCTCATAGTACAAACTCAGAAAGATTCAAACTATTATTTATTTTAAGTATTCACACTCTTCATGTTTAAAACTTCTTTTATTGTGAAGAAATTTAATCTTACAAAAAAGTTTTTGACTCATAATATATGTCAAATATATATATGCCATTATATATGTATATATTGCATAATGATCAAATCAAGATAATTAGCATGTCTATCACCTTAAATATTCATCATTTCTTTGTGGTGAGAACATCCAAAAGTCTCCCTTCTAGCTAGTTTGAGATGTGTGATACTTGATTGTTAAATAGATCATCCTACTGTGGAGAACTAATTCCACCTGTCTAACCTGAACTTTGTACCTATTATGGTATGTTCAGTACCATGGGGATTTTTAAATAGCACAGCTTGTTTCTGTGCTCAGGAAAAAATTTTGTTGAAGGAACTTATGAGGGACAGTATAAAATTATATATTAACAAGTGGAAAAATTGAGTAAAAGCACATGATCAAGGTCCATTATCAAGTCATAAATCAATGTGAGCTTGTGGTAATATGGAAGGTGATGGAAATTGTGACTTGAGGTGGCCCTTGAGCAATAGGTAATATATAGATAGAGGGATATCATGGGTGGAGTGCACACACATCCTGGATTTTCCAGGACAATCTCAACCTATTATTATAGTAATAGCTACATTCATGACGTGATTACTGTACACTCAGTGCTTTACATGTTAATTCTAATCATCTCAACCATAAAGTTACCAAAATTCTCCCCATCTTTCAAACAAGCAAAGCAGGACAGAGGTGAAACAGCTTGCGGAAGATCCCATAGGCACAAGGGGGAAGATTGGAATTTGAACCCAGGTTTTGTGACTCCAGAGTTTTTAGCACGGCGCCACATGCTGACATCTAAAGCACCCTGAGGCTTGGCTCAGAATCTCTGGTTTCTCTGTGTAGGTGGGCTCAGCATTTCCCCTGAGCTGCACATTGCCACCTGTTATTGGTAAAGTTTATCATAAGGTCAGGGACTTGAGTCACTTCATTTTCCAAGGACACCATTTGTAGTCTAGATAATGACTGCCCTGAAGTGGATACAACCCAGCATCCCACCTTAGTCCTGGGTGGGGGGAGGACCAGGCTGTCTGAATTCTGTACCTGGTGCTCGTCCTCTCTTGGCTGTGGCTTGCTCCTCGTCCATCTTATCCCCATGTTCTGTTCTTCGGCTCTCGTCCCTGACTCTTTTTTTTTTCCTATTCCCACATGATTTTTTTATTTGTTCTAATTAGTTATATATGATAGCAGAATGTGTTTCGATTCATTATATACAAATGGAGTACAACTTTTCATTTCTCTAGTTGTACACAGTGTAGAGTTGTACCACATGTGCAGTCATACGTGTACCTAGGGTAATGATATCCATCTCATTCCAGCATCTTTCCTGCCACCATGCCCCCTCCCCTTTTCTTTTCTTTTTTTTAAAAATTTCTATTGTTGGTTGTTCAAAATATTACATAGTTCTTGATATATCATATTTCACACTTTGATTCAAGTGGGTTATGAACTCCCATTTTTACCCCGTATACAGATTGCAGAATCACATCAGTTACACATCCATTGCTTTACATATTGCCATACTAGTGTCTGTTGTATTCTGCTGCCTTTCCTATCCTCTACTATCCCCCCTCCCCTCCCCTCTCCTCCCCTCTTCTCTCTCTACCCCCTCTACTGTAATTCATTTCTCCCCCTTGTATTATTTTTCCCTTTCCCCTTCCTTCCTCTTGTATGTAATTTTGTATAACCCTGATGGTTTCCTTCCATTTCCATGCAATTTCCCTTCTCTCTCCCTTTCCCTCCCACCTCTCATCCCTGTTTAATGTTAATCTTCTTCTCATGCTCTTCGTCCC
>NW_025999990.1:6635284-6649356 GCF_001458135.2 Marmota marmota marmota | reverse complement strand
TCATCTGCAAATAGTGATAATTTAAGTTCTTCTTTTCCTATTTTGATGCCTTTAATTTCTTTCGTCTGTCTAATTGCTCTGGCCAGTGTTTCGAGAACTATGTTGAACAGAAGTGGTGAGAGAGGGCATCCCTGTCTTGTTCCAGATTTTAGAGGGAATGCCTTCAATTTTTCTCCATTCAGAATGATGCTAGCCTGAGGCTTAGCATAGATTGCTTTTACAATATTGAGGTACGTTCCTGTTATCCCTAGTTTTTCTAGAGTTTTGAATATAAAGGGTTGCTGTACTTTGTCAAATGCTTTTTCCACATCTATCAAGATGATCATATGGTTCTTGTTTTTAAGTCTATTGATGTGGTGAATAAGATTTATTGATTAACGTATATTGAGACATCCTTGCATCCCAGGGATGAATCCTACTTGATCATGGTGCACAATTTTTTTGATATGTTTTTGTATCTGATTTGCCAGAATTTTATTGAGGATTTTGGCATCTAGGTTCATTACAGATATTGGTCTGTAGTTTTCTTTCTTTGAAGTGTCTTTGTCTGGTTTAGGAATTAGGGTGATGTTGGCCTCGTAGAATGAATTTGGAAGTTCTCCCTCTTTTTCTATTTCCTGAAATAGCTTGAAAAGTATTGGTATTAGTTCCTCTTTAAAGGTTTTGTAAAACTCTGCTGTATACCCATTCGGTCCTGGGCTTTTCTTAGTTGGTAGTCTTTTGATGGTTTCTTCTATTTCCTCAATTGATATTGGTCTGTTTAGGTTGTCTATATCCTCCTGACTCAATCTGGGCAGATCATATGACTTAAGAAATTTATCGATGCCTTCACTAGCTTCTATTTTATTGGAGTATAAGGATTCAAAATAATTTCTGATTATCTTCTGTATTTCTGAAGTGTCTGTTGTGATATTGCCTTTTTCATCCCATATGCTAGTAATTTGAGTTCTCTCTCTTTTTCTCTTCGTTAGCATGGCTAAGGGTCTGTCGATTTTATTTATTTTTTCAAAGAACCAACTTTTAGTTTTGTCAATTTTTTCAATTGTTTCTTTTGTTTCGATTTCATTAATTTCAGCTCTGTCGTCCCTGACTCTTAACCTGCACCCTGCCTATGGCCAGGTACACACAGTCTAGGTGGGGATGCATATGTAGAGTCTTTAGATGCTTTGCTTCTCTGGTTCGCTGGGTTACTTCCTCATGATCAGAGGGAGGATAGGTAGAATGACCCTGTGGCACTGCTCTGAGCTTCCTGCTGAGCAGGACAGAAGAGCCCATGGCGCCCCTCCTTGGCGTCCCTTCCATGAACATGAGTTTCCTCTTAGTGCATCTGGGAGGGAGGAGGGACTTGGTTCTCTGTAGCCTGCTGCTGTTCTTGTTGCCAACCTCTCTCTTGGGAGATGAGCCAATGGGAAGTCTGGGGAATGTCTCCTAACCTTGGCAGAAGTGTCCTGGGAGGAGTGAAGAGTCTGAGGAGGAAGGAGGCAGGAGGAGCTGGAGCCCAGCAGTGCAGGAGGTGAGTGGCATTCTTACACATCCTGGGTTATTCCGGGCTTCTGAGTATGCTCAGACTCCCTAGAGAGATGAGCAGGGCCTGGTGCTCAAGGCTCTGCCTGTCGTGGGGCTTCACCTTCTGCCAAAGTAGCAGCTTCACCTCTATCAACTACACTCCTGGCAGTCACATGCTTGGTGAATGACAGCCTCATGCTCTCCCTTAAAGCCATCTTCAGCCCCCTATCTAATATCTAGCTCCTACAGGGTTGTTGTGGAGTGATCTTTAGGGTTAGAGAGACAGTGGATGGGGATGTCAATCTCATTGGCCAATATGGGATACAGGAAAATTGACTATTCTTCGTGTTATCAGCAAAAGGCTGTACAGATCCTGAAGTTGATAAAATAGCCTGCACAAGGAATATATTTAGTATCCAAATATCAGTGCCTGGATTTTCTATCTCTGGGAGTCACAGCAAAATTGAAAAACTATGTGTGAATGAATGAATGATGATTTGTGAGCTAGTCTTTCTGCTTTTTTTTTTTTAAGCAAATGGTTCAAAACCTGGGTGACAGTTGCACACCAATCCCAGGTCTAGAAATTACAGTACAATAATGATAATTCTCCCAAATTTCAGCTCGTTGTTGGATGCTCCTTGTTGATTATATTTTACTCTTTGTCAATGAAGTTTAACAACTTAAATAATAGTGAGAGATTTGGATTTTATCTTCTATTTTAGTAGTTAATAACAGGCATTTTGGAGAATTTGATGGACTTATTCAGGGCCAGCAGTCCTCCAGGAAACACAGAGGAGTTAAGTTGAGCTCTGGAGAATTTCTGTACTGACTGTGGTTATATTCTCTGACAGTGATTTGTAGCTTTCACATCTTTGCTAGTATTTTTACACACAATAAAAATCAACTGAAGGGAGCTGCTCATAGGGAGAAAAAGCACTATTTATATTTGTTAGGCTCTAACATTTGTGGTGGTTAGAACAAATATGTTAGCAGCAGGAAATCTCACATTTAATCATAATTGTATCTGGAAGATATTGACCTAAATTCTGCGGCAGAATTTTCATGCTAACACTGAGTAGAGACATTCACATTTATATGAGAGATAAATCAAATCCCATTGATTTCTCTATAGAGGTTTTGTACAACTATTCTGGAAGTTTTTCTTGAGAAGAAATGTAAAGTCTTCCATCTGAAGAGTGCTTTTAGAAATTGATAGGCAGTAGAAACAAGAAGCAGTAAATTTCACATCAGGGTGACTGAGCAGTTTCATTCATATTTAGTAAGTGAAGGCTGGGTTTGGGTTTGAGTTTGTTTCAAAATAAATACAGATTTCCTAATTTATTCTTTGCGAATAAATTAAATAAATTAAACAATTAAAATAAATTTGGGATTCTATTTTCCTCTCTGAATGTGGTTGTGTTGCCATGGATATGTTAACTAGAATACTGGTAAAGAGATTAAAGCCTCCTGAGTGACCTTGGATGGGTACAAGTCCCATAGCCCCTAGATTTTCCTTGAAGGAGTAAGACATGCTGGTCAGGAATAACACTGGTCACCAGGGTGGTCCATAGAGGGACGAGGTCCCTCCACCTGGTCCTCCCTCTAGCCTTCCCACTCCTCTCCTTCCTCCTGCATTATAAGATGGACTTATAATATCATTATTCCGCCACCTTGTTCAGCTCCCACAGGATTTCACAAATATTTCTACCATTACAGTCCTCATGCTGTGGTCTACTTTTCAAACTCACTTCTAGAATCATGGGGGGTACAATTGGGGGCCAGGGCAAGGATGGTGTCTTAACACTTTCTTGTTGCCCAGCGGTGCTTAAGTGAACTGAGGTGTTAGAAGCTTTAGAATTTTTTAATTTTTAGAAGCATTTAATTCAGACCATCATCAGAAACTTTGATGATTTTATTGCCCTATTTCTTCTGAAATAATGAATGCTTTCTTTTTGTCTCATTTCTTCCTTCTTTTCAAATGTTCTTTTCCTGTGAGAAGGCAAGAAAAATTTGGCGGTTGAAGGTGGCATAAAGAGGGGCAAAAACTAGAAAAGTGAGAACAGCCCTAATTTTCTCTTATTGAGGAGCTAGTGAGGGTAGCTACATTTAATCAACTGTATCTTGAAGAACTTTTAAAATAACTGTTTGACTATCAGCAAGAATTAAACCACTTTACGAATGAAAAGAACCAAGTTCTGTATGAGGCCATTACATTGAGTCATTAACCAATATGTTGATATCTATCATGAACAGTGAAAACAAGTACTAATAACATTTATGTTATTACTATAAGTCAGCCCTCTGTATCCTCAGCTCTCACATCTGTGGATTCAACTGACTGGGGATCAAAAATATTTAAAGAAAAAAATTTGTCTGGTTCGAGGATCACAAGATCAAAGCCATCCTGGGCAACTTGGTGAGATTCTGTCTCAAAATAAAAAATAAGGACTGGGGATGTGGCTCAGTGGTAGAGCACTCTGGGTTTCAACCCCTAGTACTAGGGGAAAAAAATCTGTGCTGAAAACACGTAGTGACATTTTTTCTTGTCCTTATTCTCTAAATAGTACTATATAGCAACTATTTGCATAGCATTTATGTTGCATTAGATATTAGAAGCAATCTAGAGATTCCAAATACAAAGGAGAATGTGTAAGATTATGTGCAAATGCTACGCTGTTTTATAGAAGGGGCCTGTTCATCCTCAGATTTTGGTGCCTGTGGGAAGTGCTTCTCCATGGATACTGAAGGATAATGATAGATTTAGGGTTAATACATGAACCAACTTTTGAGTTTAAAAGTAGGATGTACACAGTTATGTAACAAGAACATGCCTTAGGAGATACAAACAAAAGGCAGAAATACTTTTCTTACCACATGTTGTTACTTGTTTCAGTCCCAAATCCTGCAGTCTACTGTGTACCAGGTTCCATAAAACCATTACGCCACGTGGGTGTGTGAGAGGTTTGTGCAAACTGGTTTGGAGTGCACTTCCTGTAGTGGTATAGTGACTTGTCATTCCTGTGCATGGGACGTAGAGCACAGTTTGTGAGGAGCCTGTTCCCAGACTCTCCTGCAGGACCCAGCAGGGGGAGGAGTGAGCCCTCTGCCCTGGACCCAGGAGCCTGGCCTGGTGTCTTGGTAAAGTCCTTTTAAAGCCATGCCCATTAATTGTTCCCTGGCACAGTGGTCTGGGTCTCCACTCAATCCAGGTAGAAATTAGGGTGGAGACAAGTGAAACTATTGCCTCCACACTTGAGTTACTGGAAGAGGTTCCTTGAGATTTGAGGCATTAATAATTATCTAAGGTAGGCAGGCCTGGTTCTGCTTTCCTCCCAAGAACCCTCACTCCTGCAGGAGTTTTGGGCAGGACTGGTAAACCCTGGCTTTCTGTCCAAACCTATCTTGACATTTGATTTCAAAAATAAAGTTTTAATGGAATACAGCCGTGTCTTATTTGTTTCCTTGCTTTCTACATTTGCTTTCATGTTATTATTGAAAACTTGAGTTGTAACAGGTGGCCAAATATAACCCACCAAGTCCAGTATTTATTACTTGGTCTCCTGTAGTAAAAGCTTGCCAGCCTCCACTCTCAGGAGTTCCTGGCAAGACATGCTCTGTAAGATCCCACATGATCCCTTCATCTTTCATTCAGCCGTAAGCGCTGGGCACCATGCTAAGCCAATCACAGAGGGGCTCCCCTTCACGTTCAAACTCTCAGCTTGCCTTTGGGGCAAGTTTTAGTTTCCAAGGGATCACTTCCTGTGTGCGTGTTCATCCCTAACCCACTCCCCCAACTACAGGCATCTTCATCAGGAGGGTGTGTTGTCCTCGTATTTTAATAAGCATTTCTTCACACCTGGTGTGACTGTCTCAGTGCCATGTTCTCACGGGACTGGCTTCTCTTAGCCTCTTTCTCTCTCTGTGTCTCTGTCTCTATCTTCTCTCTCTCTCTCACCCACACACACACACCCACACACAGACACACACACTGCAGGGTGAAAGACAGTGTTCCAGACAACGTGGGCATTACTGGTTCTTGCCTATGAAGTGAAGGATGGGGAAGCGATGCCCACTTTCATCATGGCAGAGGCAGGAGCTCACCTAAGAGCACTTGGGCTTCTCTGAGCCCACAGGCATTTTCTTCTTCCACAACTGCAGTTTTGAAATCTTGTTTTATTTTATTCTATTACCTAGTTTCTCTTCTTCCTCTTTCTGTCCCTCCTGCTCTGTCTTTTCTATCTGGCCAGTGGCTCCCTCTCGCCTTCCCCTGCACCAACACGAACAGCTCCTGCTCCCTGCCTGCCTCGCCAGGCTGGGCCAGTTCCCACTCACCTGTCAGGTCCATGTTTCTGTGGGAAGCAGTTCCTGATCCCTCTGGTGCCCAACAACTTTAAATGTTGTTCAAACAACCTACCTATGGTAACTCTCATGCTACCTTGTAACTGCTCGAAATTTGTCTCCCTTAGCAGATGTGGGCCCAGGTAGGGTGGGAACTGGGTCATTATCCCTAGCATCCCCACGTTATGGGCAAGCAGGCTCAGCACCTCCTAGGCCAGGGCTGAACAGACACTCAACCAATGAGTGGTTGAATGAATCTACCAAATGAGGGCAGGGAGAAAGGCCTCTAGATGAAGAGATTTGAATGGGTGAATTTATTAAAATAAATTCTACTCTAGTTAATATTCTTTGATTTCATGTATAATGCCAAAAAGTTCATGGATTTTTCCCTCTGAAATAAAATAGAGATATTATTCTCTAATCTCTGGCCACATAGCCTTTGTGTGCTGATTCAAAACTCTCCAGGCTGAGATGTTCCACTAAAACAAACTCCTATTGAGATGGTTGTGTTTTAGGTGCTAGGAGACACCAGGACCTCTTGGCTATGCATTTGGGCTGAAAGGAATTGGGAGATTATGTATGTTAAGGAACTTAGTTTCACGGCAAGCTGCGTGTGCCCAGGGTTCAATTTGCCTTGTATTCCTGGCATGATGTTGAACAATATCTTCCAGCTGTCTCAGCCAGTTCTGGAAGCAGTTGGTGTGTGCAATTAGCTTTGATTTGCCAGCAGACCAATGTCAACTGAGGAAGTGTGATTTTTCCCATCATGGAATTTCATTTTGATTTTTATACTGTTTTAATTGAATTAATTCTACATTTACCTATTAGAATATTTATTCTGAAGTTAAAATATAACCTTTTATCGGCTTCAGCTAACTCAACATGGAACAAGACACTTCACTATTCTGGGTCTGAGATTCTCACCAATGAAAGGACACACCATTCAGTCTCTTTTTGTCTCTGTAATTTCATTTATGGGAGAACTGGTTTCAGTGGCTAATCTGTGCTAAGATAAAGAATGCTGTAGTGACCCAGGGAACATGTGTATCATCCTGGTGGAGCGCAGAGTCTAGACTGGGGTTGAGCATTCAGCAAATACTTGCACTGTTTTATACAGTTGCACTCTTCTAAGTGCTGGGAGGGAGGGCTTCTGAGTTAGGAGCAGGGGCTGACATTTATGTCACAATTCTGGGTTTCATTCCTGTGAGAAGTCTCTGAGAAGGAAAAGAGCTTGGTCCTTTTGAAAAAAACAAGAAATATATATAGTGGAAGCTCAGGGAGTACATTTGTTTCTTTGGGCCAAGTTGATGGCTTAAAGCAACACACGTCTATTATGCTCTATCTACTGGGGGCGAAGGGGATGAGCATTGCGCAGCCCAATGCGCCTTCTGAAGGCCCTCTGGAGCACTTGCTGGATTTGTTGTCTCTTCTAGTCATGATTGATGGCTGACATGTCATGTAGTCTCTGCCTCTGTCCTCATGTGCCTCTCCCCTGCATCTATGTCTGAAACCACTTGTTTTCTTCTGAGGGACCAATCCGTTATTGCATGTAGGTCCCACTTGGGTGTTTTGAGACAATCTCAACTCGAGATCCTTAATTAAATCTACAAAGATCCTATTTCTGAATACAGTCACATTCACAGGTGTTGGACTTATCTTTTGAGGGGAAATAATTCAACCCACTACAGGAGTGAGGAGGATAGATTTTGAGAAGTGGCTGATAGTGGGAAAGATCAAGAACACAGGAAAGGGAAGGAGTCTCAAAAGGGGACTGAGAGGATCCACGTTAGGTTTGAAGGCATCACTGTTGGTGATATCAAAGAAAGGACACAGAGTGAGGCCAGTAAGACACCTATTGCAGGAGTCCAGATGAAAGATTTAGTGGCTTAAACAAAGGTCTGTCGGGAAGAATGGTGGGGAGGGGACAGCCCTGACCTGCACTGTGTAGGAGGAATCAGAAGCACTTGTCACTGGATTGCATGAGGATGGAGGGTCAAAGGTCACTCAGATTTCACACTTGAAAAACTGGGTGAGGGAAGGGCCATTTCCTGAGATGGGGAAGGATGGAGAGGAAGAGCAGGTTTGGGGGGAACATTCCAAATGCATGTTTTAATGTGAAGTGTTCAGCAGGCCCTGGGTATAGGAGTCCCGGGAGGGTTGGATGGGAGAGTCCACAGTGGACTGCTTGGGAGGCATGAGAGTGGGTGAGATCTGTAGTGAGAGTCAGAAGCAAAGAGGGGTGGATATTTGGAGTACAAAGTGAACAGGATGAGCCAACCAGGAGACTGCTAGGCCACGGCCGGGGCTCCTTCAGACTTACATCTGCCTCAGTAGAAACACCTGTGGGTGGTGGGCCTGAGTTATGTCCTCACATTTGAGATTCACTTGTTCTGTGGTTTTGAGCCTTCAGTTTCTCTGCAGCAAAGTGCTTTGAAACAATTGCTTTTAAAAATAGGTGTTTATGATTGGGTTTTTAAATCTTTGCCTTTTCATGCACAAATGCTTATAGGGATAAGAATCATTCGACATGATGACATATTTTGCTGTTTGGCAATACATTATGGTTTTATTGTCATTTCTTAGTTACCCTTGCATGCATAAAAATAGCAGAGAGTTGTGGATTAGGATGTAGATGAGATTATTTTGAGGTTTGGCGATCTTCCTATTTTTTTTTAGATTCATCAAGAAAAGAAGGAAATTTCTGCCATTTAGTCTGGTGTTAAACATATCCCGTCACCTTGGGACTTGAGTGGATTGGGGTTAGACCAGGAAGATGGATGAAAATCCTGCTCCAGAGTCTGGGCACCTTCTCTAATATTCCATGGGCTCTGCCTTTCATTATCAAAATGTAGACATGACTTTTCTGAGTTGTTACAGGATATTTTTGAAAAAGGGTATCTCTATGTTGCAGCTTTGAATTTCAAATTTTCCTGCAACTTTTTTTAATAAGCATAAATGGTATACTAACAAATGAAAACAATTTACTACAACTTCCAGAAAGTAATTTTGCCACAAGAATAAATTGTTCTATTATGTTTTTGTTGTTATTAGTTGAATATTTAAAAAATCTCCATCTAAAATGATTTCATATTTAAACTAGTCTAAATATTTTAATACTTTAAAAATCAGAAAGTAATAGTCTTTAAATTTATAAGAAGATCTAAAAATGAATTTCTTTTATTTAAAACTAATCCTGATAAAGTCATGGCCAGGAGTTATATTAGGTAGTATTTAAATTCATCAGATATTTGATCTACAGGATGACTACTAGGCCAACACTTAAGTAATTGATGTGAAGGTATTATGAGAATATAATGCATTTGTGAAAAGCACTTTAAACAACAGGAATGCAGAGAAGGAGTGTAAGAGCTAAGGAGCTATAACATAGGTGACTTGCAACTTTTTCTGAGGCTTTCAATTTGAATTTAGCAAAGCAGAAATTACTGGCCACTGGGCAAAGAATATTGTAGTTATTTTTCTTTGTTCAAAATTATGTCTTTGGAATATGCACCGTTACATTATTTTACTAAGTGAAGGACTAAGTTTTGTTTTAAATCCTAACATCTCACCATACTCTGCTTTGAGAATTCCATGACTTGGGAACATGTTCCAGGCTAAGGAACGCAGAAAAGAACAAGTTTGACCTGTGTTACTAAGTGGGTCACTATAAAGAATTGCGTTACAATACAATTGTAATTGTGCTGTATTTCCCAAGTTATGAAAACAGAAACTGGGCATGCCGTTTACATGGCATGAGCTAAATGCAAGGCAGGCCCTAGAGTGAAACTTACCCAGCTTTCAGGGGATAACAAATAAGTTCCTGCAAGAGATGGACTCTTGCAAGGCATGACCAATTTGTTACACTTGGGAGAATTTTTCTCAACTACTTGCAGCTTTGGTTGCCCAGGCAGAGTAGGTGGGATGATGGGGTCAGCTTGGTAACCCAGGAAGCCACTGTCTCTCCGCCTCTCTGCACTCCTTCCCCAGGTTCTCCATGTGTAGGGGCTTCAAAGACAAATACGCTTTTGACTGATTCATAGTCAAGGAAACACTGAGTCCCTTTCTCAAAGGACATCAGATTTCTGCTGGCTGGGCTCTGACTGTCCCCATCTATTTCCACATCCCTTATGGCTGCTCCCTCTCCTCTCAGGCTTCTGAGTGAAATGTCCCCAGGAAACTGCTTCCTAACCTTTCAGGAAGGGCGGTTCCAGAGCGAGTATGGGTCTCTTCTCCTTAAGAAACATGACACTCAATGTATTTTTAAAAGCATAGGAAGTAATAATCTTATAATTTTTTCATAATGAGATGTTTTTCTTGAAAAAAATTTAAAACTTCTGGGGAAAATTAGAATAAAAATAGTCAAAATATTTGAAAGTTATGAGCCTATCAAATATTGAATGCTTTAGTTATTAAGCCTAAGAGCAAATGAATGGATGGATGAATGGGACAGATGGAGCTCAGACATAGACTGTGATTTAGGTAAAATTTATCTTGCGGTGAATGGATATCTATCATTGTGATTATTATTATTAAATATGAATATTTCCCTTATGCCAAAAAATGACAACGTGCAAGAAAGCAAAATGAACTATCAGAGAGATGAGTAATTAGGCTTCAGATCACAAAGCAGGGGAGGAGTTTTTAAAACGTAAGAGTTATGGAAGAAATTATATTTTGAGCTGCCCACAATTTTAAATAACATTCATATAAAAATTATAGCCAGAAAAATTAAAAGGCAAACCACACATTGAAGAATTTATTTCTGACAAATAAATTTTCACTACCCTTAACTTTGTAAAGATTTAGTGCAAATTAACAAACTAAGTACTAATTTCCCTGCGGAAAATCAGAAGAAAGAGGAAATATAAATGACTAGCAAAAATAACTAACTCTTGTTGGACACTTTCTCATCCAACTTCCACCTCCCTCTTCTGAATGAACTGTACCTGTTGGCCTTTGATCGTGCTCCAGAGCTACCTATGTCAGACACACAGCATCTAGCCCTTCACCCTGCATGGTGCCAGGCAGCACCGTCTCTGTGCTCTCCATTGCAGCCAAGCTTTAGAAGCAGTGGCTCAACACCTGTTTTCTTCCCATCTTCAACTTTCACTAACCTTTAACCTTCTACAAAATGGTACCAACATAACACCATTGTAGCAAAATTGTCCTGTGAAGCTCATCACTTACTCCTATGCTGTCAAACTCATTGACATCTCTGTTCTGTTACCAGTCCTTCCTCAGCAGCCTCCCCAGACCATGGCTGGTCACTCCATCTTATGCCCAACCTTTCTTCTCTGAAACTTAGGGAAACCACAGTCCCCACGTTTCCTCATTTCCTGGATTCTTTTTTGAGTCTTCCGTGGTAGATCCATATTCCCTTGTCCAACTCCAAATGTCTGGCTGCTTCTGTGCTCAGTGCTGAGCCCTCTCCTCTCTCTATAGGTGATCTAGGCTGTTCTCAGGGCCTTTGGGACCCAATTCACATGACCACCTCAGCATGCTCTTCTGAGTTTCACAGCCATAGTCCAACTCTGTGAACTGCTGACAAGCACCTCAAACTTGAGTCCCCAAATTTCAATGTTCTCTACAAAATCCCTCACTTTAACACTACGAACTCTTGTTCCATTACTAAATCCATTAGTCTACATAATACCTTCTTTCCTCCACTTTCCTCCCTTCCCATATTAAATTCCCTCCAGGTATATTCCAAGAATCTGTTCCCTAGGGAGCTGCTAGATTATGAAATAAGTAGAAAGTAGAATAAGGAGGGGCTGGGGATATAGCTCAGTTGGTAAAATGCTTGCCTGGCATGCATGGAGCCCTGGGTTCAATCCCTAGCACCACAATAAATAAATAAATAATTTAAAAGTAGGGTAAGGAAAAACCATCCCCAAACATCTTTTTAGTACTTAGCTTTGAAGGGGCTCCCTTTCCATCTAGGATAAAATTCAAATTCCTCTGAATAGCCTTTGAGGCTCCACCTAGCCTGAGCCTTGTTTTCTCATCCTTCCTTGTCCCATGCTACACGTCTCCTCGATGCGGCTTCTCTCTGGAATGCTTCCTTCCTTCCCTTCTGCTCATCATGACTCCTACCTCCTCATACAGTCCAGCTCTACTCTTAGGTAGAGTTCAGATCCCAACATAGGTGTTCCTTAGGAAAACCTCCCTCATCTATACAGTCTCAGCAAATACCTCCTATCCCATTATTCTCTTCTATTCTTTTCCTTCTGAACATTTATTACAGGGTGTGTTTCATGTTAGAATTAGTTTGGCAAATTTCAAACACCTGAGAATCAGTCTTTCTTTTCTCATGTAGTTAGAAGTTCACAGTTAGAAAGGTGGTTGCTGGCACCGGGGCAGGTGGTTCAAAGCTATTAGGATAGATGTCTCTGTGACTCCTTTTGTTCTTTCCCTCAGAATTGTCCTCAAATCACAGGGAGACTTTTCTACCTAGCATCACACATTCCAGGCAAGAAAAAGGAGAGAGAGTGAAAAATAAAATGGGCACAGAACAATGCAGTCACTTGTCTTCTACAAGAGTTTTCTGGAAGCCCCACCAAGCTGTTTCTGCTTTTATAACTATTGGCCAGAATCTAGATATATGTTCCATCCCTGTCTACAAGGGAGGTAGGAAATGTGTTTTTAAAACTGGACACAATGACCTCTTCCAACAAAATTAGTTATCTTTAGAAAGAAAATTAGGAAGAAGGTATCCTGGGCAAGCAATTAGCATTCTTGGCCACAGCATACATGTTTGTTTATTAAATGTGTTTTTCTATTAGACTCTCAGCTCCTTTAGGTTGGAATCATATTTTATTTTTCAAGAAACATATACCCAGGATGTAGTAAGCTCAATAAATCATGGAACAAATTAACTTGCTGTTAACATGGTGTGGTGCTCCTGAACACACCGGGTGCAGGATGCTGTAAGGAGGTGCCCAGGTTCTGTGGGAGGTAAACTTCTGCTCAGGATGGAGTGGACCCTACCATAGCTCACGCTGGCAGGCTTTTCTTCTGAAATTATCACCTCTTTCTCTGATATCATCAGAGATTATTCCAAGGAGCAAGCTATGATTTAATATCTTCTGACTGGAAAGTACACATCTGACCATGCTCTGATTCCTTCATCAGAACTTCTGGAGAGAGCCATGTGGGAGTCCATCCTCCCCAATGCACTCTTCAGCCTGTAGTCCCCATAGCCCCCAGGCACAGGTTTTGTTAAAGTCACTGTAGCTCCCCATTGTGGGCTCCTTGGTCTCTCCTCTGCTTCCAGGAGACCCCTCCTCTCAGCATCACCGGTGTCGGCTGACAACCCCTGCCTCACACACCTTCTCCTTTGGCTCCTGGGGCATCTGGTCCCTCTTTCCCGGTCACTTCCTTGCAGTATCTTCTACTGGCTTTGCCTCTTTACGTCCTCTGGGCTGGAGCACTCCCGGGCCCTCTGCTCTCTGCCATGTCTCTCTTCCTACGTGACCTTATTTAATGCCCTGGTTTGCAATGATCTGAATGGTGATTGCTGCGTTCACAGCTCCAGCCCTGACCTTTTACCTGGACTCTGTATAACTCTTATCTGGCGAAGCGTCTAGATAAATCACAGGCGACTCTAGCTTGACATCATCAAAAGAGAACTTTCGCTTCTCTCTCATTTTCCTCCTCAGTACCACCCAAGGCATCTACCCTGTTGCTCAATCCAAAGAAACGTGAGATATTGTCTACTCTGACTTTACCTTCCACATCCAATCCATGAGCAAGGGCTGCTAAACCTACCTCAGGCACTGAGTACTACTTTCCCTTCTCCGCTGCTCAAAGCCATGCTTATCCACCTCCTGTCCAGGTATCTCAGCCTCTCAGCTGTTCTCTTTGCCATTCTTGATTTCTATGGTCTATTCTTTACATAGTGGCCAAGTATTATTTGCTTTTATTTTAAAGCTTTTAACTATTTTAAAATTACAGAAATTTACCAAGAGAGGGCAGAGAGCTGTTGTATATTCCTCACCTATATTCTCCTAATGCTAATGTCTTATGTGACCATAATACAATGAATGAATCACACCAGGAAATTAGCGTTGTGTGATCCTGTTAACTAAACTGAAGTCTAAATTTCAGTTTTTTCCTACAGCAGACTTCTACCCAGATGCCCACATTGCAGTTAGTTGTCTTATCCTCCTTGGTTTCCTTCAGTCTGACATTTCCTTCATCCTCTCTTTTCTGCCAAAAAAAAAAAAAAA
>NW_025999990.1:6609753-6634479 GCF_001458135.2 Marmota marmota marmota | reverse complement strand
TTTTCTGCCAAAAAAAAAAAAAAAGCTATTGGTAAGTTATTTATACTACCCCCTCCCCCCAGTTGGGCTTAGCTGATGTTTTGTTGTGGTTGGAAAGAGATTATCCATTTGGGGCAAGAATATTCTGGCAATGGTATCATGTGCATCAAATCATAGGGTTCATGACGCCCGTATTTCTTATTAGTGGGGTATTGATCTTGACCACTTGGTTACGGTATTGTCTTCAGGTTTCAGTGCTATAAATTATTTTTCTTCCTTCTCTTTTTCTTTCTTTCTTTCTTTCTTTCTTTCTTTCTTTCTTTCTTTCTTTCTTTCTTTCTTTCTTTCTTTCTTCTTTCTCTCTCTCTCTTTTTTATCTTTGCAGTCAATAATTGCGTGTATGAGAGAGAGATTTGAGACTATCCTAGTATTTAGCTTCTCCTCAAAATTTTGCCCACTACTTTTTGTATATATCAATGGATTTTACCTGCAAGAATTTTTAGATATCTAATTATTATTATGCTAGTTTACTTTTGACAATTTTATATTTTCCTCTATTTTACATTTCTTAAGTGGGACCTTTCTGTGAAAGAGAGCTGTCACTCATTTATTCATTCATTTATTTTTAATTCATTTATCTAATTATGTCAGTACAAACTCAAGGACATTTATTTTATTCTATCCAGTATATAAAACAATGTTATAGATAAAATATATTACAGATATAGAAGGGCAGATGTGTAGATTGATGGATAGGTGAATTTGATTAAATTTTCCTGTATATTAAGATGATTCATATTTAAACAAAAATTTCTGAGTATAGCTCTCTTTTTTGCACAAAGTAGATTTGTATTTTCTTATATTCCTTTCTCTCTTGCCCAAAAGATAGTGTACCTTAGGTCCTTTAAGAGTTTTCCTCTTTCCTTTATTATATTCTGAAAAAAGTCACTCTTGATTAGAATTACCTTATTCATCCTTCTCTATTTCTGCATGTACCTGATTGAGTGGCTGATTTATAATTTATTCAGCTGCTTCCTATCTGTAGACATTTAGGTTATTTGTGGTCTTGACAATTATCCACAACACTATGGTGAGCCATCTTGTGTACCTGCAGTTTCATATTAGAAGTATACCTTCAGAGTCCCAGAACTGAAATCGCTGGCTCAGAAGAAGTGTAGCTTTGCCAGGTCTATTAGACCCGATGAGCACATTGCCTTTGCATCTCATGAGCACTGTCTGAGAATAATTGTTTATCTGTTGCCTCAATGACATCTAAAATTTTTCTGCATCTGGTAAGTGAGACATGTTATCTCACTGATGCTTAAATTTACATTTTACCACATTTGTGAATTTGAGTATTTTTTACATGCTGGATGATTATGTTGTATCTATTTTTCAATTATTTGTATTCTTCTACAATTTTATACCAAGTTTTTGGTACTTTGTCCCTCAAGTTTCAGAGTTATCTACATGTTGACAATATTAGATTGTTGTCTATTTTGTATGTTATGAATATTTTTGCCAGCTTGTCAGTTACATTTTTTACTTGATTTTTATTGTTTTTTGACATGTACAAATTTTAATTTTATTTTTTCAGTCAGATTAATTAACCTAAAAACGTTGATTAAAGATTATTGCCTCTGGATTTTGAATTAGAATCAGAAACTTCTTTATATACCAGAGTTAAAGGGGAATTGAATCTTTTTTTTTCTTCTTCTTCTTCTTCTTCTTCTCCTTCTCCTTCTCCTCCTTCTCCTTCTCCTTCTTCTTCTTCTTCTTCTTCTCCCCCTCCTCCTCCTCCTCCTCCTCGTCCTCCTCCTCCTCCTCCTTCTTTACTAATTGTATGGTTTTATTTCTTATTTACATCTGTACTATATTCATAGTTTATTTCCGTGTATGGCATGAGATATGTATATAATTTATTTATATGTGCATCTTTACTTCATCGATTTGAGATGTTACATCTATCATATTCTCACTTTCCATAGGTCTGTTATTCTACATCCTCATTAGCACTTATTATTGTCAGTATTTTTAATTTTAGATATTTTGATAGGTCTGTGGTTTTGATTTGCATTTCACTAATGGCTAAAGAAATTGGGAACCTCATCTGCTTCTTTTCCATATCTATGAGTCCTCTTTGGCAAGGTGTTAATATTTCCCAACAACATGTACATCTCCCATCTCTCCTCAACATCTTTTATCTTATTATTTTTTATTTATATATGTCAGCGGAATGCATTACAATTCTTATTACATATATATTACACATATAGAGCACAATTTTTCATATCTCTGGTTGTATACACAGTATATTCACACCAATTTGTGTCTTCACACCTGTTCTTTGGATAATAATGATCATCACATTCCACCATCATTAATAACCCAATGCTCCTTCCCTTACCCTCCAACCCCTCTGCCCTATCTAGAGTTTGTCTATTCCACCCATGCTCCCTCTCCCTACCCCACTATGAATCAGCCTCCTTATATCAAAGAAAATATTCAGCATTTGGATTTTGGGGATTGGCTAACTTCACTTAGCAACATCTTCTCTAACTCCATGTATTTACCTGCAAATGCCTTGATTTTATTCTCATCTCCTCAACATCTTACACAGAGCAAATCTTTCAAATGTTAACTTAGTTCAGTGTATCTTTTTATTTTATGGGTCTTGATTTTGGTGTCATGTTATAAAATTCTCGTTGTTCAGGTCATGAAAATATTCTGTCAGGTTTTTTTAAAAAAATTTTATAGTTTTATGTCATATTTTAGGCTTACGTTTATGACCCATTTCTTTTTTTCTTTTTTTGTATTATGTGAAGTTCTTTTTTCCTGTATGTATATATAACTGTTTCAAGACCATTTTGTTGAAAAGACAATACTTCCTACATGAAACTGTCTTTGCACACTTGTTAAAAACAGATTGACTATACTTTTGTGGATTTACTTCTATGCTTCAGTCTGTTACAGGGATTTATGTATCAATACCATACCATCTTGATTATTAAATATTGAAATTTGATATTATGATTCCTCCAAATCTATTATTAAACATTATTTTAGTCATTCTGTTTCCTTTTCTATTTCATTTAAATTTTAGAATTATCTTGTCTCTGTGGATGAAAACCCCTGCTAGAATATTCATAGTGATTATGTTAAAACCTAGAGAAATTTTGGGAGAATTGAAATCTGTACTGTGTTGGATCTTTCTAATCTACAAACATGGCATGTTCCTCTATTTATTTAAGTATGCTCTTTTCTTTTTCAGAATTTTATGGTTTTTATCATATAGATCTTGTATATATTTTGTTAAAAATATACACACACCCCTTTTTTGCATTGAAAATGCTTTTGTGTTTTTAATTTTAGTTTCCATTTGTTTATTGTGCTTCACGGAAATGCAATTGGTTCTTTTGTCTGTGGACCTTGTGTCCTGCATCCCTATCAAACTCCATTCCTTATGAGTTGTAGAAGCCTTCTGCAAGACTCCTTGGAATTAATTCATACATGCATGATCATCTTATCTGTGAGTTTTGGTACAATTTTACTTACAACCCATCATGTCGTTGACTTCTGGCCCTATGTTGGATGAGCTTGAGGGTTCTGGCAGCCCAGCCATGACAGCTCCACCACAGGGTCACTTGGAGACAGTGTGAGAACAGAGAAATTAGGGAGAAAATATTTCAGAGGGATTTCCCTCTCGCTCTCAGCATGATTGGAACTCTCTTTGCTATTCAAGCCAAAACAACAGGGTTTTTCCTGGATCATACTCTGTTCCACAGTGCTAAGTTCAGGATGGTATTAAGGATGTGTGTGTGTGTGGGGGGGGGCAAACAAATAACAATAACAACAAAACCCCTCTTCATTGACTTTATTGTGCTTAGAATTCTGGTCTTCCCTAGTTTAGCATTTTTAAACATCTGTCTGTGCATTCTTTCCAGATTTTGTAGGAGAGTCTGTGGGAGATAAAGGGAGGATTGTGTTTACTCAGTATCCTTTTCTCCAGGTTGTTAATATAATGAATCATACTGATCAACTTCCCAATACTTATCAGTCTCACATTACTGATATGAGCCTTTCTTGGTTGTGGTGTATTATTCTCTACATTGCTGAGGCTGGCTTTGAACTCGCGATCCTCCTTGCAATGCTAT
Organism: Marmota marmota marmota; assembly: GCF_001458135.2. Lineage (NCBI taxonomy): Eukaryota > Metazoa > Chordata > Mammalia > Rodentia > Sciuridae > Marmota > Marmota marmota. Next base: position 6,630,346 of record NW_025999990.1, on the reverse strand, counting down.
CTTGATGCCCAGTGGCCAATCTGGAGCTATCCAGAGGAGGATGTGGACAATCTCAAAGATTTTTCTTTATTGGTTCTGCTCAATTTTACAAATGAATTAAGCAAGGAAGAGCAAAGGACTTCATATACAAATTTAGATGGAAGAACAGAAGTTCATTGGATTAGACAAAGATGAATGAAGGGAAGGGAGAAGGGATGAGGGCAGTAAAGGCAGTAGAATAAATCAGACATAACTTTCCTTTGCTTATGTATGAACACATGACCAGTGTAACTCCACTTTATGTACAACCATGAGAATGGGATCCTTATTGGAGTGTGTTGTACTCCATGAGTGTCTAATATGTCAAAATGCACTCTACTGTTATGTATATATAAAACCAACAAACAAAAAACTTACAGGATCCTTTCCCTCTATTTATTACCTCTTTGTGATTTGCCTTAAACTCTGTAGTCAGGAGGGACAAATTTTAAATTTATTCTGAATGTGGAAGAATATAGATAGAGGTTTTCTAAGCTACCATTGAGAAATAGAACAGTAATTTAAAGGACAAGAAAAGTAGAAGATTATAGATAACTAAGTACATCATTTACATTGAACTTTACCACTGGAATTGATCAAAGTAATGCTTAATTAATCTGAAAGTTCAGAATATTTATTCTTCATGAAAGATAATAGTATCCAGATATAATGATAGTATAATTCAGCAAATCAAATGGAACTAATTATCACTTTCTTCAGGATATTAAGAAATTACAATTGGATCTTATTTGGGAAACTCCTGCATTAGTCTGTTCTATGAATACTTATATGTGCCTCATCACATTGTAATGGTCATAACCAATAGAAAATGAATGCTAAATTTCCAAAGAATTGAATCATTAATGTTGCTTATTAATGACATTTTCTGTTTTAGTTCTTCTACTTCTATGATGTTAGCATTCATTTTTCTGTTGGTTGTGACTATAACAATGTAACGAGGCAGATATAAGTGGAAGCCAAGAAGGTCTTGGTATTTAGAATTCTGGTGAGAAAAGATGAATGGTTGCCTGCATTTAAGTGTCTGAGAAGAACAATATATCATGGTATTTACTGCCACATGAAAGCTAAGATTATTCATTTCACAAGTAGAAGAGAAGAAGGTGGGGGAAGTAGAGCAAAAGGAGAATAGAATCAATATTTACATGTAAACAAGACACATAGACTTATTGAATATTTCCTGCCCACAGTAAAGCAACAAAGAATATACCAAGAAATAAAAATAGACCTAACAAGCAATCCCTTAGAATGAATTACCTTAGTTACAACACACAATTAAAGCCTGGGACTTGCTACTACAAGATTTTATTCAAATAGATAGCTTAGATAGATTGGAAGGATTTGATATGGTAAACACAGTTTATTTGAAATTTCAATGCCTGAAATTTGGAACAAACAAACAAAATATAAAACAAACAAATAAAACACAAATGGCACCAGCTTCCAGACTGGAAGCTGAAATTGGCTGAAATATTTTAGGATGTGCAGGGAATTTTCCTTAGTTTGGAAATACAACCACACCCAGGTCGTTTCTCTTTCCAGAGTACCACTCTAAATCTAGCACTCACTGGCACACCCTTTCCATTAGTCTGCCATCACCAGAGTATTTTTGTATTTCAAACAGAAGCCACAACTTCCTCTTCTAATGCCTCCTGTAATCTTAAATTTCTCCCTAGTGCTGGCCTCAAATGTCTCTCAAGTGGAAGCTGCTCATCTCCCTTGTGTCCCTTAACTCAGGCCAAGAGAAAGTGAGACCTTCTTTCTGACTCTCCATCATCAATTTCAGTTTTTTAAGAATCCTCTTTTACTGCCCTTCTTCCTTTAAAGCTCTGAACATCTACATCGATTCCTTTTTTGTTGTTGTTGTGGTGACCATCTGCCCAACTCTTAAACTATCCTTAAAAATCTTTGAGGATAATCTTATCTTACTGACTTTTGTATAGTCCACATTCCTCTTAAACATGCTTAATGTCTTGTATTCTAGTGCATTGATGTCCAAAACCTTATAGTCCATCAAGCCTCTTAGTTTCCCTTCTGTTCATACTGTAAAGATTTACAGTGCTCATCAATTAAAATAGTTTGAAGTGGGAGCCCCATGGGTTGATGTCCATGGTCCTGAAACAATCTCTGTACTTAGGAAAAGTTTTCTCTTTATTGTGCTGTGTCTAATCTGAACTTCATGGTCCAGCATTTCAACTCTCACTATCACATCTCCTTTCATAGTCCACAGACAAGCATCCATTTTCTCTGCCCTGTTCTTGGGCTGCCAACTTTACTGCAGCAAAATCACATCACTGTGTTACTTGGATCCCAGAAGTATTTAATTCCTAGTCATGATTAGTTGACTAGTCAGTCTAAGTTTTTTTAGACTCTGAATCCTTATTATGGTTATCCTTCAGGAATTTCTCAAGGGTTCTTCCTTATCTGTTTTTTCTTCTTTTTGTTTTTATCCATTGTCTAGGAGTCTCACCCATGGTTTTAACCATCTATGTGTCAAAGACCCATTCATATCACTAAGCACTTCTTTCATAGACTTGAATTTCACAGACTTGGAATTTTCAACTAGATTTCTATGGGCAACTTAAATTTGCTGTATTCTAAGCTGATCAAATGATTCCCCCTCCCTCCATCATACACACTCCGCCTGATGAATTTTCTCTCCCTGTTAATGACATCATCATCCATCCAGTCAGCAGAGTCTGAAGTGCGTACACCCCTCAGCACTAGGTTACTAGTATTTGCTGTCTACACACAAAGCTCATGCACATCGACTCCCATGGGCTTTTACTCATTCTGTTTTCTTCCTGAAATGCTTCTCATCTTCATTTCCCAACATCCAGGTCAGATGACAGTTCATTAAGATTCCCACTTCTAATTGATGATTTCTTCCTCAGTGATTATACTTTCTTTTCTAATACTTACCCTGGATCATGCCATTAATGCAATATCTTTTATTCATTAGCTATAATATACATGAGGGAAGAAAGAGAAGGAAGTCTTGGTTTCTGGCCTGAATAAGTTTGCTTTCCAATACCTAGAGTATAACTTTACCATGATGGGTATCCAAGTGTTGAATTTGAGCTTTTGTTTTTTCAATCTTAAAAATATGGAAAAAAGTCATTTAAGTAGCTGTAAAACTACTATGAATAAAAACTTTCTAAGATTGGCAGTCACAATATCAAAGATACATGGAAAAATCCTCTTTTCTTGTGAAGTTAGCCTGAGGATGACTATGAGAAGGCTGTACCTTCTCCTAACTCTGTATAATATGACTCTCAGTTTGGGAGAATGACTTTGGATCCAGATAGAGCACTTTGCCTTATAATCAAGACTTGTATCTGAAAAAAATGATTATTCTGTATTCATATGTACTTAAAGAGAAAGTATGGATAGTGGTTTATTTGGAAATAATATCAAAATATAATTCAGATAATTTCAAAGATAGAGAATTCAGTGGTAAGAATAGAGAAAATTAAAGCATATTTGGGTCATATGATGATTTGATTATCTCCCTAAGTGCCCACTTGTAACAATTAATTTTAACTGAGACAAGGAACCACAGAAAGGATGTTTATGTGTGGGTAACTATGGGTACAGTGGGTGAATGAAAAGCACAGAAAAAAATGTCTGTTATTCATCTGGTCACAAAGTTAAGCATCAACCAAAGGAACTGTTTGGAAGACAAGTTCCAGAAGACCCCAGTACAGTAAGCATCTCTGCTAGGTGCCTGGCAACAAAGTGTGGTAAGAGTGAGGTAGGGCCCTTCTCAATTCTTCATATGACCACGCAGTTGTGCTGCCCCCCTAAGTAGGCACCCATGAGGGCATGAAGAGATCACTGGTGCTTCCCGGAGACTGAGAAAATGGATGCGCAGCCAGAGGGGACACAGAAAATCATGGGAGACCCATGTGGTAGCTGAAGTTGATAGGTAGACTTGTTTCCTTGGGAGCTTCAAACATCATTGTAGGCTTCAGCCCTGGGTAAGTAAGTGAGGACAGGAGACAGTAAAACTTAAGTTAATACAATTCAGTGTGACATCATTGGTACTGTGAGCTGGTAAGGCCTATAGGAATTTGGGTTATCATTGTATGGCCAGGGAGAATTGACATGACCTACCAGTTCCCACGCCTGTTTCCTTCTGGGACTTAAGTCATTTGGGGATTGGCTAGTTGTAAATAAACTGTTGCACATGGTAGTGGGAGGAATTTATGAGTTAAAGTGGAGAAGAAAACAATGGCGAGTAGACCTTTAATTATGGTCGACTCTGAGTAATCTCAGGAGGATTATCTAGTTCGTGTGTCATTTGCGTCCCTTGCTCATAACTTACCAACAATTTCATGACCCAAAAGTACTTTACCTCTACAATAGATAGAGAATAGGAAGTGATGTTAAAAGTATTTTGGTTCACTCTATCCAGTTATCAAGACAGTGAGAATACAGAAAATAGGAAATCCATTTGTGTGCTTATATTTTCTGTATCAACAACTTCTCCATCAGAAAGCAATGGCTAAATCAAAAAATAGTTTCAGAAATGATCTGTTATTCCTCTCTACTCACAAGCCATCACAGAGGTGAACAGTAACTGCTCTATTTGATTATGGAAAATCTACCAAGACTTCCTTCTACATGGGAAAGAGTAAAAGTAGACAAAATTGACAGCCATGCAACAGTAATTCGATGGTACCTTCTAATTACAACAGTTTTTCACGACACAGGAATAGTCATTTTGGTGAACATTGTACTTTGGAAAACATTCAGCTGGAAAAACCAGGATTGTAAACCTTTTGTGCATAGCAGGTGAGGGGGACACAATACACAGTGTGACACTGTGATGCTGAAGCCAAGACTGAGATGTGCTGCTGCCCCTGTGCGGCATGTTCTGATGGGAAAGGTATGAACCACCCATGGCTCCAATCTACCTTTCCCTGTACCCGGCCACTCTTCATGGGGCAAAACCACCTCAGTGAACCAAGCCTGTATTACTGCAGGGAGGAGCTGGGTGGTGCAGATGTGGCTTTCCATTGCCAGGTCATAAGGGTGTAGGAGAAGCTGGCAGGGAGACAAGAATGAACTAACACCCCGAGTTTCAGCTGCTATCTGAAGCTGCTGAGTTCAGGTAGGCATCTAGAGAGGCGAAATGAGATAACTAACACAACAGATGTGTCGCTGGAAAATTCCAATCCAGGGCAAACTGGGGAGAAGGAGGAGCAAGAAAGGATGGAAAACAGAACAAACAGACGCCACTTAGGGGTCCAGAGGAGTAATAAGAAGTATGTTGTATAAATTTTATTTAAGCTCATTATGTCAGGCAAATTTGCACAAGATAGGGTGAAAAAATTGGGCTACAAGAGATCAATGACAAATTGCAATACAAATGAATACCCAAAACACAGAGTTGTAGCTCTTGTGCTTTAGTCTTTTGATGTCCATTTAATCAACTGATGCATCCTCTTCCAAAGGGTTATGTTTTGAGACAGGCTAATAAGTACTGTGGATCCTTGATTTGTTTGCATGGTTACAGTAAAACTATTGTCACTATAAAGAATAGAGATTGGAAAACTACCTATTCAAATCTGATCACATACAAGCTGAATGAACCACATAATGACTGCCTTAGTCAGATGCTATTTTGAAACCTGGTGGAAAACTAAATGTGTGTAAGTTTCTTTAGGGTCAGGGCTGTGTTCTGAGTCACAGAGAAACAATCCAGAAGCGAGGTTCAAACATAAATAAGCAGGTGCCTGGACTGGGTGCAGACTGCACTTACGGAAAGACTTTAGAACTTGATTCTAAGATTTTTAGAACAAAATTTTGTTTAGTTATCCTTACTTTGGTTCACTAAATAATGGTAAATCAGTCTGTCAGCCCTTCTTTGCCACCATAAGGACATGTGGAAACATTTAAGACCAAATAGTCCACAGCAGTGTGGAAACGTTTTGGGAGTGAGACTTTAGATAGATAGAGTATCAGATTCTCATCACTGCTTCTGTGTATCAGGATACTGGTGTGAATACATTGTTGATATGCAAATGTGCTGTTCTTGGCTGCTGTTGTAGGTGACTCAGGTTCACTACTGGATTAGAGAACTGTATAGATGGCCGATGATCCTGCACAGAGGCCTGAAATCTCTTTAGATTGCTTTATTGAAAGGATTCCTCTTCTGGTGGGCCAGCCTGCATCACCACTAGCAAATCGGCTTGGTTTGGGGACTGTAGGAGGGAGTACTTATCCCTGATCTCTGCTTATAAACAAGTCTTGCTAGTATTTAATTCTTACTTGTTTGTTCTTGGTTCAGGATCCCAGCCCATCTTCCATCAAAATTTGCTCTCAGGATCAGATAAATGATCAGTTATAGTCAATGTGCCATGGTCTTATCTCTAAAGACTTTGATGTCTTTATTTCCTTATTGAATTTGAAATTTACAAAATATAACTCACTTACATAAAGTTGGTCTCAATGTGTACATGCAATGTAACAGAACATTGCCAGGACCCCTGAAGCCCCCTATTGTATTCCATAATCTAAAGAACCTCTCCTGCACTAGAGGAAACTATGGTGACCACTCCTTTGGCATGTCTTATCCACTCAGAGAAGCATTCTTAAAAATACACTTTTGCTTGGCTTGATTTTTTCATAAAGGATTCATGCTGCATTCTTTGAGGGCTGATTTATTTGGTTTCTTTTTCTTTTTTGATTCATTTGGTTTCTAAAATTCACTTCTGACAGTGGAATGGGAGCCCAAGTCTCCTGTCATGAAAATATCAGGCATTGGTGAGCAGATGGTGGCAAATTTGGAGGCAGAAATGCCTTCTGGTGAGAGTTGACCCAGTGTGTCATGGTTGGGTGCATCAGATAAGCAGGTCTTGTGAGACTTCTGGAAACAGTACCTGAAGGAAGAAGGTGGGCCCCCATGAATGTTCAACCAAGACTGAAGGAGTTCCAGGATGCCAAGTTCAGGAAGTCCCAGGAAATCTGGGACAAGCTGGTGACACTCACTCTTTCCTCCACAATCACTGTCCACGCAGTTCAGTACTTCTCCCTGCTGTTAGCTCTGAGCTTTCACTCCCAGCCACCCAATCCTGCCTAGTCCTCCTATGATTAAAGTCCCTAGTAGAAGCCATTGCATTATTTTCCTGAAAGGGACAGAAGTACCATATCAGAGGGATATTAGGGGCAAACCCCAGATTTCGGCAAGTAAAATACTGCATGACCAAGTTCTTTTAATGTTGCATAGTAATGACATATGATATACTATAAGAAGGTCAAAGTGGTGGTAGAGAAGAGGTAGAAAGGGGGAACTAACACTGTTGAGGGTCTGTCCTACAACAAGTGCCATGTTGATTACCATGAATATTGATCTAAATTCTTATTTTGTGAATGAAAAAATGAAGCATAGAGAAATTAAGTTACTTCCAGATCACACAGTTAGAGTTGCCAAGTTGAAATTTAACCCTAGATCTAATAATTTGTTCATTATTTTACTTTTGGTTTACATATGAACTAAGTGAGGAGTAGTCCACATGAGATCACAACACTAATCATGTCAATCAACAGTATCTGCTGGCCCTTTACCTCCCACTCGGCTTTCCACTTAGTAGGAACAACATGCTCAAACGCTTTTAAGGCTACTTCTCATATCTTCTTCTGAATGTCTAAGTAGCAAGCTAATGCTGCCTTTTTGTGCTTTGACTTTTGAAGACTATCTATAAACTTACATTCATAGAAAGATGATGTACTACTTCAAAATTTTGTTCCACCTCACCCTTTAAAATCTCCTCTTAATTTCCTGAGAAATACATCATAAGTTTTGTACAGCCCAACATTCAACTTTTAAATTTTACAACGAAGAGAATTTTATCCACAGTGTACCAGGAGCTGGATGTGATGGTGCACATCTGTAATCCCAGTGACCTAGGATGCTGAGGCAGGAGGATGGCAAATTTTAGGCCAGCTTCAGCAACTTAGTATGATCCTCTCTCAAAATAAACAACAAAACGAACTAGGGAAGAAGCTTGTGGTAAAGCATCCCTGTATTCAATCCCCAGTAGTGCCTCTGCCAAAATCAAGTGCACTGTGATATATGCTTCAGAGTATAATCTGTCTTTTTTGTCTGGAGTTAATCATATTTTCTCATTTTTTGTGTGTGGTTACTTTTCTATTCTCTTATCCCTAATGTAATACTCTTCTGATGGAGGCAGCTATTTCTCCCATGTGTTCAATATATTCAAACACATATAGCTGTCTGATATGATATTCACCCTAGAGAGCTTCAGATTATTGAGATATTCAATTTTAACAATAAATCATATAATTAAAAAATGAAGACTGTGGGCAAATGCTTGTAGGAATAATGAATGTATAAGGTAATGTCAGACACTAAGGACAATATTACTCCTCTCAAAAGGGGTCAACAACTCACTTACCCCCAAAATGCAGTATTCCCCAATTCCAACAGAGATATCACATATATGTATCATATGATACATATATACTACATATATCATATGATGCACATATGATATACATATATGATATACATATATATGATATACCATATATGATATACACATATATATAATATATACATATGTATTTAAAATGTGATTGATCTGAATTCTTGTTTTATGGATGAAAAATGCACATGCTCTGTTCTCCAGATCTTTGCTTTCTTCAAATCTCTCATATAGCACTTGTGTTCCTTTGTAATAGTGAACTTGCAGTTTCCAGAATATGAATCTCAAAGGAGAAAGGAGGGGCTTTGTTGTATCTCTTGTTCTATACAAAAACTGGAGGGGGAAGGATAAATAAATAGCAATAACAAATATCAGGATTGAATTCCCAACTGTGCCTAGAGTATGGATAACTACATATCCTATACAAAAATACCATGTGATGTTAAATATCAAATTAAATACAATTTCATACCAAAAGTTCGTTTGTTGAAAGTATCCGTTTTGACTATTTTGAATCGGAGCTGTAGCTAGTACACTACAAACTTCTTTTAGTTCATTCCACAAAGGGCCTGAACATAATTCCATTTTAATAGCATTATTTAAACCTATCACGGTCATCACAAAAGCAAGCAGGGAGTGTCTGAGTCAGAGGCTTTATATTTCAAAGTTGTGCAGGGAAGTCTTTCAGACTCACCCAACCAGCTCCCAACCTCCTCTATGAAGACAGTAAGGTAAATATTTCCATAGTTCACCCTTAAATCTGGCTAGGTAGAGAGGGAGGGAGGGAGGGAGGGAGAAAGGGAGAGAGAGAGATTGGAGAAATGAGCGAATCTTGGCTGCTTCTTGGTATCTGAGACACTAAACTCATCAAACTATCAAACATCTTATCTGTTCACTTCTCTCCTTCATGGCCTGTTGGTGCCTGGTTTTCAGTGGTGACATGGAGGGGATCAGCTCCAGTGGAGAACTTTGTCCCATCTCTAAATAGATAAATAGGGAATTAAGTACGATCCAGATTATATATTTCCAGTGTTCTTACTTAAGGCACTACGTGTTGGAATGTACGGATTTTTGAGAATAGTGTTGAACTCTATTTTTAATAGTGTAATGAGTTACTCATCTGATGAGACATTTATCAAAATTTGAATCTGTGGAAAGACTCGAAAATACTTTTGTAGAGTAATAACTATTTTTATAGCATTGCCTTTGACTTATATAACTTATAAGATTTAAAACTCAGCATGTTTAATAGTTATTCATTACCTTATGATATGTATATTTTAATTTATTAAATATGAAGGCCTCTTTTCAATAAGGCACCATGAACTAAGATTGATTTTCTGTGTATGGCCAAAATTGTCCTAAGGTTAGATAATGTTTTTTAACAAGAATTTAATGCAGATAATTGATCAATTAGATACAATAAGTCTAGGTCCAAGAAATATTGTCATGCTTTATTGAATTTATTTTGTGCCTGGTTTTCTTACGCTTTATTTTAAAAATTCTTTTTCTTTTTTTTAAAATTACACTTTTATTTTTTTATTTTTTTAACATATATGCATTTATTGACTTGACCATAAAATATGGTCAATATATAAAAATATATACATTTTAAAAAGTTCATTGTGGTAGTACACGCTTGAAATCCCAGAAACTTGTGTGGCTGAGGCAGGATGAAAAAATTTTTTATTTTTTTACATGAGAGTCATTTTTAATAGGTTATATATGAATATGATGTGGGATTTAAAGAAAATACAGTGAAAAGGATGTCTCCCTCTTGTTCCTTCCTTCTAACTGTATTTTTATACCAACAATCCATGTATTAACAAGCAATCTTCATGGAATCTTTCTTTTTATGTGAATATAATAGCATATTATATGCTAGACATTTCATTTTGTTCACTTAATAATAAATTATGACAGTTATTCAATATCAGTGCATATATATATATATATATATATATATATATAACAATAATATTTTGTTAGTTTGTTTTACAAATCTCTGAAAGACTTTATTGTGGGTGTGCTATAATTTTCTAAACAATCTGCTATTGATGGCCTCTTAGATTGTATTTCTAAATTTAAAGTTATGTGTCTATTAAATATCCAAAGNCCCCCTCCCCTCCTCTCCCCTCTTCTCTCTCTACCCCTTCTACTGTCATTCATTTCTCCCCCATGTATTATTTTCCCCTTTCCCCTCACTTCCTCTTGTATGAAATTTTGTATAACCCTGATGGTTTCCTTCCATTTCCATGCAATTTCCCTTCTCTCTCCCTTTCCCTCCCACCTCTCATCCCTGTTTAATGTTAATCTTCTTCTCATGCTCTTCGTCCCTACTCTGTTCTTAGTTACTCTCCTTATATCAAAGAAGACATTTGGCATTTGTTTTTTAGGGATTGGCTAGCTTCACTTAGCATAATCTGCTCTAATGCCATCCATTTCCCTGCAAATTCTATGATTTTGTCATTTTTTAATGCAGAGTAATACTCCATTGTGTATAAATGCCACTTTTTTTTATCCATTCGTCTATTGAAGGGCATCTAGGTTGGTTCCACAGTCTTGCTATTGCGAATTGTGCTGCTATGAACATCTTAAATTAGACTTTTAAAACAAAGCTTCAGTATTGTTTTAACACCAATAGCAACTTGGCTATAGGAATGAAAGGTAAAAAGTTCTTGGATTGAAATTTACTGTATGTAATCAAGTAAGTCTCAGTCTGCTATGGGGTTTGAGGGCCTCAAGTCTGAAGTTTGGGAAGAAGAACTTTCATGAGTATTGGCTAATTTGCATTAACATGAAAGTTCTAAATTAATTACCTAGTTGTATATTAAACTAAGGTTTTTACACAAGAAACATCAAAATATGGTATGTTTTGGAGAAGAAAAACTAGTCTTTTAAAGCCATGTTTTCTTATGATTTGAAAGGAATCTCTTTACTGCTCTCTCTGCACAGTGGCATTCTGGGGAATGTCACAGTGGCATCTTCTGCAGCTTTAATGTAATCTATATTCTTTTCAGTAGTCTTGGTTATTTAACTGCCATCCAAGTCATCTGGTACTTCTTTGAGGTTTTCAAAATTTAGTTTATTTTTTTTACTGGTGCTTTAATTATTTGTTTTTAAGTTGCTGTGAAAGTAATTAAGGGAAGAAGGAAAATCACAGTTCTGGCCCCATGCTAATTTTGATTCTTCCATCCCTGATGGATGCTTGGGGCATAGAGCCTTAGTTCAGCCTTAAATAAAATTATCTGCTTGCCATTGAGACTTAGACTTGATCTCAGATGAAGAGCAAAGAATCTTGCTTTCATTTCTAGAAACTAGTGCATCTGCATTTAAAAAAAAGATAATAAAAGCAATTATGGGAAGAACATTTTTGGAATTTATTTTTGGAATTTATTTACAACATTCGTGAACATGTCTGTACAAAGGTGTTTAAGTACATCCTGTTTAGTGCTACCTGTCACTCTAAAAGTTATTACTTGAGAATTTATAATTGTCTAGGAATGTCTTGGCTCTTGTTTTCCAGTAATTATTTTTAAATCTAGTATGATTTCTCTGCCATAAGATTAACTTAGCCAAGAAAATTATGTACTCTGTTTCTTGAATGAACTAATTCCTGTGTTGCTTTTCTTCTCTTTGGTATGACAGTTTTGTGGCAAATTACCAGGATGACTGAAAAATTCAAATTTGAATATCTGTGGTTATTGCTTAGAGAGTAATTGAAAAATAATGTTGAAAAATAGGAAAATGCATTTCTTCTCCAAGGAATAAAGTAGTACTTTGCAAAGCAACCGGAAAAACTGGGGCTTGAGCAAGGAAAAATGCATTTTGGGATATGGTACCAGGAAGCTTGCAGACCCCCATGGGACTGTGCAAGCAGGTCCCCATACAGGGTCATTAAAATCTTTCAGGTCTTATTTTAAAGTATCTTACCCACATTATTTCAATGTGTTGAAATAGACCCATAATCCTCTACCAAACCTAATTTTTGCAGTCAATGTCTGGAAAAGATTATTGGGCTTTTGCTCTGGAAGTTACTTTCTAAGAGTGATTCATTTCATCTAGTGCTGTCTCTGATTTTCAGCAATCAGCATGAAGTCTCGGAAACTCTTTTGAAGGGAGAGAATTTAGCATACGTTTTCCCCCGGAAAGAAATGAGATTCTTATGCCTACTCACTTTAATATAAAAATCATTGTTTCATTTTCATAGACTTAATTGCATATTTGTTAATGTCAATCTTATTTGTTTCATATTTAAGAAGCAATACTCCTATTTTAGGTCTAAAATATGTTTAGAACCCCTGATCGTTTGGGGGCCTTAAGCCCTACCGGTGCCCCTCTCTCTGCCTCCAGCTTTCAGTTTTCTCCCCTCCTTTGCTGCAAGGTTTCTCCCGTAGTGTCAGTAACAGCCGCCACAGTTCCTTACCCTGGAGTACTTGCATTAGAGATGGAATCAATTTAATATTTTTCTGGATAATTTTTATTTTATTTTTTAACTCTTTGGTGGTAGTGGGGAGATTAAACCGAGGGCCTCATGCGTTCTAGGAGAGCACTCTACCACTGAACTGCTCCCAGCCCTGGATAACTTTTAGAATATGTAGATGATCTTTCTTAGAATAAAGGGCATGTGGGATATAAATGATGTTCTTACCTTATGATCCTGGAGTGCATCTGAGGAATGGGATGTACAATGAATGGTGAACAGCTGAACTTGACCCTAAGAAACCATTATTTATGGCCTCTTGCCTCGACAATGTTCTCTGAGCTTGGTATTCCAAAGCATATGGTATGAATTCCTCAGGAATGCTCTTTCCAGAAAAATCTCATTTGTTGTCTTTTAGGACTGATTAGGTTATTGCTCTTTTACCATTTTTGATTTATTGACTGTTTACTACTAGTATAGGTATTGTTAATTAAAAAAAACTCAAGGTCTCAATTGATAAAAATAAAACAAAATTCTCTCACTTGTAACTTTAAAGGCATTATGTGTTGACTTGGTTGCAGTCATAAATAATCAACAGAACATCATACATTTATCTATCTTCTACCCAATAAGAGGGGAACATCATAATAGTTGAGCACAGCTAAGCTAGATCCTCTCAGATCAACAGATCATCTCATGAGATATGGTGCATCTTAGAAGCTCAGAGAAATGAAGGACTTGACCAACGTCACACAACTTCAAACAGCAAGATTGAGAGTAGGACTGGGCCTCCTAAGGTTTATGACTCTTAGAAATGTCACTAGATGTAATATCATGGCATATTCAAAGGGAATAATTAGGAGCATCCATGCAAGTTCATTTAGTCTGAGACAACCAGAACTGTGGTATTAAGATCATTGAGCTGTGGAAAAATTCTTCGAAGAAATACCAACATAGATTCCTGAAAATGTCACGGGGGTGTCAGTCTTCTGTGTTTTAGAAACAACACTTTCCAGAATTTAAAGATAATCTGATTTTCATTCTCTATTCCAAATTTGCTACTGCAGACCTGGTTTTCTACTGAGTGATAGATCTGTGTGTTGAAACATTTTTATGTCCATGATAAATACTATAGTAACCACATAATTCAATGAGAATCAGAAAATTGTCTTAAAAGAATAAATGCACTTATGGGACTAAGAATGTGAAATATTTTAAATTAAGGTGGTCCTGAAAAAAATTTGTAACAAATTTTGTAAAATGATTGCTCTAACAATGTGTATGGAGGCCATAGTAGAGAGAAGGGATAAGGAAGTGATGTATTAACCTCCAAATTTTAACACAGTTAAGTTACAGGTGCTTTAGAAAGCAAAGGCTATAGCACCTTGGCTAGACTATGGAATAATGTAATGTTTACTTCAAACAGAACTTTTGCTCTATTTCAGTACAAACTGGGTGATGTGAGAAATTGTGATTCCCTGAATGCATCTGCTTGGGACTTGAAACCAGAGGCTACTTAAAAGGATAGAAATGCTCAGGTAGCTCAAGGCTACTTGAGGGTAGAAATGTCCCCTCAAGGAGAATCAAGAATATTACCTGTATAAGACAATAGAAGAGCACATGTAGAAATGCTGCACTGAAGAATATCAATGTGAGAAAAATTGGTGTATCATAATATTTTTGCCTGAGGATAGAGTTGTAGAGTATTGACAACAAGAATGTTGAGCCAAAGGAAATTTTGCTCTCTGTTATAAGCTTTTAGATTATTGCATTTAAGTCCAAAGAGATGAAGCTTTGAATTTAAACAACAAATGCATACAAAAATCTCAATGCTCGTAGAAAATGATCTCTGAACTAATTGAAATTCTGTTGTCTCCTAGGCTGCACTCCATTTCACAATGGCCTCCCTTGCTGCAGCAAATGCAGAATTTGGCTTTGACCTCTTCAAAGAGATGGACAACAGTCAGGGAAATGAAAATGTGTTCTTGTCCTTTCTGAGCATCTTCACTGCCCTGAGCCTGGTCCGTTTGGGTGCTCAAGGAGATTGTGCACGGCAAATTGATAAGGTCAGTCTCAGCTTTTGTAATTAATCACGGGAACAAATTGTTTGCCCCGAGAGAATATTTCACTACAGTGATGCCCATATTAATGGGCGGCATTGTGAGAGTACAGGGTGTCACATCCTCACACATCTCCAGGATCCCTCTGCAGTTTGTAGCATTCATTTTTTTAGGTGCTGTGGAGTGAACCCAGGGCCTTGTGAATACCAAGCAATAACTTTGCCCTGGAGCTAAACCCCTGCCCCCTTCAGGCCCCAACTTTGTTTTTGAGCCAGGAGACAGCAAGAATACTCCTACAACCACACCTCTGATTCTTTTCATTCTCCCTTCACATAATTACTGGGTTCTTTTTAGAAGGTAATGAGTAAAGGCTTAAAATTCTGAAGAGTAGACATAAATTATGACATAAATTAGCATCAAATTATGCTTTATAATTATATTTATATGAATTTACAAAGCATTTGTAGTTTAATCAAGACATTATTAAGCGAAAACCAAATATAGTTCCCACAGTGTTCTCATGCTTCTCCCTGAACTGTTTCAAAGATCATGAAACTGGACCCTCCTATTCCTGTCCCCTCATTTTAAGAGAGAAAGGTACAAAGGGACTACTCATGTTCAAGGTTGGTAGATGCAAATTGGAGAGACTTTCTCTCCCTTTCCTTTTTCAACTGTGGTGATTGACAGCAATGACTTCCAGTTGCAACATTTCCTTTTCATTTTGGGTGTACTGAGAGGCAAACTTCATTTATTTTCTTCTTCTTTTTTTATTTATATATAATAGTGGAATGCATTATAAAATTTTTATTACATATATATAGAGAGCACAATTTTTCATATCTCTGGTTGCATACATAGTATTTTCACACCAATTCCTGTCTTCATACATGTACTTTGGATAACAATGATCATCACATTCAACCATCATTAATTATCCGATGCCCCCTCCCTTCCCCTCCAACCCCCTGCCCTTTATAGAGTTTTGTCTATTCCTCCTATGCTCCATCTCCCTATCCCACTATGAATCAGCCTCCTTATATCAAAGAAAACATTCAGCATAAGAAACAATCTGTGAGGTGAATAGAGAGCTTACATTTTGGGAGCAAAAATATTTATTTTCTAAGACAGATGTCACAAAGCCACAAGAATGAAGCAATTATAATGACACAGTCCAAGTTATACAGATTCATGTTTTTATTTCCTCCCTTGGTGAAGCAAAAAATAAACAATTCCATGGAGGAGTAAGGTCCTTGTTTGAACTTTCTTGTCCTAATGATAGGTTGCCAACTCTGTTGGAGTCACAGTCATGATGACGTTGACTATAAAACAAAGGAAGGGTTGTTTAAGAACCCAGAGTCCTTAAACATATTCTACCCCTGATTTCATTATTTCTATCCATTGGGAAAAGATGATGACAATATTTTTTAAGGCATTGAAAATCCATGTATCTGGCCAAGGCAAAATGGGAATGGAGACTGATGTTCTTCATGCTCCACAACAGCAGAGCTAGGAGATAAGGGACCCCAGGGGATACGAGAACTCCAGACTGCCATTGTGATGTCTGCAGAGACTTTACTTCTGAATTTCTTTCTTTCTTTGTGGCACTGGGGATTGAACCCAGGGCCTTGTGCATTAGAGGTAAGCACTCTACCAAGTGAGCTATATCCCCAGCCCTCTTACTTCTGAATTTTAAGTGACTAATTTGTGTATCAAGTTCGCCTTCTCATATTATCATTCTAGATTAAGATGAAGTAGAAATTAAGGTAGGTTCAGATTCTCTGTAGCCTATTAAGACTAAGGTGGACAATCATAGCCTTTTTAAGTTTTCATACCTCTTTCTGAGTGGTTCCACTTTCCCCCTAGTCAATAAGGTGATATTGTTTATTGGGTGTCTGATGTCTTTTAGTTGAAAACCTTCCCAGAGAGACTAGCTGGTTTAGTTGGTTCCATACAAAATTTATTTACCCCAGCATCAGAATGGTCCTCCTTACCCCAAATCTACCCTCTCAAACTAGAGATGTGGTCAAACAAAGCACATATGACCACATTAAGAAAACCCACACCTTTTTTTGTTTTTACAGAAACATGACCAAGATTCCAGCAGTTATAAACTGGTGCAGCAGGACATATCCACCTTTGCCTAGCAGTTATTTAGACCTTTCCTACAGTTGGTTGGAGGGACAGAAGTGGAATGAGTCCATGGCTGCCCCTGGGTATGGTTCATCCATGTCTGGGGTGACACATGTTCATTCTGTCTCAATAATTCCATGACTTGTTACCCCAGGTACAGTACGTTTTATCACTTTCTAGTAGAGTGACCCTTTGCATTTCAGATCTCATAGCCTGGAGGACCCAGGGAAAACTCAAAGCCCAAAAGGAAATCACACTTGGGCATAGTAGACACTATTAGAAAAATGGGTTATAATATGAGCCACATTGAAAAAGGAAAATCTAAAATTGCCTAATTTTAAGTAATGGTAGGATCTTAAATTTTATCTCTCAAGTCCTGATTGAGCTTTATATCTTATATTTCCTAGATATTCAATGACTATTTTTGACTTTTATATCTATATAATTAATCCTATTCCTGCCTCCCAATTGATGAAATTTTCCATTTTTTTATTTTATTCTTTTCAATATTGCCCAGGTTGAATCATGAAGTAATCATTAAATTGCTCCTCAGAATGTACAAACAAAAATATTAAGCACTTCTAATTTTGCAGCCACTGAATTGACTCTTCCAATTTATGTTTTCTTGATAAATAATCTGTTTTACCACGTCAGTCAGGCTATGTACTTTTACTTCCTGCCATACACACCAGCCAACTAACCCATCAACACAACCACCACCAACAAAGTCTCCACTCCTTATTTTATTTCACTACTATCTTTTTTTAAAAAAAAAGTTAACTTTTTATTTTTTTATTTTTAAAGTGAATTAATTTTAATTGACAAATAAAAATTGTTGTTTTGGTTGATGCATACCTGTAGAAAGATTAAATCAAGCCAGTTAACATATTCATCTCCTCACCAACCTGTTGTCACTGTTGTTGCTGTTGTTCACCAGGTCTTTTCTTGTTCAGTGATGAAATACAGGCTAGAAGTCTGACCCACTTTATTGTTACCCATCTGTCAGTACTGTCCCCTCTGTGGTCTCTGAATGAGCTGTTTGGCACCGCCAAGGGGGCAATAGTTGAGATTTAAACCGTCCTGTTAGAAGTTCATGATGGTGAAGACCCTGTGCTGGGACATGGTCCTGCTGCACCTGCTGGGAGGGGAGGCAGACAGGTGGAAGGCCCATGTTCGTGGCCTCTGCTGCCTCCTCCCACAGGTTGGTCTCTGCCTCTCTAGTATTTGTGGATGTGTCTGAGTTGATTTTGTTAAAGATCAACAGCATTTATTCCCTAAAGCAAAGGACTGGGAAGACCAGCCGAGAGGATCTTTCTGGGCTGGGGATGAGGCTATTGATTGCTCCTCCAAACCTCATTCTGACTTTTTCTGGAATCTGGAAAAAATTACCTGGGTCACTGTGGCTAGGAAGTCCTTCCCAGGTTTCAAACGCAGTCCTTTCTAAAATCATCTTGTGTGTTGATATGTCAGGATCTTGTCAACATTGCATACCCTTTTCTTTTCAAAGATGACTTGAAATATTATTCTGATTATTGTTGTGGATATTAACTCTTTATGTAAATTTATAAAAGGCTGGTAGATCATTTACTTCTTTTGACATTCTTTATAAAAGACTGCCGTTTTGAGTGTACAAAGTTTTTTTTTATCCTCTACTTTATTATATTCTTCAGATGATATTTTTCTGCTTTTTATCTCTGTTTTAAATACCTTTATTTCACTTATTTATCCTTATGTGGTGCTGAGGATCGAACCCAGGGTCTCAAACATGTGAGGCGAACGCTCTACCATTGAGCAACAACCTCAGCCCTAGTTTTAGTAATGTGGAAACATCACAGATTTCCAGCTCCAGGAGCTAATACCATGATGGCCACAAGGCAGGCTAACAATGATGTTTTAGGACATTTCTTAAGGGAAACCCTTTTCTATTTGAAGGACAAAATTCATTGTTCTTTGAGAATTTTGGATCACTAATCCTAACTTATGAGTAAAATTTCCTGGGGTGGGGGGAATGAGGAACTATCAAATCAGTAAACCATTTTCAACATATAAGCTATTATAAGAGGGGAATCCTTGCCTTTACTCAACAGTACATTAAAATTTAAATTCATTGTTTCGTGTGGCCACCAGTATGTTTTAGAAAGCTTTTTTTGGTTTTGTTTTATTTTGCTTTTGCCAAAAGAGGCAGGAAAGCTCTTATTTTTGCTGGACTTCAAATTATGATGTGATTTTCTTTTCTCTGAGACAGAGAATGAACATTTCAGAACCCCAAGATCTCCAAAAATTTATATATTCAGCATCCATCAAAAAAGTTCATAAATCTTTTGAGTGTACCTGGATACCTCTCTGCTCTTCCATTTAAAGGGAATCCAGGGAATTTTTGTTTACTGAAAAGCTCAGTGGATGTGCTGTGGCCTCTGCTGCTCTCCTTTGAAGTGACTGGCCAGCCTCTTAAACTTGATGATTGACAGCGAGAGCAGCCAATTGTGTTCTTCCTTTCTGATATAGGCAGTGAGGGTGAATTATTCTTTTATCTAGTAGAAATGTTGGAAAGGAGTAAGATTCTCATAATATAGTGAAAGTTTAAGATTAAAATGATATCTTACTTTTACATATTTTCTTCATCATAACACACACACACACGTTTTCTTGTGGACTGCGTTGACTTGTGGCTTTCAGTTCTGCAGCCTCACAATGTCAGTTTACCAAACCTACAGATTTATGAAGGAAGCTTTTTCCTTCATAAAGTACTGGTGTTGCTGTGCACTGCCAGCCCAGAACTGTCCAAGGGCCTCTGGTACATGGTCACTTAAGGTTCTAGTTCAAAATTTTGAGTCTTTCTGCAGATGAATATGTGATATGTTAATCACTCACAATTGGAACAAAATCCACTTGCAATGAATTAATGCTGTGGGAGCAGGAAACATGGTGGAATGAGATGAACATCATTACCTAGGTACATGTGTGACTGCACATATGGTGTGATGCTACATCATGTAAAACCAGAGAAATGAAAGGTTGTGCTGCAACTGTGTACAATGAATCAAAATGCATTCTGCTGTCATATATACCATATTAGAATAAATATATTAATAAAAAAAAAATTAATGCTTGTCAAAACTATACCTTAATGCAGGAGTGATGTTTATACTTACTAGCGTAAGTAAGGAAGTTTTTAAACTGAAAAAAATTGTTTTCTAGTTCTATTTTATCATGAATATAACATATCTTTTAAAAAACAATAAACTTGTTTGGCATTTGTTTTTTAGGGATTGGGTAGCTTCACTTAGCATAATCTGCTCTAATACCATCCATTTCCCTGTAAATTCTATGATTTTGTCATTTTTTAATGCAGAGTAATACTCCATTGTGTATAAATGCCACATTTTTTTTATCCATTCATCTATTGAAGGGCATCTAGGTTGGTTCCACAGTCTTGCTATTGTGAATTGTGCTGCTATGAACATCGATGTAGCAGTGTCCCTGTAGCATGC
>NW_025999990.1:6580252-6609613 GCF_001458135.2 Marmota marmota marmota | reverse complement strand
GGGAGGGGAGGGGGGATAGTAGAGGATAGGAAAGGCAGCAGAACACAACAGACACTAGTATGGCAATATGTAAATCAATGGATGTGTAACTGATGTGATTCTGCAATCTGTATATGGGGTAAAAATGGGAGCTCATAACCCACTTGAATCAAAGTGTGAAATATGATATATCAAGAATTATGTAATGTTTTGAACAGCCAACAATAAAAAATTAAAAAAAAACAATAAACTCATTTAATATAAAACTGCAGATTTATAACATTTTATATTTGACAAACCTCTTAAGCATAATCTTGATAGAGTCTAAAAAATTCTCTTCTTTTGTCTGAAGCCACCATAGTGTGACCTTGAGTCAAGCTTCCACAATGGCCCAGAGGGCAGGGCTGCTGGGGGAGGTGACAGCAGTGATGGTGGGTTTTATTGAAAACAGTTTTGACTGTTCTCTGTGCAGAGAATAGATGAGGAAACGCTCTATCAGACTGAAATGTTCTTTTCATAATCAAAATCATACTTGATACACAAAATGTAGCTTTAAAATTTGGTCAATACAAGTAACTACCTTAACTAAATTTGTTTTGTGCATTGTTTGAGACAATGTGTGGGTAAAACGAACAACACTAAAGTGTTAGCAATCTGTGCTGAAATCTATTGGATAAAGTAAGGCATGTATTCACACAGTGCTGAGTTTTGTATTACTAGTAACTTGAAAATTAGGGGAAGTTACACATATTGAGACTTCTGTAAGATTGGGGGCAGGAAGAAAAGGAAGAGAGAAAGTCCTTCAAGTGTTCAAATGGGAAGGACACAGTGTTTTAGGACCTAGCCAATAAAAGCAAAGATTAAGGTTATTTTATAAAATGAAATTTCAAGAAATTTAGAGATAATAATCAGTAGGAAATGCTGATGGGTTATATGTTTCAAGAATTACTTAAAAATAAGTTGTGTGGGAATCTAGTAGGTAAAACATAAATAAATGTTAAACAAACTCATGAGTGGAGGACCTAATTTATATTGACTTAAATGCTAAAAGGATAACTACAAGGTCATTTTAAAAAGAGGCTGAGTCATTCAACAGATCATAAAACAGTTCGCAGGTATCTTGAGTTATTTCGTAAGGACTTTGGCAGAGTTCGTTGACTATATGGTAAACTGTTGGGTTCAGGTTCAAATGTTCTAATATGCTTTCTGTTCAGTGTGACGCTAGGCCCAGTGGGCAACATAGCGTTAGCACCCAGTGTGAATGCACCATCCATGAGCATGTTTTTCTGGAAGCCAGTCACTGTAGTGTTTATGTGTATTAACATGAATTCCAAAATCCTGGTGACGCTGAGAGAAATCATCATGTGCAGAAAGAAAAAAAATGAAATGAAAAATAAAGCTATAACATGCTTCTCTCCTTCTCAGCTCACTAGTGATGGTGAGCATTACTCTAGGATACTGGTGAACTTGGAATAGCAATTAGACAAATGTATTGGGAAAGACATACTTTTATCTATAAGGTCTCTTGTCAGCCATTTCCCTGGTAATCTCTGATTCTGACAACCACTCTCCTTTGTTCTGTTTGTAGACCCTTTACTATAACATAGGACGTGGAAACTCTTCCAACAACCAGGTAAAGACAATATGATCTTTTAAAAAAGAGAATGAGACTAAATTGAGAAGAATTATTGTTTAATGAATATATTTTAATATGTTCTCTCTCTCTTTTTTTAAACAATGAAGCCTGTTCTAGATCCCCAGATATTTCAAATAAAATTTTTGAAAAGTTACTTGTTAATTATTAATTTACAAATATTTTACTTGTGTTTTGGCCAGATTTTGTTAAGTTCAAATGAATCTAAATTATATGCCTTTCTCCTACGTTATCACAGTTAACATGTTGGTAAAATCAATTATTTGGTACACATGTTAAACAAACTGCTTCGTATGAACAGTTTTATTCTAAGTCCATTTCAGTAAATTTTCAAATCTGATAACAGACATTATTATGAGGAAGGGTGAAACATTGGATATGAATATGGCATCACTTGCTGCTTTTATAGCATCATTTTGAGTTCTTTTATAGTATAATGTACATGTTTTATTTCACAGGTACTTAAGATTATGCATATACCTAAAGTTCAAGAATAAATTTTTAAACAACTTTTTTTTAACACATCTTTTAATAGCAGCCAGGACTCCAATATCAATTGAAAAGAGTTCTTTCTGATATAAATTCATCCCACAAGGATTATGAACTCAGCATTGCCAATGGTCTTTTTGCAGAAAAAATATTTGACATTCATAAGGTAGGTGAAAACTGCTTATTTGAGAAGATTAATTCCACTCTGGATCTGGAATATTTTTCAATTGTGTGTGTGTGTGTGTGTGAGAAGAAAGGATTATGCCTTTCTACTTAGCCATACAAAAGTGATTTTTTTTTTCTTATGGCTAATCACATTGCCAAATATCTTCAAAATATCATCACTGTGTCCAGAGTTCAACTCTTCATGCTATGAATCCACATATTCAGAGTCTCTGCACTGATGGGCTCTAAGTAGAAGAGAACTTCTGCATTAGCAGAGACTTTGAGCTGTATTTGGAGGGCATTCAGCACATTTAGGGGAGTCCAGGGCCCATAGGAAGTGTCCATCAGTGTTCCTTTGCACTTTGGGTCTAGTGAGACATCGTTGGCATCCTTTGTGTGAGCTCTTCTCCTTTTCTCTCAGCCGTGCTTTTCACCTCTCCTTCCAGAATTTTCTTATATTACTGTGAGACTGTTTATAAACGAGTCCCTCTTGGGAGATATGGCCAGATAAGACCAGCCATTTATAGAAGAGAAGCTCAAATCTAACACAGAGTTGGAAAAGGGGGTCACAGACTAATTTTTTGTACTTCTGTATAATGTTGGTAATGGATGCATTCATTGTAGCATCCTGCCTACCCACAGGCCTGTTAGGCACAGAAGACTCTCTCCTGGTTGCTATGCCCAATCCATGCTCTGGTTGCTATGACTACCAGAAACTGCTTACTTGGTTTGGACAGTTAAGCTGATGTACTGCCTATAGTTTTTCTGTACATATTTTCTCTCCCTCTTAATTCTCCACTCCTCAGACAACTATCTATAAAACTCTGCCTCAGACATTGCTGGGCTAATCTCTGTCTTCATCTTTGCCAGCTCTCTCTGTTCCACCCAATCATTATTGTTTTCTCTGTTTGTCACCCACTCAAATTCTTTGCCCCTCCCAATAAAACTCCCAATCTTTGGTTTCTGGCCAATTATGAAGCATCAGGTCACCTTCTGACTCTTCATAAAAGATTTCTGCACAATTTTTTACTGGGTCTCTTCATATGTTCAACATCTGATTTCTCTTTTCTTATATCCACTGCTGTCCCCATGAGGGACTACTAACTCCTTTAAACTGGGTGTTGATCTGTCTATCATGCTACTGTTTTTTGGGGGTACTGGGGATTGAACACAGGGAAGTTCAACCACTTTGAACCACATCCCCAATGCTTTTTTGTACTTTATTTAGAGACAGGGTCTCAATGAATTGCTTAGCACCTTGCTAAATTGCTGAGGCTGGCTTTGAATTCACAATCCTCCTGCCTCACCCTCCTGAGCCGCTAGAATTACAGTCATCTGCCACCATGCCTGGCTATCATGCTACTATTTATAGCAGATTTCCATGTTTTTTTCTGTACACATGGTATGTAAAAAGCAATGCAAGTGGGTGAGTTTGTGCATGCCTATAGTGCCATCTACTCAGAAGATTGAGGCAGGAGAATCACAAATTTGAGACCAGTCTCAGAAACTTAATGAGACCCTCTCTCTAAATGAAAAATTAAAAAGGTCTGGGGATGTAGCTCAGCGGTAAAGCACCACAGGGTTCAATCCACAATACTGGGCAGAGAGGTTGTAAAGGGAAGCAATGCCATTAGTTATTCTAAAAAGTACTTTTTATTTTAAATGTAATGAATCACAACATTTTAATCATTTTTAAATCAGCAAAAACTTCAATAATTGCCAAGCTATTTAGATTTTGATCCATAATGCCTTTTCCACTCATAGAAGACTCAACTGTCATATCTGATATCTTCTTCTCCCTTTTGTTCCCAATCTGTTCTGAATATGACTTGGGCCACACTTCTATAAATGCCATTCCATGTTCCCTCAACTGCTGCCACTGTCTGGCTAACTTCATTGTGGCTGTGGATTGGGACAACCACGCAAGTGGATAGTCGGCCCTACTTGCTGGCTTCTGTTCCCTGATCCTCTCTCCTTACTGTTTTCATAGGTGATCATCTCTGTATCCATAGGATCCCAGGCTTCTTGTTCTTTCACTTCCGCTCTACCTGTTCTTCAGCTGTTTTGATTGTTACTCAGTCTCTTAACTTCTCCAATTTTTCTGAACATATTCACCATTATACCAAATTTCTCATGGATCCATTCCTTAACCACTCTCTTCCCAACTCCCTCCTTCTCCAGCAAACCTCCAAATTCATATCAATGCCACAAATTTCCTCAGCAAGTGTTCCTGGGAAAGCCTCGAAGTATGCAGTTGCCACTACTGTGCCACAGTCTCCCATCCCAGATAGACTCTTGGCAACCCTGTTGATAACCCTGGAAATTTCTCCTCTCATCATTTCTTTTTTTTTAAGAGAGAGAGAGAGAGAGAGAGAGAGAGAGAGAGAGAGAGAGAGAGAAAATTTTAATATTTATTTTTTAGTTTTCGGCGGACACAACATCTTTGTATCTGGTGCTGAGGATCGAACCCGGGCTGCATGCATGCCAGGCGAGCGCGCGCTACCACTTGAGCCACATCTCCAGCCCTCCTCTCATCATTTCTATAACATTAATTTCTCCCAGCTTTTCTACTTTCTCCTCCAGTCGCTTCATCTCAATCTCCTCAGCTTATCATCTTTTCTCTAATAATTCTTAAAATGTGAATGTTCTTTAGGGGTTTGACTTGGTCATCTTCCACTTTTGATCCACCATCTTACATAGGGAGAGGTGATCTATGAATACAGTATAGAGTTTCTGGAGGCTGTCCTCTGTATTTTTGCATCTCTCCACAGTCATGTGACAAGCCGTCACTTATTCTTTAATGCCAGGCTCAACTGTATCCCTGCCCCATGTAAGTCCTCAAGTTGGCATCTGCAGGTTCCTAAACACAGCAAATCTCCTGGTCCTGTACCTTCTGTCTCTCCTTGTTCTCTTTTAATGAGTGACCCATTGGGTATAAGGTCACCTCTGACTCCTCTTGTTTTCCTAAGCTTTGTAGTGCTTCTTTTTACTTAAAAACAAAACAAAACAAACAAAAAAACCAAAACACTTATTTAAAATACTTTCAAAGTAACAGAAAAATTTCAGGTCTTAGAGAAAAGCAAAAACAAAAACATTTTCCCTCTGAACCACCAATGGTTAGGTCTATAGAGAGTTTAGAAAGATAAATTTTTAATAGCTTGAGATAAAGTAAACTGGACACACAACACACCAAATTTTATGAGATGCAGAAAGGTGGTTATGGGAGGAAGGTTATAACAGTAAATGCCTAAATCAGATAGGAAGAAAAGGCTAATAAAATTAAAAAAAAAACTCATACTACATCTCAATGAATTAGAGAAAGAGCAAACTAAGCCACAAATTAGCTGAAGGAAGGAAATACTAAACCCCAGAGCAGATACAAATGAAATAGATTCCAGAAAACAACCAAAAAGATCAATGAAACTAAGAGTTGACTTTTTGATAGAAATAAACTAAACTGACAAACCTCTACTAGACTATTAAGGAAAAAGAAACACTGAGAAATGAAAAAGAAGATGTTGCAATTGATGCCACAGAAATATAAATGATCTTAAGAGACTGATATGAACAATTAGGTGCCAACAAATGAATGATCTAAAAGAAATGGATAAATTCCTGTAAACATATAACCTGGGAAGACTAAATTATGAAGAAATAGAAAATCTGAGCAGAGCAATAATGAGTAAAGGGATTGAATTATAAATCAGGTGTATTCCATCAAAGAAAAGTCCAGGACCTGATGGTTTCAATGCTGAATTCTACCAAACTTTTAAAGAACTAATGCTAATCTTTCTGAAATTCTTCCAAAAGACAACAAAACAAAACAAAGGCCCATCAATACCCATTACATGGAGAAATTCTGCTTTACTCAGTCTGCTGATACAGATGTTAATCTTATCTGGAAGCATCTTCACAGATACATGCACAATAATGTTCGGTCAATTGTGTGAGTACCCCATGGCCCAGTCAAATTGACACATACAATTAACAATCACAGATAATATTAATGGCCCAGGTTTTTCCTTGAAAGAGAGGGATACTTATTTCTCAGAGATAGAGATAGTAATCTAAAATGACCTTGACCACAGAGAAGTAGAATATAACACTATTAGCTGATAGAGATGCAGAGGGATTACATATCTGAAGAAAATGACTAGTTTATTGGAACAACAGAAGTAGAGAATAGGGGAGAGGGTCATTGAGGTGTGAGAGAAGAATTGACCAGCAGCATTATGATCTCAGATAGGACCAGGTAATGCTTGAATTAGTTGTGAAGTCACTCATTGTAGACGCTTTAAAACACCAAATTCTTGAGGTGGAATTGAGCTCTTGTAAATTACCATGAATTCTACTCTTTGTGTCATTTAAGTTTATGTCTATTTATGTCTACTTTTAAGGACATAAACAATAGTCTCTGAAGAAGGTTAAGGATGTATAAAAGGTATAAATGCATATAGTGGCCTGTAGCTTTTCCAGGGTTTTCTGGGAGTGGTAAAGAATAGCCTCTATGTAATTCCCAGCCCTTCTTCTTGAGCAACCTCATTCCTTGCTGATATCTTGCACTTATCAGCTTATCTTGGCACTAGACTGGCTCTTTAAAATTGCTCTTTGTAACCAGTATCTGAGTGGATGGATGGGTGGATGGATGAATTAATCAGTAGTTGGAAAGAGCCCTATCCATGGATATGGTACACAAAGCTTGCTTCATAGAGCTCATCTCATCCTGTAGGTAGATCATGAATAACCAGATGATCCTTATTAGAATTGAAAATCCTATGTAATTTGTCAGTATACCCACTGGCAATACCTATAATTTGCATTAAATCTTTTCTCTTCCAATTATGAAAAAATTTTCCCAAAATGTGTGTGTGTATATATGTTAAATATATACACTCATTATTATATATATATACACATTATATATATATATATATATATATATATATATTAAATTATATACATATTATACACATGTGTATATATTAAATATATATTAAATATATATACATACATTTTGGGGGAAATTATACTGATAAATTAAGTAATCATTCTTTTATTAAAAACAAGTAATTCTGAGCATGTATTTCGTGCAAGACAACATGCTGGGTGGTAGGAGTATAATAATAAGCAAGGCATATAGGGTTGGTCCTTACTTCATGTTAAGGGCTCAAATGCAAATAAGATGTATTATAATAGCTGTGATCAATGTCTAAAGAGATGGAAGTGCTCATTACTCTGATTTGATCATTACACATTGAATGTAAGTGTTATATTATCACAATATCCCCCATAAAGATTTATAAATGTTCTTCCCAATTAAAAAAGAAAAGAAACAGAAGGTAAAGTGACTGTTATGAGACATAGAAGGGATCTTGGAAAGACATTTGTCAAAGAGAGGCAGTGACATTGGGAAAATGAGCAAGAAAACCATGAGAAATGTGGGACATTCCAGGAAGAAGGAATGTTGTTCAAAGACTTCAAGGGACAGAGGGCACACAGATGCCCTTTTGAGGGACTGTAAGGAACTGGGGGTGGTGAGAGGGCAGAGGATGAAGGGGAACGTGACTGGCAATGAGGCAAGTTGGGCACAGGTCAGAGTCTGGAGGGCTGAGTCCAAGGGCTTGGTTTTCTCTTATGTGCAATAATTAGCCTGGATGGGGCGGGTTAGGCGGCTGTTGGGGGTTTTTAATGAGGCAGCAGTGGGTAAACCAAGGGGGTGGGCCTTAGGCATATTCTCCATTAGCCTCTGCAATCTTTTGAGCTAAAATGAAGTCCAAAGAGCAAGTCTGCTATACAAATTCAACTTCACGTTCACCAGACCCTCTCCAGCCATCTTGTTATGTATCCAGCTACATTTACTCATGTTTGAGGTGTGGGTGGGGCTGTGAATAAAGCAGTAGAAATCATGATACAGGTTCAAAGATACATTTTTCATGTACTTAGTGGTGATTTGTAACTACAAGCTCTGTGTTCTTATTATAGAACTACATTGCATGTGCTAAAAAATTATACGATGCCAAAGTAGAACGGGTGGACTTTACAAATGATGTAGAAGATACCAGAAACAAGATTAATAAATGGATCGAAAATGAGACACATGGTGAGTGCAATGTCTTAATTTTCTACAAGATATGTCAGTTATATGTGAACATTGAGGACTGTCAACGTTAAAGCTGGGAGTTTCTGTGTATATAAGGAATGGCTCCTGTCAATACCGAGTCATGGTTATTGTTCTTTAAAACTTCCTTAATATTTTTCTGCAATATGGTTTTGAGTAACCCTTAATATTTTGAATGCTTTCTACTTTTCAGAAATCTTGTTTTGTGTAATATCTCTTTTGACTGGGAAATAAACTTGTGAGACAAACATATTATTATGACCTTTTTATAAACCAACAATAACCTGATGTAATCTATGGAATCAATCTCAATCTTCACTAGTTAGAGAACAAGACCTAAGATTTGTTTACAGCACTTTTCCATGACCACAACATAGCATTTCATTCTAATAGTGCACCCCTTGTTAGGGTTGGGTTAATTTTCATACGTGACTGCTCCTTCTTGGTCTGGATTTTATTAAAGTGATAATGTTCTGCTGTCACAGAAATATATCTTCATGTCATTGCTTTCTCTAAAGGATGTACAGTTTATCTTTCCTTTTAAAATTTGCTTTATTTATCAAAATAACATATTTGGCAAAGGAGTTATCTTCCAGAAAAAGTACAACTCTTTATTGGTAAATCTTTTTCACAACTAAAAATTAAATTCTACTTAATGTTTTTGTTTATTGCAAAACAAATAAGGAAATTTAGCATCATTTGTTAATCAACCGATTTAAAAGATAGTAGTTATTTCTTTACTTAAGAATTGATTTGTACTCTGAGCATTAAAACTGTATTTATTGAGTCTCTTTGCTTCAGAAATGTGAGACATATAATTTAACACTCTTAAAGCAAAGGTTTAGCAGCATATAGTTAACCCTGGGAATAAGAATACAATGTCTTAATTTCCTTTTTGTTTGTTCATTCATCATTATATCAGTAGTGAATTACTTTGGTCCTTAGCTAGCACAAGTGAATAATAAAGCTAGAAGAACTATGTAATTGTTACTTTTCCAATAACTGAATTCCATTACAATTACATAGTTCCTCTAGATTTATTATTCAGTTATTCTATGTAATATTAAATATTTAAAGGTATCACATTGATAGTATCTTTTCCCCTTTGTCTCAGTTATTTATTTCTCTTTCTCATACAAACCTATATGTGATTATCATTTGTATAAGCATATGTCCTCAACACTTATTTGGGAAAGAAACTTCATACCCTTGCTAATACTCTAAACAACCCACCCGCGTCTTACTGCCCCTCTCTCTTCACAACACCAGAGCCATCTGTTTGAGAAGTCGATCTCATCCATCATGACCTGCCTTTCCTTGTCTTTCAGTGAAATCTGAATGGCCCCCATCACCTTCAGGATAATCCAGAATTCTTACCAGACCTTCCTTCAACCTTTCCAGCTTCTCCTTCTCCCTGACACATAGGGATGAATTAGGGTTTCTCCAAATACACTTCCCCTCCAGGATTCCATATCTTTGAATAATCAGTCTTGCTTTATGGAAGTTCCCCTTGCCCCCTTAAAGTGCCCTCAAACTCAAGCAGACAGCCCTTTCCATGGTGATGAATCCTAACCTGCACCCCTGCAGCTCACGGATCCCACCTGTGTGCCACTGGAATGTCCCAACTGCTTGGTCAGGTTGTTAAATCCCCTGTGTTTAAACTATGGGCTGGAAGGTGGCATGGGCTATGACTTTCATGGTTTCAATTCAAGTACCCAGAATAGTGGATGGCATCTAGCAAAAATCTCATTAATAAGGAATGAGGAAAGAATCAGCCCTTTCAGCTGAATGAAGTTATCTATACTTGGAGTGCCGCAGTAGCCCAGGTGGCCCTATCAGTGCAGTAAAGGCCATTTGGTGCTTATGAACAGGGGCTCTGGGAATTTTCATCCCAGGTAGGAAATCCTATTGCCATTGCTTTCTTGCGGTGTGACTTTATATTAGTTCCTTAATCTCTCCGTGTCCCAGTTTTCTAACAGAAAACAAATAATAATAATGCCTGCCTCATAGAGATTTTAGAAAGATTCAACCAATATTGCACTTGAAGCATTTAGAAAGTGCTAGACCCATTAATTACCTATAGGTTACCACTAATAATCATGGTTATCAGTGTGATTATTACTTGGTTGGAGAAAGACTTCATGCCCATTAATGATCTTTGAAAGCAGTTTTTACATTTACATTAAGAATTAATTTTTTTCCCTCAATTTATTTTTTAAAAGGCAAAATAAAGAAGGTGTTTAGCGATGGCAGCATCAGCTCCTCCGCGGTCATGGTGCTGATAAATGCGGTGTACTTCAAGGGCCAGTGGGAGTCGGCCTTCACCAAGAACGAGACCTTAAATTGCCGGTTCAACTCTCCCAAGGTTTGTGCATCTCCTGCATTACACGGGAGGCTTTCCCCCACTAGTATTTCTTTGCAGGAAATTGTGGTATTTACACAGGCAAACGTTCGGCTTTCCATTTCTTCTGCATTACCAAGCAATGCTTTATAAAGCAAATGCTAGTGTAGGTTACAAAACACACTGAAGGGATCTTTGTAAACTGATATATCTTTAGACATATTCCCTATTGAAACAAGTATTAAAGTATGAATTTATTTTAAGATATTCCAATTGGAAGACTATGGAAAAGAAAACACAACAAAAGTGTATGTTATTTTATGTGTTTTTAAAGTGTGGGCTCCAACACTCATTTATCATCAATAATTTTCCTGAGTCAAAGAAAGGATCTATTTCTTTTGATAAAGGATGAAGTTATATTTAGTAAACTTATGTCTTTACAAATATACCTATTTCTTTAAATAGTTATTTTTTTAACATAAAGCATCTTATTACAAAGCTTAAGCATAGACTCTTGGTTCAGTATTTAGTTTGTAATAGTACAGGGGAAACATCAGAAGCCTTGGAATCACCCATGTTGGGGTCCGGACCCTGCCTAGCTTTACTGAAGCTGTGTTGGCCGAGGCAAGTGAACTGTGGTGGACCACCTCTTCCTACGCAAAACAAAGTGATTTGTTTAGTTGACATTCAAGATTCTTTTCAATCACTCAGCCTTTTATGTTGAAGCAGAGAAACTCAGATTTAACTTTTAAATTTAGTTTTATTTTCCAAGTGGTATTTTGGTATTTCTCTTTGGTATAGTCTGTCTGCACCTTCTATTGGAAGTTATGGACCGGGAAATGCTGGGAGCTGATAGCAATTAAAAATAAGTGAATGAGTCAGGAGGAGGGAAGTAAAAGGCAACCTAAGCAGGCGCTGTGTGCAGGTATGGTAACTCCAGGGAGAGCCAGGAGAGACACCAGTGCAGAGCAGAACTGGGACTAGACTGCACCCTGCGTTGGCTGCCTGGACTGCAGGCCAGGCCTGCTGTGTGTCCCCGACCTGGGGTCCTAAGTCAGAGCCTAGTGGAGCAAATTCATGGTGTGTGTGTCTCTATGAGAAGAAAGAGTTTGGCACAGATATATTTTGAAAATTGCATATGACAAAATAATAAATATAATAAATCCTAACAAAATACAGCTCTGTCTTCTAAAGATATTAACTGGATAATAGTAATATGAAGCACACCAGGGAGTATTAGAATTTCAGTGACTGAGTTTCCCACTCTTTCCTCAACCTTTTCCCCAGTTGATGGTATAGTTCTATAGCAAATTCCATTTGTTTCCTCCTTTCCAACAGTGAAGGCAAAGCACAAAACATTCCTGTCTCCTGGATTTTTTTTTTGCTTCTAATAGAGTTTTGTTTTTTAAAGTGTTCATATATATATATATGAATATATATATATATATATATATATATATATATATATATATATATATAGAGAGAGAGAGAGAGAGAGAGAGAGAGAGAGAGAGACTGTGTGTTCTATCATGGACTAGGCTATGGAATCTTGATTAATGGCATTAATGTTGGTTGCACCAAATTAAAAATTGGTGAAATCACCCCTTTAGCATGTGTAATTCTTTCCCTGCCCCAGTATAGAAAATATAATGTTATGGTATGAAATCCTTATCCCACTTATACCAAGCTCAATTATTTTGACCTGACTCACTGGGCAAATGCTACCTCTTCACTGCTTATGTGTGTCCTTTCTAAGGATCAGACTGTAAGTCAAAAGGGGCAAATTTCCCGAGGGAGAAGGATCTTTGGTTCAAGGACAGAGAAATGACCTCCCCATGTAAAACCATTTGTCCTGAAAGGAGGTATTGTAAGAAATGTTGACAAGTTTGCAGATTATAATATCATTAGCAAAAAGACAGTCCATTACATCTCTCTGGTGTTCCTAAATCTATGAACAGCATCTTTGAGACAATAGCTATTGTGCTTCTTCAAGTGAACTTAAGGGATACTATCAAATCTTTTGCAGGAATTTTTAATTTTCCAAGACTTCATCTTTAAACTGTGTAATTTTGATAATCCTAGTCCGTAGTTTATTCTGATAAGAGAGAACATCCATAGCATTCATTTTCACTGTATTGCTATTTAGTAATTATCCATTGCCTGTTAGACTTTTCAGTTATAACAGTAAGTGCAAGGCCAAGTTCTAGCTGCTAATACATTAGCTGACACAGTCCTCATAATCCACTGCAGCAAGAATTCTTGCCATCTCCATCATGTAGGTGTGGAAATGGAGATACAGGTAAGAAGTAGCTTATCCAAGTCACACAGTTGAGACCAGAGGGTAAACTCAAAGCCTGTGCTTTTACAACTAGGCTGTGCCCCAATGAAAGCAGCATGCCAGAAAAAGTCTACAGCTTTGACCAAGAAGTATAATATTTTTCATATGCACTCAACCAGTAAGTAAAGTAAGTGGGATTATGAATTACTTTTTGTGACTTGACTTGCAGTGTCCTGGGAAGCCAGTTGCCATGATGCATCAAGAGCGGAAGTTCAACTTGTCCACTATTCAGGATCCATCCATGCAGGTTCTCCAGCTCAGGTATCACGGTGGCATAAGCATGTACATTCTGCTGCCCGAGAACGACCTATCTCAAGTAAGTGACTGGTCACTTCCACTCCTGGGGAATATTAAGACCTTTAGGAAACACTTGGTTGTGTTTTTATCCATCAATTTTAAGATTTCAGGTTAGGATGTTAGATACTTACCTATTTATTTGACAAATATTTAAGGAGTACCTACGAATGTGCCAAACACCGTTACAGATGATGAGACTGAAATATCTCAGTTTATCACAACAGTGGTTGACTAGCTATAAACTTTGGACACTCTCAGATCTAGCCATGGAGTTCAAAACACATGAGCTTAGGTCTTTTTAACTCTTGGTTATGAAGAGTCTTTAATGTTATGAAATTTTTGTTTGGCCAACCACCTTCAGTTGGCAGGAAATACTGGCATCATGAGCCTTTGGAGAATGAAAATGTATAGCATCAGACTGTGCCGCTGTGTCTCTGGTGCCAAGTGGTGATTAGGGATGTCACAGGAGAAACAGACCAGCACAGTGCAGGAACAGACGGTGGTGGCTGAGCAAACCAGGTGTCGTCACTCTATCTCAGATCCTGCTTTTCTTCCAGCCCTTCTTCCATTTATCCTCCGCCTGAACTTGGCTCTTTCTGTTTGTGACCTGCCATCCCAGAGGCCTTGGTTGGTCACCTCTCCCTTCCCTGCTCTCTCAATAAAAATAAATAATCGACACCATTAATTGAATACCTCCTACATTGCAGGCCATGGGCTCTCCATTTCATTTCTACTGTTTCATTTGATTCTAACAGCAACTGTGTGAGAAAGGGAAAAGAGGCTCGTGGAATTTAATTTGTCTCACAGCTGCATATGTGCAAATATATATGTGTGTGTGTGTGTGTGTGTGTGTGTACGCATGTCAACTACAGTAAAAAGTTACAAATGCAATTTAAAATATTGGCTATGTTTTGATCTGGAAAACAAGGAAAATTCATTGTAATATAATTGGAAAGTAGGAACAGTGTAAAAAAACCAATGCGTCCACTCTCCAGTCCATCTTTTTCCTATGATTTAAAAACAAAACTTTATAGCTTTGGAAATTCAGTTTCTACATAGAAGACCCCTGAATTATTGTAATGACTTTCTTTAGTTTTTTTTATCTTAATATTCTTTTTAGTAAGGAACCACAGAGAAAAATGAAGATTAAAATCTAAAACATGATAATATAAAATAGTGATACTCAGATTAATTGAACAATTCACTTGATAATCTTCATAACAATTATATTTTACCACACATAATTGTTTTACCTTAAAATATTGGCATTAGTGCAGAAAGTAGCCCATATGAAACAAAAATTGGCAGAAGAGAAAATTTGTTCTTGTACTTATTGTCTGAGATTTTTCCTATAATAATTTACCTAATAACATGTGAATTAGATTCATAAAATTTCTCACACTACAAAAGCTCAAATACTTATATTTCTGCATAATCAGATAATGATAAGGAAGTGGGCACTTAGTAAGCTGAGAGAAAAACTCAGTTTAGAATAAAAAATCATTATAGATTAGCCACAAACTGGAAAATTTACACACAGAATTTTCAAATGTACTAAACTTGATTATATGAATCAATGTTCTTAATAAAAATACAAGTGAAGCTTAATGTATATGAAAAGGTATGTAAAGATTTCAGTGAATCTAAATTTGAAAAGAATGCCCATATATGAGATTTCTGAAAATGTTCATGAAAAATCTCCCCATTCTAAATCTGGAAGAATCTATGATCAATTCTTAGTATCCAAGAGCCGGCAAATTCAATTTGTGAGTTGTCGTTTGGGGCAGCAACGGCATTGGAGGGAAGGGTGGGCTCCTGGTTGTGTAACTGAGGTTGTGCACTGTGCACCCCGGGCACACCTCCCTACGTCCCTTGAGATTCCATCTTCTCATGTGTTGGCCAAGAGAGTTATTGGATCCAGACCTCCCTGGGGTTGTGGATATTGGTCACCAAGCTCCCAGGGCTGCGGCTCTGGATCTTTTTATTCAAGCCACCTTGGTTTTCATTGATTTACTCCTGTAAGTTGTGCAAACATTATTATTTTCTGTCTTTTGTGAAAGGTAAATGATTACAAAACTCTGGTTTAAATGACTGCTGAGCTCTTGTTTCAATTGGATCCTTCATCCAGCCATATTTCACTTTGGCTGTATCTGTTCCTATGTGGGCAGAGAACAGAGAAGATAGGAAGTGCTTGCAAGTCAGGCCTCATCATAGAGGAGAAATTAAACATGGGGTTTATTTTTTTAAATGTACTTGAACTATCATTTAAATCACATTCCCTTCCCAGGCTCCTCCAGTTCCCATTCATATACCTAAATTCACAAATTCAAGAGGGGGTAATAATGGAAAACTGTTTGTCTTGGCAGCTATTGCTTCATATTTTCTTAACCATAAGATTCTAAATGGCATTTACAATATTCCTACAGGTTGAGAACAAACTGTCCTTTCGGAATCTAATGAAGTGGACCAATCCAAGAAAAATGACCTCTCAGTATGTGGAGGTGTTTCTTCCGAAGTTCAAGATAGAGAAGAACTATGAAATGAAAGGGCATTTGAGCACCCTGGGGCTGAAGGATATCTTTGATGAGTCCAGAGCTGATCTCTCTGGAATAGCTTCAGGAGGTCGCCTCTATATATCAAAACTAATGCACAAGTCTTACATAGAGGTCACCGAGGAGGGCTCAGAGGCAACTGCTGCCACAGAAAATAACATTGTGGAAAAGCAGCTCCCTGACTCGACGGTGTTTAAAGCTGATCACCCCTTCCTGTTTGTCATCAGGAAGAATGACATCATCTTATTTGGTGGCAAAGTTGCTTGCCCTTGAATATCCAATTTGTTTCTAGTATAATCGTCCCTGTGACATCAATGATATGCCCTATGTAAATAGATTTGCTGAGTTGGAATCGTGTGGTGTTCCTTTAACTTTATTTCTTCCTAACATTGGCCAGCAGATAATTTCGGTGACCCAACCCCTCTCAGATGCCTGGTTGGTTGTCTTGATCCCTAAGCTTAGCCTTTCTACTTCCATCTGGTCCCTGGTTTCTAATTTCATTGGCTTTCCACCCACACTCCTTCCTGCCATTCTCCTCTATAGCCTATCTAGGGATGATGGAGCTTGCTTACAGGCAGTGAGAAGGTAGAAGCAGCACTAGGAATCCTTTTTGAAACTCTAGACACTGCAGATTTTCTAGCTTGGTTCTGAATGATCTGGGAACTAAGACTGGTGTTTCCTAGAAATCAGTGTGAAGGAAAACTTCCTGGCTGACCTTAGAAGACATGAAAGCTGACTTTAATGCATTTGATTTTAACTCAATGTATAGTCTACATGCTAAAAAACTATGGAATTGGGATTGGGGACCAACAAAAATATTTTATTAATGATTTTAAGTTGTCACCTTTGGGCTTTCCTTAATAGACTTAATATGTATGTACATAGTTTTTCAGATATTAAGCACCTTCACCTGTTGGTTCATATGTTATAAAGTTCACACGTTTTCCCTTTATTTATCAAAATAAAGAAAATACCACATCTGTATAGTGTGATTGTTTTCCTCTAACCAGTTGTGACACTATCAGAACTTTCTTTTTTTTTTTTCCTCGCCCAAACAAAAATTCTATGAAAGGAAAAAAAAATGTTTTTTTTGTAAAATAAGTCTGATTTGGTTCAATTTCACTAATTTATGACACATAAAGTCACTTTTACAATTCTACAGACTGATGAGCTAATCATAAGTACTAGTATTTAAATTCATGAGAAAATGATTCATAAATATGACTATAAGCCATTAAGTGTTTAGAGCTGATCACTCCTTCCTGTTTGTCATCAGGAAGAATGACATCATCTTATTTGGTGGCAAAGCTGCTTGCCCTTGAATATCCAATTGGTTTCTAGTATAATCGTGCCTGTGACATCAAAGATATGCCCTATGTAAATAGATAAAGTGACTTCACAAATAGATTAATAAGGAGTTGAACCCAGTAGACCAGGATGAACTTATTTAACAGCTGATAGATAAGGCCAGCTGATTGCATTGTGTTTTTACTGCATAATACTGTCACCTGATTAGAAACTAATAAATCAGAGTAGCCTGCTGCACAGCGCTGTGGTGCTCAGTGCCAGGCCTGGCAGATACTTGATTTTCAACAGATGTTGTGGAATCCATGAATATGGCCTAAATGTGACATGAGAGCCGTGTTCTGACTTTTCCCCATGTTCGGTCTGTGTTTGTGTACATGTGTATTTGCATATGTGTTTGTATGTATGAGGCTAGATTATAAACCCTTAGAGGGAAGAGAGGGGCATATGGAAAGGACGGATTCCACATTTTAAATAAATACATTTCCTTATGGCTCCAAGAAGGAAACAAAATCAAACAGATTGCAAATGCAGACCCTGGTTGGCCAGATAGCAGGCTCGATTGCCAGCACTCCTCCCAGCTCCACCAGGGGCTCCTTGGAAACTCTGCGCTCTGCTGCTCACAAGCCGAAGGCTGTGTAAAGGCATGAGCTCTGAGGAGGGGCAATGAGCAGGGAGGATCTGTTTCTGCAACAGGAAGAAGTGATTTTCACAGCAAAGGGGAAACATCACCTTCAGCGCCATCATCTTCACCATCCTAAGACAGGTTCACAGACCCCGTCCCAATTGTCATCATACTCCTGTAAAGTGGAAATTATTATAATTGTGATTGTTGTTCCCACTTTATAAGAAAAATAAAGGTCAGAGCAGTTGGCAACTGCCCCAATTCTTGTGTGCTCTTTTCCTCAGAACACGCAGCTTGAATTTCATTCCAAGTCTTGCCTGTGCCTCCGCTGAGCTCAGGGTCCTCTCTCAATCCCCAGCACCTCAGCCGGCTCACTCCTCCCTTGGCGTGTGCCTATGACGGACAAGCACCTCTGATGACCTCAGGCTTTCCTGGGACACTACACCTCTTACAAGTTTGATGGAGTCCATAATTACTTTGTGTTCTTATGTTTGGGTCATTTGCAATTTAGGTGATTTCACTTGGCTAGATATTATTTATAATAACAAACTTTCTGAGACTTTATATAATAATGGTGATAACAGTAATAAATTTAATAATAAGGTCTCCTAATTATTAACTCTTTGAGAGAAGGGACAGTTATCTTAAGTTTCTTTTATAATTCCTCTCTAGAATATTCTATAGTCCTAATGACTGAAGATTCTACTCATAGATGTTTCTAGAAATGTATCCACTTATTTTAGATTTTCCAGTTTATTGGAATATAGGTTTTCAAAATAGTCCCTAATAATCCCATGGATTTCTGTGATATCTGTGGTGATCTTTCCTTTTTCATCTCAAAATTTATTAATTTAGGTCTTCCCTTTTTTTTTGAGTGTTTTTCCTTCTTGGCTAAGGGTTTTTCAATTTATTTTCAAAGAACCAATTCTTCATTTCATTAATCCTTTGTATTTTTTTATTCTCTACTTTATTGACTTCAGCTTTGAAATTAGTTTGCTCTTGTTTTTCATGTATCTCAAAATGAGTCATTGGCTTATTTAGGATATTTCTGGTTTCCTTCCTTCCCCCCTCCCTTTCTTTCTTTCTTTTTTTCTTTCTCTTGTTTTGTAAACCAGAGTTTGAATGCAGGGGTGCTTACCCACTGAGCAACATCCCCAGCCCTTTTTATTTTTATGTTTTAAATTTTGTGACAGGGTCTCACTAAGTTGCTTGGGCCCTCAGTAAGTTGTTGAGGCTGGCTTTGATCTTGTGGCCTTCCTCAGCCTCCTGAGCTGTTGGGTTACAGGTGTGCACCACTGTGCCCGGCTCCTAGATTTCTTTTATAAGCACTCATAACTATAAAATTTCTTCCTAGTGTACCACAGGTTCTAATATCTTATGTCCTAATATCTTATGTCACTATGATCATTTGATTCTAAGTATTTTTTAGTTTTTTCCTTGCTTTTGACCACCCATTCATTACTTCAAATTGCATTGTTTAATGCTATGTGTCTATATAGTTTGGTGTTGGTTTCTGATTTAATTTCATCGTGATCAAATAAAATGCAAGGAATTACATTGATTTTTCTATATTTGCTAGGAGTTGCTTTGCAATCAAAAATATGGTCTATTCTGAAGAAAGTTTTCATTAGCTACTGGAAAGAAAATTAATTAATCTTTTGTTGTATGAAATATTCTATAGACATCTGTGAAGTCCATTTGATTTATAATATTAAGTCTAAAGAGTTATTCCACCTATCAACATTGAGTGAATTCAACATGCCTCTATTGATGAGAGGCATGTCGAATTCACTCAGTATTATTCTAATGGGGTCTGTCTGAGTCTTTGAGCAGTGTTGGTTTTAAATAATTAGGTGGACTGACATTTGGGGTATAAATATTTATTATCATTATATCTTCTTGTTTGATTGTACACTTTACTAGTAAAAATTAACTTTTGTCCTTTCTGATTAATTTTGGTTTGAAGTCTGCTTTGTTGAGTATGGAATAGATACTCGTGTTTTTTTCTGGGCTCTATTTGCATGGTATATCAATTTCTCTCCTTTCACTTTCAGTCTGTGGTTGTTCTGCCCATAAGGTGAGTCTCTTGCAAACACCATATAGTTGAATCTGTTTTTAATCCATTCTTCCAGCCTATGTCTTTAATTTGAGAGTTGAAGTCAATAAATTCAAAGTTATCAGTTATCAGAGAGAGAGAGAGAAATGTTTATTAGTCCTGATATATTTTTTTTATTTCTAATGTTTATTTGGTCCTGTTTCGCATTTGCTTAGATACTCTTCAAATGAGATCTGTCCATTTGTGGGCTCTGGTTTGTTTTTGATTTCTTCTATGTGTATTATTTTTTTACATATTTTCTATAGTGACAGCTTCATAGGAATTGTTTAAGTTTCTGCTTATCTTTGAAGTTTTAAATTTTTTGATTCCAAAAGATTACTTTGCTGAATATAGCAATATTGGTTGAAAGTTATTTTCTTCCAGGGCTTGGAACTCATCATTTCAAGCACTCATGGATTTCAGAGTTTGTGCTGAGAAATCAGACATGATTCTGATTTTCTTGCCTCTAAATGTGACCTGACATTTTTCCTCTTGAAGTTTTAAAAATTCTATCCTTTTTCTGTATGTTAATTATGATTATATATTTAATTATATGAATTAAATTATAATGTGTTGTGGAGAGGATCTTTTTTGACCTTGTCTGTTTGGGATTCTGAATGTATTTGGATGTCATTTCATTCTCAAGATTTGGAAATTTCTCTGTTATTATTTCCCTAAAGAGATTATCCATGCCATTAGCCTACATTTTATAATTTTCTTCAATTTTAACTATTCTCAAATTTGTTCTCTTAATTTTATCTTAGCGTTCTTGTATATTTTGGTCATTGTTACTTATTTCATTTTCTTTAATACTGTCTGTTCAAGGTTGGCTACATTGTCTTCCCACTCTAAGATTCTGTCTTTACCCTGGTATAGTCTATTAAACAGACTTTCAACTGAACATTTTATTTGATTTATTTGGTTTTTCATTTCCAAGATTTTTTTTTTTTGGTTCTTTTTCAATATTGATATCTCCTTATTGATTTTCTCATGCATATCCTATACTGACTTCCTTAATTTATTTGGTTGTTTTTCTGATTTCTTGGAATTCGTTGATCATTTTATAACAATTCTTTATTTGGCATTTATTTAATACACTTATGTATCTTTGGAATCCATTGCTGGTTAACTTTAGTAGGTGTTGTGTTACCTTATTTTTTTTCATATTTATTGTATTACTTTGTTGTGTTTTATGCTGGGGGCCTTTTTAGGGCACAGTCTTCTCCTGACAAAGTGTTCTGGAATATCAGGGTATTGTGAACTTTTAAGTATATTTCCAAATAAGTTTGTAGTACAGTTTACCTGCTAGTTCGTTGATGATGATTAGTGTATTTTGATACAATGTGCATTATGTCATAGCTTGAGGATCCTACTTTCCTGTAAGTCTCAAAATTGTGAGGTATTTCTTGTAGATTTGGCAATTGTGTTGTATACAGCAGGGTATATGAGGTACACTCTCTGTGTTTGCTTTCTTTACACAAAACCTCTGTATATTCTAGCAAGTTATGGGCATGAACAGAGATTGAGACCCCTTGTAGGTATCCATAAACTATATGTTTTTGTTGTAGGAGTGGATGCCCACGTGTGGGATCTGAGGGCCCCACTTACCCATTTCTACTTGAGGACTGGTCATTTGTTTGGGGGTTTTTCTCTTACATTCTCTGTATTAAAGTATTACTGAAGTTTTAGCATGATTAGTTTGTGTGTGGAGCAAAGTGTATTAACTCTTGGCTGGATTTAGCTCAGCAGCAAAACCTGAAGTATTCTAGTAGATTCCCACCACCTCGCAAAAAATGTGGAAATAATATCAACAACTTCAGAAAACAATGTACATGATTAAAGTAAATACCTGGTGCTCACTGTGATATCAACAACACTGATTACCCCAAAACATAATTGGTGGGGTCAGCAATTGCCAACAGCTAAAACCAAAAATTTCCATGAACTATATCCAGTATTAAAGTAAACAACAGATATCAACTCTGCCATCTTCAGTACTAATATCTATTAAAACATGAATTATGATGGCAGGATTATATAAACCTAACAGTTCTAAAAGATGACAAAAATACTATTCATTAAAAGAAAATAAAATGTGATAGGAAGGTAAAATGAAGTTCAAAATATTCAAAATGCAATCAGAGAGAATGCATAGAAGATATTATAAATGACAGCTATAAATGAGGAGGACAAATAAAGAAACAAGTAGAGAGAGGGAGAGAGAGAGGGAGAAAGAGAGAGAGAGAGCGCACGCAAGAGAATTGGCTATTGGAGAGGAAAGATGAGAAAAATAATAAAAGAGACAAACAAAAACAAAGTAAACAAATTAAAACCCCTAAATCTCAAAAGGCAAGACAAAGAAAAAAAAAACATTAAAATGCTAAAATTGAGAAAAAGAAATAAACACCCCCCCACACACACACACCCATCCACCCACACACATACACACACACACATAAAGTATGAACCAATCAGCACAGCAAGGAACCATCCCTCAATAAATAAATAAATAAGTAGAGAAAAATTCATCATAAAAAATGAAAAATTGTATCTGTGGCTGTGGTCAAAACTATTGATGAGGATGGGTGGTCAGTCCTATGGGCCTTACTGTTCTTCCCATTTCTTGCTGGGTATGAACCCCTTAGAGAGAGTAAGGGATGGGGCTGTTAAACTCTTCTTCTTTTAGTGTTGCTCACAGAGCTGCCAGCTGAAGTGTCCTGAAACTGAAACTGGTTGACATAGCTCTCAGCTTTTGTTCTCACTAGCATGAGGCAGGATGGAGTGGGAAGTACTGTGGGTTGGAGTTTTGTCCAGACAGACTAGATCAATGCATTTCCAGGGTGGGGCTGCTGCAGGGTTCTAAGTGGGAAGTTCAGGGGCTGAGGCTTAGGTCTAATTAGGCCTTGGGGACTTTCTTGGGTGATATTTGCTCTGGGGAAATTAGATCAATGCATCCCTAAGGTTGGGCAGAGGATGAGCCCTGATGGAAGTTTGGATCTCAGGAAACTCCCAAGAATTTTACGCATAGAACAGGGGAGCCAACCCTCCACACTCCATTGCTCATGAGTACACCCTTCCCGGGTTCCATCCCTGAGTGTTTTCACACCCACCTATTCAATGTCCCAATCCTCTTCATCTGGTCTTGTGAGAGACCAGCTCAAAGGCTCAAAGGGAAAGTGAGTTGAACGCCCCTCCATATCTCCACCTTGCATCCCCTGGGTACAAACTTCTCTGTGCCTGTTTCATTCATTCTGCGAGGAACACCCTTGGCCACGTGGTAGGTGCCTACTGGGACAGTGTGGCCACATTTTCTATGATCTCTTGGACTTCCACAGAAGCACGCTGTAGCATGGCCTCAGCTCCGAGCCTCAGCTCTCTGCTTGCCAGTTAAGAAAGGGCACTTTTCAAACTCCAGTCCACTGTCCAGGCTCTGCGACCCGTAAGTTCAGGCTGCTTTCTGTTTCACAGGCCTTTCCATGCCAGATGTGTCCATTGTGTCTCCCTCTGTGTGTCATCCCTTCCCTTTCTGGTGGACTGGAGCCACTGCTGCTGCAGCCAACTTGGCTCCAACGCACTCTTTTTATTTTTGTCTTTCATGCAACGCAGGCAACTTCCTGAGTCTCTAAGAGTCTCTGACACTAACTTTCCGTGAATTCTCTCTTTCACCCACATCACTGAGAAGTGGCGTTCCTACTGCTTAAATCCCAATTCATGGAGCAATTGGAAAGGCAGCCTTCCTCTAATCCGCCATCTTGAATCTTCAAAGGTGCGGTAGTTTAAGGAACAGGGGGTAAAATGAAAGCAAAGATTCTCAGGGAATCCAGATGAAATTACTTAAGTCAACCAGGATATTTGCTATCAACATACAGATAAATATTTCTGCTAGTGGATTGAACAAAAGCATACAAAATTATCCTGCATATAAATTTCCTCTGTCTACTCAACAATTCCAGGAGACTAATCCTTGCTAGTCTATGTACTGTGTTAAATGACTTACCCATTGCTTAATTTCCCCTTTTGTAAAAAATTAGTCAACTAGGCTATATCAGTGTTTTTCAACTATGGAATGGTATCTCTTAATGGGTTATACAAACAATTTAGTGGATTTCTA
This sequence comes from Marmota marmota marmota, assembly GCF_001458135.2. Lineage (NCBI taxonomy): Eukaryota > Metazoa > Chordata > Mammalia > Rodentia > Sciuridae > Marmota > Marmota marmota. The sequence goes on along the minus strand of NW_025999990.1, from coordinate 6,585,544 downwards.
TCAGTATTTATTTAAGAAATAGGTCTCTGAGGCTTTTACTTCTGTGTTGACTTGAAGAGTTGTAGCTTTCCAATCAAGTGATATAATTGCCAATTCCTATGAATATCAACCAGGCAGCCACACAAATTGCTTAAGGTGGCTCTCCCTTGTGTAGGAGTTTTTAAAGCTGTTTTACTGGAACCACACCCCTGGCTGGGATGGTTCCTGTTGGGAGTTTAGATATTGGCATAACGAGACATAAAATAAATATTCCAGAAGCAAGGAGTATGAGTTTCCTATTAATATTCTCACCCAAACCCTGCAACCACACACTTTCCTTTAACCAATTTTATTTATTTATTTACTTGTTTACTTTGTGGTACTGGGGATTGTACTCAGGGGTGCTCTATCACTGAGCTATATCTCCACTTTTTATTTTATTTTATTTTTATTTTCAGACAAGGTCACAATAAGTTTCCCAGCCTGTCCTTGAACTTGTGATCCTTCTGTCTCAGCTTCCTGAGTTGCTAGGATTACAGGTGTGCAGGACAACACCTGGCACTTTTGTGTACTTTTGCAAGACTTGGTGAGGTCATATGGATATTGGGCTCAAAACTATTACCTTGCCCTCTTTGTCATTAGCCTGACCTAGTGAGCTAAAGTGAGCTAAGAGTAACAACAATAGTAACACTCTTCACTGCTACCCTTGACCACCCACTATAGACAGGAACTGTCCTGGGAACTCTACAAACATGGCTTCATTTCACCAGCACACTAATTCTTAAAGAAGCTGGTATTTAACCACCATCACAGAAGAGTAAACAGAAGCCAGGAGAACTTAAGATACTGGTCCTAAAGTTAGAGTGTGGCAGAGCTGAAAATGCTTTTGATTCCAATATCTACATTGTTTTTGCTTCCAAAGAGCCCCTCATGGAGCATTCGGACTGGTAGGTAGAATTGGTGCTTGCCTTAATTTGAAGTAAAGGTCTAAATGATGGAACTTCGACCTGTTGTTGGTGGTATTGGTGTCTGTGTGTTCCATTCCCCAGGTGCAGGAATGGGCTGAGTGCAGCAAATGCACAGTTCTGTTTTGATACCTTCAAACAAATGAGCGATGATCATTGTCTATGGCCTGAGAAGCTCTTCTTTTCTCCCTTAGCTCTCGTATATGCACTAGCTGTGGTGTTCTTTGGGGCCAGAGGTGACAGTGCATCTCAGATAGAAAAGGTACATCACAAGTACACTTACATCCATGTCTAGAAGACAATCAAGTGATGATTCCAGTTTCATTACAAAGCTTTCATAGGTACCCAACTCTGTGAACACTGAAGGGTTTCTAGAAAATCACCTTCTTTATAAAGGGATACAAGAGGTAAGGGTTCCCATAGTTCTGTCCTGAGGAGCAGGGGAAGAAGGGACAAAGCAGAACACTGAGAAGATAGATGCACTCAGTGAGGTCAACCTGACCACGGGAATTGGAAGTCTTACTCCACCCAACCCTGTGCATTGTTAACTTCCCAGAGCCTTCTTGCCATAGGTCAGCATCCCAAAATGCTTTCCAAATTCAGGAACTTTTAGCATCCTATCGATTGTTTCTATGTGTCCTATTTGCTCAAAACACAATGCTGTGCTAAGTGAACTAAATGTAATATTTTAAGATGCAAATAGATTACTCGCTCAAGATTGTGCTAAATTGACTCTTGTGCATAGCAGATGCCTCCAGCACCCAACACTCATGGAGCCTTTCAAAAGCTGTTTTGATTGTTGACTGTTGAAATAATTGGTAGTTGAATAAATAAATGACTATGGATCACATAAAGGGCATTTTTAAAAAACAAAAAAACAAGTCTTCTTCCCTCAAGGAGTTTATAATCCAGGGGAAGAATTTGTATTCTACACAATTGCATTTTCAAGGGAATCATGAGTACTTTAACTTAATTGCAAATGAGTGCAAGAAGTGTTTTTTAGTAAGGATCTTTCAACATTGTTCATCTCCCTGCTTAGGTGAGAGGGAATGATTAACAAATGGAACAAAGTTTCTCCTGATTAATTTGGAAATTAATTTGAGAGGCTAGAATTTAAAATTTTTAAGCATGAGAAAAAATGAAATGTAAAAGCTCCTGTGTCCTATTTGTTTCTTTGTCCATGCATTGGAAGAGTAGCTTCCAAGTGACTTACCTGGAGTAGGTGTTCCATAAATACATACTTGTGGAGATGGAGATGTAGTTGGAAACATGGAAGTTGTGGGAATCTCTACAAGTTGTTTTGGGATGTGGATGAGGTGGAGGCACTCCTCCCTCACCCCCTCTCTTCAATGTGAGAGAGCATCTGGTGGCTCCATCTACCCATGTGCCTGCTTCAGGTTGTGCACCCAGGGAGATGGCATGTCCCATAGGGCTGCAGACACAAGGCAGGCAGTGAGAGTTTGGACTGGAAATAATTCTTTGTCTCACTGACAACCAAGCAACCTTAGTTATAGGAGAGCCAAAAAATTCAACAATTACCTTCATTGTTTTCCACATATAATGGAGATAAATCCTTGCATTTTCATCTTGTTAATGCATGTCTTCAAAGACTGAGCAGAATGCTGAGAGTTACAGGTTGAATCATTGTTTTTTATTTTGATTGTGGTGGTTACAATGAAGGAAGTGACACCAAGAGTAGCATTTGTGCCATCCCTCGATTATGAAGCTATAGGACCTCTTGTGATACAGAAGACCATTAGACAATCTCAGAAATGGAAAAACTCATGCAATTCAAACTCTCCATGCTTGAATCTCCACTGTAGCTCAGCAGGCAAGAGTTTGTTCAGCTTGTCTGAAGTTATTCAAAAAGGCAGAACTTAAGGTCACAAAGGAGCCCATTAATAAGCATCCAGACAACTCTAAATGTTAAAAAGTTCTTCCTTGACTTGAGTTGAAATCTACCTTTTAATAATCATTGCTCCATTATAATTTTCTCTTCATAAAATACACATGTACCAAAAATAGTCCTTCCATTTTTTAAAAAAATATTCTTCTTTAGTTGTAGATGGACAAAATGACTTTATTTTATTTATTTATTTTTATGTGGTGTTGAGGACCAAACCCAGTGTCTCACATGTGCTAGGTGAGCACTCAACCACTGAGCCACAACCCCAACCCACCTTCTTCCATTTTTATATTAATCAAGTTATAATATTGTTATGGCCCAGGCTATATGGGCAATGACCAAACAGACTCCATCTTACCCTGAGACTTCGTGTCACGTAAATACTACTTCTCTCAGGGAAAGCCCGGCCTCTGTACCCATCAACAATTGCTTAGCATAGCATGTTTGGCAACACAAAATGACAATTCTTATACAATGTAAAATTGCTCTCTCTCTTTGGTTCCCATTTTTCTTGGACAATGCATCCTGTCACAGATTGATTGTTTAGATGTTAGTAACCATTCTTCAACTTGCACTTAACTAGGGACGTTTTGGTCCAGTCCTTTTCTGCTTATGATTTTAGATCTCATGACGTTTGTTTATGGTTTTGAATCATAGCAACCTTCATTTATAATGTGGTTTTGGACTATAAAAGGTGTATTCAAACCCTGGGAGGGGGTCAAAGGGTGTAGACTTGCAGCCTACTCCTTGGCTCGCCAGCTGGTGGGTCCAGACCGCCAGCTGTTGAATAAAGTTTCCATCTCCTGATTCAAGATCGACTCAGTGATTTATTACAATCTTGCCATAACAATATCTTCTCTGTATCCACTGCCTCTTGTCCCATTTCTACTCTCAGGAACCACACAAAATATGTTTAAAACATTAAGCCTTTAAATCTTTGCAGATAATTGGTAATGTTTTATTTCAGTTGTCCTCTGTCAGAGGACTTAGGACATTCTAGCTATGTCTCAACTAAGTCAATAGATTGCCTTGTAACTGGAGAACTATAGGAACCCTACTAACCAGTAGCAGAGAAAATGATGCAAGCTACTGGAATATCAGGAAAATACTATGAGCACCAAATCAGACAATGTTTGTGAAAGTATTAACTATTAAATGAATTCAAGCCATTATTTTTGTATGCCCTGTGGCTAACCAGTGATATTAACTGCCCACAAATGATACTAAGATTCATGTATCTCTCCATACTCAGATAAATATTTGTGGGTTTCCTACTGTGTTTCTGGTAATACAAGGATGAACAAAATATTTTTAAGTGACAGCATGAAGGAGCAAGCCCCAAATGATTTCAAAATTCCTTTCAAACTTTCAGCTTGGATTCTACCATGAGGGTTGTAGAGGTGTGCACATACCCCACTCTTCCATTGTCTGGCACTCAGACCCCTGCCTAAAAGCAGTGGAAAGATTTTGTTTTCCAAGCTAAATTTTTCTCTTTGAAATAACTTTTTAAAAAATGGGTAGCAAAATTAAGAGACAGATAAGAGAAAAGTGATTAATTAAGTAGTTAATTAAGATTAATTAATAAGTGATTAATTAAAAGTTCATAAAATATAAAGAGTGCAACACTTATAATAAAAAATGGTTTTCTCTGTCACCATCTAGCCTTTGGAGTAGGCTTTGTGAAGTCTTTGAAAACAGTTGTTTCACATTGTAGGTGTTCCACTGGACATGAATGAACAAGAACTTCAAATTCTTTAAATGCAAAGGTAGTTACTATTTCAGCTTTCCTTTCTTCTTCTTTTAGGGGAGTCCATAGTTAGCTTTTGAGGCAAGATTCGTGGGATGGCGTTTATTTCATCTGTCCTTTGAGCCTAGAATTGGATCTAAACACTCCAATTCCTACTATGCTGCTTTAAAAGTATTAATCAAGTTGAAATTTGGAAACAAAAGGTGACAAAAACTTTCAAAAAGTTGAGCTTGTCACAATTGGTCTTTAAGAAGAAGGGCTCTCCTTGACAGGAGCACTAAGTGTAGAAGGAGATTCTTCTCAGACATTTCACAAGAGAACCTCAAAAGCTCTGTAGAGAAAAGAAGAGCTTCCAACAGTGTCCAGACCACAGGGAGTGCTCAGTCACTATAAACTCTTTTTTTTTTTTTAAATCTGTTATTGAGGATCAAGGAACTTTAGGTGAATAGGGGAATACTAACTGTAAAAACATAAGTGTTATTTTTGAAAATATAACTATGTAAAGATGGTTTAACTTTATAAATTTCACTGATGATTTATTTTCATATTGTTAATTTCTGGGGCAGTATATATAAGGTACACCTTCAATAGTCTAGGTGGTCTGAAGCTTCCTAGAAGTTGTTGTCTTCCCTATTATTACCCATGGGTGGGGGGGGGGGGATTACCAATACCAAACTTGGATTGTCCAAAATTCT
>NW_025999990.1:6502286-6580227 GCF_001458135.2 Marmota marmota marmota | reverse complement strand
GTTACCAATACCAAACTTGATTGTCCAAAATTCTGATTTATTAAAACATACAGTATCTTAGGTTTTTTTTTCACTGTGATTTACATACCTGACAAGAACAACTTAGAGAAAGAAAAATTATTTGGAGCCTATGGTTTCAGAGGTCTCTGTCCATAAATGGCTGACTCTATTGCTCTGGGCCAAAGGTAAAGCAGCAAATCATGAATAAGGGCCCAGGAGAAGGGAGCTGCTCAGCTCATGGTGGGGTCAGGAAGCAGAGAGAGAGGATGCCCTCACTGACTTAGCTCCTCCAGCCATGCCCCTCCTGCCTGCAGTTAGCACCCAGTTACTCCATTCAAACTGCGATGGACTTATTAGGTTAGAGCTCTCACATTGCGATTATTTCACTTATGAATATTCCTGGTTTAAAACAAGAGCTTTTGGGGGACACCTTATATCCAAACCATAACATATGGCAAAAACACTTTTCTTGATGCCAGTTATACTAAGATTCACATCTCGGCCAGCTGGTGGAGAAGACACAATGAGTTCTGGCTGGGGTGTGGACTAAGCCAAGTGGCCCCTCGCTTCTCTGAGTGTGACTTCACTGCCTGACCACGTGCCTGCTCTCTACCTGTGTTCAGATTATTGGGCTACACATTTTGGTGAAAGCCAAGAATTTCAGTAAGTACAAGTGGTGGAATGAGTAGCTTCTTATTCTATTTCACTCTGAAATAGCATGCCATACCCAAGAACCTCTTGTCAACCAAGGTTGATACTAAAGTGCTATATATAACAATCCCCAGGTTCAAATCTTTTAAACTATATCTTAGTAGGAACACAACAAGGGGTCTCGTTCATACATCCAAGCATTCCCCTCTGGACTCAACGAGTCTGGCCACAGTAGAGTCCAGGTGGCAAATGGACTTTTTGCACAAGAAGCCTATTCATTTCTTCTGGTGAGTTACAATAATATGTTTTCCTAATTAGTTTCTTTATTTAATCTATGCTAGTATTGTTTGTATGATTAAAACTGTAGAGAAATATAAAATATGTCAACAGATGGATATGTGTATCCATATACACATATATGCTGTATATCATTTAAAATATTTTATATGTGCATTGCATTTCTTAAATAATATGAAGAGTTTAGGTTCTAACTTTTAGATGCTAGTTTGTAATGATTTCAATTGTATTTTAGACTGCACAAAACCCAAAATTTTACATAGTTTATGATTAAGAGCAATAACATTAATAAAAATTTTGATATTAGTAATAAAATAAGACTTGATGTTTTGGAACTCCAGTCTGAGGAGACTAATTATCCTGATTATCTTTGCTATTGGTCATCAAGATATGGGCAGTATTGAGCATAAGGTACAATCTCAGAGACTGAGAAAAAGATAAATGTTCTTCATTTATCAGCCTTTATGTTTGTTTATCAGCCTTTATGTTTGTTTACTTGAATGTCTTCCTCAAACATGACAAAAGTGCACATTTTTATTATTTTTTCCTAGTTCTTCATTGCCACAGTCTGGCTGGGCACAAATGCCGCAGTCTGGCTGGGCACACAATCACGAGCCACCACACAGCTTGTAGATTCAAACAGCAACTCTTTATTCCCGAACTCACACCAGCCGTCTACAAACACGTTCTGGGGAAATCCACGTTCTCTGCCCAAATCCACGTTCTCTGCCCAAATCCACCTCCACTGGGCTTCTGTCTCCCAAAATATACTCTGAATCCCGTGAGAACTCAAGGGGAACTCAAGCAGCAGGATACGCCCTATTCCCAGCAGGAATAATCTTAAACCTTAAACCTGGAACCTAAACTGGGAACGCCCTAAACACGATTATCTTAAACCGGGAACACCCTAATCCGCCTTGGTCCTTGAGCAAGGTCACCTACATTCAATGTCACTGCAACATGGGGTACGCTGGCAAGGAAATTGTCATACCTACTTGGCTAATGGCTCCCAGCACTTCATAAGGATATTTTATACATTTCTGCTTCCATTTGCATATAATCCCTACCTTGTATGATCTAAACGTATTGATTATAGTTTATTTTGTGTCTATTGTTTTCTGTGTTCCCCTTATAGAAATACTTACACTGCATTGAACAATTATACAAACTGAAACTTGAAATTTTGTATTAAATATAGAAGAAGCCAGAATGCAGATTAATTCATGGGCTGAAAACAAGATCAAAAATAAGAACAGAGCTAAGATATTTTCCCTTTCTCAATGGTATAGATTGGTCTCAAAAATAATATATTGAGTGTAAAATTACAGAACAAACAAAATTCCATGCTATATGATTCCAGTTATTTGAAATTTTAGAATATACAGAGCTAATCTATGATGATAGAAATTTATTCAGTGATTCCTTGGAGCAGATGATTAGGGACAGGCACAAAGAAACTCTGGGTACTAGAAATGGCCTATGTCTTGATGCGCATTTGTTAAAAACAGGTGGGTATACCTGAGTATACTCATTAAAATCTGAACATTTCCTGAGTGTAAATTCTGCCTCACAAAGAAGGAGAAGGAGGAGGAGGAGTTGGGCACACAGTCCAACTCACAGCTAGTTCAACTTCTTGGCTTATGTCAGAACTTTTAAAACATTTCTACTGTTCAAATGGAATATTCAGATACAAGAAACCTAATATTAACAACTTCCCTTAACTCAGTTGATTGGTCATGTTGGTCTGGTGAATCACCCCAGGAGCCTCTGCAGTACAATGAGACTGTCTCTCAACCCCAAGGCCTTTCAATTTGAATTTTAATAGCTTCACAGGTGGGATAACAATTATATTTAGACAGAACTGGCAAAAGTCTGTGATGTATAATTGAGGAAATGTTGGCAATATTGCACTCTGAAATGCTCGATGGTTACATAGAGCATTTCCCATCCACTAACCATGCCCTGTGCTGCACAAGTGCCTTGTTACACTCTAAGAACACATTTCCAGAATCTGTAAGTACCTTCCACTGTGTTTGCTTCATCTGAGTCACTGTGGTTTTCAAATTAAGTAGCTCCAGAAGCAGCCAAAGAGGTATAAAGAGACAATTAATGCCAGTTAGCCCAGTAAGAAAAGAAATGGGCTGTGGAACAAGGGTAAAGTGTACCATGTAGCAAAGCATTTCAACTGTTTTTATTTTGAGGGTCTTCTTTCTTCTTCTTCTCCTTCTTAAAAATTTACACTATGCCCCTGGTCAGTTCAGTAGGGAAGGAAAGGTAAAATATAAAGAAAAATGGTATTAGGGGAAGTAGAAACACACACACACACACATATATATTTATGGAATCTATTTAAAAAAAAAAACAAAAAACCAGAAAGGAGAAGAGGAGTCTAAATGTCTGATAGTTATTTGAAATAGCACACAGAGAAGCCGAGTACTACATAGTCCTCTCTTGAATGAAAACAGAATAAATGAACAAAAATGAATAAGCAGTTTCCCAAGAATGCATGTTGTTGAAAGTGATACACCTGAGGAGAAAACGTACCCCTCCCCAAGGCTTTTCATTGCCAGCGACATGCTTCTGGAGGGTGGGGTTGCCAGCTCTGGGTGTGGCTGCCAGCTCTGCTGACGGGAAGATGGCTGGTCATGGATCTTCTGCCCTGGCACTTCCTGGCAAGTAGAGGCACAAAGTTTAGTTGACTTTTTATGGAGTGCTTTTGGTTCCAGTTACACAAAAGACATTGATAGAAAGAAAGAGTATTGATATAGACGGATTCTAGATAGGGCAGAGGGGTGGGAGGGGAAGGGAGGGGGCATGGGGTTAGAAATGATGGTGGAATGTGATGATCATTATTATCCAAAGTACATGTATGAAGACACAAACTGGTGTGAATATACTTTATATACAACCAGAGAAATGAGAAATTGTGCTCTACATGTGTAATATGAATTGTAATGCATTCTGCNGTGTGTGTGTATATATATATATATATATATATATATATATATATATATAGTTTTTATGGTATAAGAAAGGGACAGATGCCCAGTTTCCTGATTGTTGTTATCTTGAAGGCCGTAAGTCAGCAGTAGAGAGATGAATCCTTAATAGTCTCTTTAATAGAGCTCGCTTGCTGTAATAGAACCTTACAAAGTTTTGTTTTTATTAATTTGACTCCTTGGACATTAAAATGATCAATTCTGCCTAAAAAAACTAGTACTGAAATAAATTTTGGATATATTTCATGAATGAATTCACTAAATTCATGAATTTGTCCCTGAATGTGGTTCGATTGATTATCTTCTTTCTGAATTTCACATTGAACTGTGTCTCTAGGTGCCTGATCAGTTCCCTGTTTCAGTAATGTTTTCTTGTCTTCTGAAATTCAAGGCATTCTGACTTCCTAGCCTTGGAAGACAGTGTTGAGTGGACAGTGTGGGTTTCTGATTGAATCTTCATGCTCTTTACATTATCCCCAAAGTACCTCTGCCTGGTCCCACTCTGGCTAAGCCACGTCTCCCCTCACGGCCATGTTTCCATACTCTTCAACTCACATTGACGTTTCTGTAGGTGCCACCCTTCCATTTCATTCATGCAACTTAGTGAGACCCTGTCTCAAAATGAAAAATAAAAGTGGCTGGGATGAAGCTCAGTGGTAAAGCGCCCCTGGATTCAATTCCCAGTATCCAAAAACCAACCAACCAAACAAAAAGACAAAAACATATTTTAGAGTCTGAAATGGGGAATGTATATGGAATATACACGTACCCTAAAGTTGAATAATAGCATGAAGTTTCTAGTTCATGCCTTTAGCTTAAAGAAACTTTTAGTTCATGCCTTGGCCCAAACAAATTTCTTATTTTGTAGTTAATAAAAATATTTCACCAGTATTTCCATCTTTTTCTGCCTGGTGCTATATACAGGTCACTCACTCTCTTAATGGGTGGCTGACCTTGGATCTCTATGAAAGCAAATTAGAATATTGAAGAAGTTAGTCAGAGTGTCAGTCACAAAAGCCTGTTGTGTGACCATCCATTGGGAACACAGTGCCACCCAAAGATTCCCAGCCTTCAACATAGCAATAAGGACACTGCATTGCTTAAGATGCTTGCTCTCCTCGCCGCTGTCATTACAGGGCGGGATGTGCAGAGACTGCCAGCGGCTCTCAGGGCAGCCCTGGCCCGGCAGACATGCTGAATCACTGCATGTCTGTCTGAAGAAAATGTTGGCATAAGATAAAAGATACAATTTGGAATGAAATATATTATGAACTAATCTCCTTGATCTTGACATTTAAAATTTGAGAAAAAGGAATGAGGGCAGAAAATATGCCCCAATAATGAATAAATCATTAAATTGAATTCTTAAAATGAGCTCCACCTGGTGCTAGCTCAGACCAAGAGAACTTGATGTCCAAAGGATCAGGAGTAAAGTAGTTCCTTTTATGGGAATAATTAAATGTTCAGAACAGAAATCATATATTTCCATAATATTATCTGAGATATAAATAATAAAAAATATATTGTCTAGAATCAATCTTTCTACCTAAGATTGTTTCTGAAACAGAAAACCATAAAATCTATGAACATTTTTTTTCTACTGAATTGTAGAATTTTCTAGAAAAGGACCAGGCCTCCATTCCCGGAACTGTTCTATAGAGCCCATGCCACATACGCTCTCATCCAACTGATAAGCAATTTTAAATATAGGCAATAACTTAGTTATTATAATAGTAATCAGTGAACAGTAATGAAAAAATTAAAATCAATAAGATGAATGGCATGCATTTGCTTCTAATTTTAATGAATGATTTTATTTGGGTCATGATTTACTTAAATTGGAGGCTGGCAGGCATATTTATAAAACTGGGGAAAGCTTTGGATCTATGGAGAAACACAGAAGAAATCAAATGAGAGGAGTAAAATGAGGCAAATGTTTGAATTCGTGGAACTCCCTGAGGAGCGGAAGGCACTCCCTGCAGTGGCCTGTCATGGGGGAAGGTGGTTCCCTTTCCTGCTATTCCAAAAGGAACAACCCAGGCACATGAATTCGATTTTCAACTTGACCAGGAATCTTTATTTAATTTATAATGTTCTTTTCATTAAAATCCTAGATGAGTTAATAAAGTGAGGAAAGATGTTTAAAATTATAATAATTCCTGCAGCATACAGATTTCATAGATAATTTGGGTTTATAAATGGTTTAGTTTTTGTGTAGCTGCTTTTTAAAACAGGCTTCACTAGACTCTATAAATAAGAAGCCATATACTGATTCTTGGTGATAGTATTACATATTATTATGTTACCTAAATTATTAAATGCATGCCTTATATATATATTATTTTATTGTATTACGGAGAGAATCTTCAAATACATGATTTACTCAGGCCCTAAATTTTGTAGTCCTACTTTCTGATCAGACCTTTAAAAAACTGACCATCATCAAATCTAGAATCAGGCCAGATGAAGAGGGCTTAGGATCAATGAATGACGACTCTGAATAAAGACTCGATTTCTTCTTAGTAAAGTGTTGTTGAAGGCTTCTAGATCAGAATGGGAGAAAGCCAAAAGCGTAAGCTATCTGCACCTCTTCTCACGATTCTGTCCTGCTGTCCCACCATCCTCATCAGGACAGGCAGGCACAGGAAGTACAGCTGGAAATTCAAAGCTGTTAACTCACTTTTCTTTGGGATATCAGAGCAATTCTATCAAATAAAAACTATGAATTTTATTGATTTCATGGTTGGAAATGCCAAATACAGAAATAAAACAAGTTTTGTTTTGTTTTTCTTTCATGGTCTGAGGTTCATAGAATAGGTAGAGCCCTTGGAACCCAAAAGGAGCCCCTGAGAACTCTTCAGTGAGTCTGAGCCTGCTGTCTCTTTAAAGTCACAAATCAACTGAAAATCCCCATCTACAAGGGGATGGCTGAAAGATAAATGCAGAATAAAACTCTAAAATATTTCTATTTTAGGTGTAGCAAAAAGACACAATGATTTAATTTTAACAAATAGCATTGTTTTGTTCCAAGAGTTTATGTGAATTAAATTTTTCATCCACACATTCAGGAAGCAAAGTGCTTAAAGTGGCAAATGCACACTTAGCACAAACCCATAGAGCTGTGCCCTCGAGGGGTGTCCTAGCACACTTCCCAGACCTCTAAATTGTTCATGGATCCCAGGCCAAGGTGTCCTGATACATAAGTGCATATACTTTTATATCAGAAGCTCTCAGATACCTGAACATTATGATAATCTTTGTGGAACACCACCTGCATTTATTCTAACATACACTTCTGAAAAAATTGACACTGATGAATATTTATGCATATCTTTATGCACATACATACATTATATATTATATACATTTATATGACTATGTATCATTTGACTATATAAATACGACCGTGTTATATGACTATGTTATATGACTGTGTGACTATATGTCCTAAGAATCATCAAATTCATCACTTAACAGCAATGAATTTAAATACAATTGGCTGCCTTGAGTTGTTGTTCTTTTAATACTTCTTTGCCATTTGCTTGTACATTCACTAAAATGTTAAAAATATTTATTTCTGGGTGAAAAAATTGAAGTGATTGGGTTCTATTCATGGGTTTAACGTGTTTGTTCACTGGTTTGCTTTCTGAGATTCTTTTAACAAGGCTGCCGGTCCTCTGCCTGACGCACCATCTCCTTTGCCATTGTGTGTTCCATTAAAGTCTGGCTGTGGAATGGTTAACAAACACAGTCATTTCGGGGATAGTGGGGCGGGGGGCCACGGGTTTGAATATTGAATAAAATCATGGGGAAGTTTATTATTAGTCCTTCATCTTTTGGTTTCTATCTCTGATTTCAGCAGTTTCACCTGCTTCCTGAAGCTCTGAATGTGGCCTCCGTGCATATCTGGGTTTCGAGAGAACCTTGTCATAGAATTCACACCCGAGGTCCCCTGGGTGTGAGGCAGTGCTTCTCCTCTGGGCACACCCAGGAGCAGTCTGACCAACCTCAGCCATCATCCTGTCAGCAGATGCTTACCCCTTCTGGGTGCCAGGCTGGGCCTAGACACACAGTGGAACAGAAAGGTCAATGCTCGGCTCTTGTGGAGCTTGGAAACATTTTCAAAAGCCAATAGGGAATTGTGTGTCCAATTGCAAATTTGGATGAGGACTAGGAAAGATAAGTGTGGTGTGTTAGAATAGAAACCAAAGAGAGAGTCTTCTCAGAGTGAATTCTCAGGGAGGCCTCACTGAGGAAAATAATCAAGTTAGCATTGAACCCCAACCAGGGTGAATATCTGCCTTGTACTGTGAGGATGTCAATGTCATCCACGAAGTTGCTCCACCTGTGTCCTCAGGGAACCATGGATAGCAAAGCATTGACAGTGTCTAGCTCCTGGTGAGCATGCATGCTGACTGGGCTCCTACCTGAAGGCCTGGATCATCCAGTGCTTCCTGGGAGAGTTCATCTCCTTCCTTCGGTTAAGCCACCACAGGTCACCTCCCTTCACCCAGAGCCACCAGTGACTGACAGGAATCTGCTGCATGTCTTTGATGGAGCTTTAGAAAGTTACTTAAAGCCCAGGTGTTTGAAAACCTTGCTTTATGTGTCATCTTTGCAAATTGGGGGGCAAGGCACTGTTCTGTGTATTAAAAATACATTTATGTACACATCCATGTTCTTCAAAAGATGATGGAGTTTAAAAAATAAATTGATCAAGGCAAGTAATGGTGGTAATGAAAAGTGAAAATTATCTTCAGGGTTTTTTTTTAATTGTTATGGTTTTTACAAAAACTTCACATTTTTACTTTGAAAATTTTTCAAAATTGAAGAAGAGTTGAAAGAATTGTAGAGCAAACATCTGCACACACAGTGCAGATTCACCAGCAATATTTTGTTACATATTCTAGCTTTCTATTACTTGTCTGTCTGTCTGTCTGTCTTTCTATCTATCCATCATCTATCATCTTCTAAACAATTAGAATGTAAGCTATAAATACAGGGATACTTTTCTCTAAAGACTTTAATACATCTCTCCCCGAAATAAGGACACCTTCCATCATTCCACAATGCAATACACTTGAGAAAATTAGCCTAATTAAGCATAATATATGATAATTACATTTCTAAATTGCCTTAAATGCCATTTATAGGTTTTTTGTGGGGGGGTTTGCTCAGGATCCAATGAAAGTTTGCACATTATATTTGGTTTTATATTTCATTTATTTCTTTGACCTGGATCTATCCTCGACTTTTTTGGTTTGTATTTTTTTTCCCGAACTTGACTCTTTTTGAAGGGTCCAGGAGAGTGGTCTTTATATAGCTCCACATCCTGGTTTTATCTGATGGTTACCTGGTGGTTAGAATCAAGTCAAACCTTTCATAAGGTGATTATGTGGGTGACATGTTTTCCTCAGTATCACATCAGGTTACAAAAGATGTCAGGGTGTCCACTTTTGAAGGACTGTTTGGCCACCTGCTGCAGTGTTGTTGACTGTTGGATCTCTCTATTTTAGGATACATTCCCCTTGTTTTAATAAGCAATCCAGGGGAATCTCTGAGACAGTGAATGTATTCTTCCCTGCCAAACTTTCACCTAGTAGTTTTATCATGTCAGCGATCCTTGTTGGAAGCAACAACTCCTTTGGGATAAAAAAAAATCATATGTATTTTAAGATTCTATCCTTCTTCCTATGTTTATTCAGCATTCTTCAATACATAATAGTTTCTCATTAATAAATAATTTTTGTTAAAAGTATTTATTTTAACAAAATAAAATACTTATTTTAACAAAAAGTATTTATTTTCATCCATTAGATTTTTTTCTTTTTCATACACAAATTGTGTCAACTATAGCCCCTCAGAACAAATCCTGTGTCCTTTTGAAGTTCTTTTCCGTTACAGTTTCAAGAACTTTCTTACTCTCTGGCTTAGGGATTTATCCCAACTTCTTCCTGTCTAGTTCCTGGAATGACCCACTTCACTGAGAAACTCGAGTTCCTTTTAGTAGAGAAAAGTATTATTTAGAAAGCAGGAGTTGGGTATCAGGAGTGCTTCTTGCTTTAGAGGCATCTTCATTTGGGAACCTCTGGAAAGAGACAGGAAGTTGATATATGGCATCACGTGATATTGTGTGCAACAACACTGTTACATTGCATTATCCATGTGTTTAGACTGAAAAAAATCTGCAAATCAAATACAACTCAAAAGGTTCTTCCTCACTCTGTCCCATTTTTTTTTACTGAATATTTACTTGTTTCCTACAAGACATATAATAAAAGTTTTAGAAACAACGCCAAACTCCTTTTGATGGTTGGAAAATTATTTAGAAAGTGACATTTCATGCCTCCATACTGACCCCTAGTGTTTACTTTGTGCTTTTCTAGTTTTCAAATGGTCATCCATAATGAGTTTGCCTGTTCTGTACCAGGTTTTCTCAGCCTCTCTTACTGGAGGCTCTGCTGTGATGGGCTGTCCTGTGTGCGAAAGTGTCTCTGGAAATAATTTTTCTTTCTACATATTAGATGCACAGAGCATCTAATATCACTGCCCCTGCGCTCCCCAGTTGTGACCATCAAAAAATGTCTCCCCAGACATGACTAACATCTCCCCAAGATCAAAACTGCCCTGGTTGGGAATCACTGCTCTACCTAGACCTGCAGTTGAAAGGAATGTTAGTACAAATGCCTTCAAACTATAAATATCTAACTCTCCAATAAAGAAGACAAATCATCACTAGGGTTTTTCAGGTTGATTCTGTCATAGTGTTTTCCAAGTATCTAGGATTATAGGATTTGTTACTTTAGAGTTTGATCATTTGCTATGCAATTTTAAATAAAACAGAATAAAAACAAATGCATATTATGATGATGCCCTGAAAGTATCATTTCATCATCAAATGATAAGTGGGCCATGCAGGACTGGGTTTTGTTACACTGAAAATATGATCAATCACTGATAATCTCTCTGCAAGTATCAGTTTGGCTGATCTCCATTTTGAAAATGTCAAAAATTCCTTTCTTGGTTTGGAAGCAGGTCATACTTATTTTTATTGCACTTTGCTATAGGAATTCTAATGTTCTTGGAAGAGACCACACATCAAGAAACATAAGTGAGTCATGATATAAGGACAAATTCAAGAGGAACTCACACTGTCTTCTTAGCTCCGGAACTGAATGACACAGACTACTTACCTGACCCAAAGCGGATAAGTAGGAGTTGTGATCTCTCAAGGTAACATATGTGAGTAATAAGTAGAAATTATGAATAATATCATGAATAATAAATCATGAATATTATCTTCAGTTCAAGAAACATTTATTAATAAATACTTGTGAGAAGTATGAGGAGGGTGTTGGAATGAGTGAGGGAATCCCTGACTCCCTGAATTAATGGTTTATTTGGGAAGATGGGCATTATAATGTGCTATAAATTGAAACAGAGACATGGGGGAAGGAGGGATTGGATCTATGTTTGCAACCTGGAGGGATGGTGGCTCTCTGTGAAAATAAGGGGACTTGTCATAGGAGCACTGGGCCTGAGCTGAACTGTGATAGACAAGTGGCATTTGCAGAAGCAGATGGTAGATGAGGAAGGCCACAAAAAGAGGAAACTCCTTGAACAAAGACCCAAGGATGTGAGTGTAGCAAGCATGTTTGGAACATGGGTGTTACAGGGCTGCATCTGAGAACATGTAAAGGGCTACAGTGGGGATCCCATCAGCTCAACTGTGAGGCTTTTGATACCCAGCACAACGTGGTGTGCTATGCATTCTGGGATAGGGAAAAGACATTTGAGTGGGTACCTATTCAAATATGAAGACCTTTATAGATTGAGTGGCAGAAGACTGTGGAGGAAATAGATAAGGAGCTAATATGATCTCTAGGTTAGCAGTTCTCAATCCTGGGGTCCTGGCACACTGGTGACCTCCACTTATGTAAGACAGAAAGAGCTGGAAACAACAATTGCCAACTGCAGTTGGCACAACCCACAACCCATCTTTATGCCAGTCTCTTAGTACATGTTGAACACAGGAGCCATCCTGGGCAAGGTTGCAGAAAAAGTGGTTAAAACAGCTATATTAGATTCTCGGGAACTTTCTTCACTTAAATCTAATGTTGAATTAGTGGACAAAGTATTTTAAATAGTTTAAAATAAGTGATTGAAACAAAAAGAGGTAAAGTAAAGGGAGGTGTTATTCAAATTGTTCAATTAAATTTTTAATAACTTTGGTCAACAGGCATTTACCCATCAAGATGATTACAGTCTGCAGAGCTGGAACGAGTCCAGGAGGCCCCTGCTGTGACACTGTACAGTTACCAGGTCACAAAGTGACCAGGAATTCTCAAAGGAAGGACAGGTCAGGGCAGGAGCAGGGTGGAGGCAGGGTAATGGAAGAGGGGGTTTTGAGGAATTGTACTGGTATGGAAGTATTGCCAGACTTCGATAGGAATGCTGTTGTATGGAAACCAGCCAAGTATCAGCTCTGAGTAGTAATATAATGAAACAGTCCCTCAGCTAAGTCTTCTTGGGAATATGTTTTGAGTCCTGGAGATGATGATCTGTTAGATTTAGTTGGTCCATCATTGACAAATAAACTCCTAAGTTCGAATTTTACCCATTTGGATAGCTGTGTCTCAGATGCTTTGAGATATAAGATTTATTCCCCAAATAGTACACAATAGGACAAATTTATGGCAGCTAGAGCCCTTTGAACTATAGGTTTGCCTTAAATTTTTAGTTAATCACAATGAAGGAATTATGTGCAATATATGGGCCATTTTTACTTTCTTGGGGCCTTTGCAGATTTTCAAATCAAATCAGCAGATTTTCAAAGTGTATAGCAATTAGACATCCATTTGGTTCCATAAAGGACTAAGAAGCAGTATCCCCAGATCCTGGTATTCCTGATAATTAGAACCTTTAGGTCCATTTGGATGACATCAGTGTCTTGAATGGTTCCAAATTCCATCCAACACTCATCTTGAATGTGCTAATTTCTGTGGAATGAAAATCATAGAGAGTTTTTGCTTTGACTTACTTTCTCCTCTGCTTCCTCTAAACAGCCTGAATGGGAGCCGTGGATGATCCCTTTCTGGACTGACAGCACCTGTGGGGTGAAGGAATCACACCCTCACACTCCACTCTGCAGTCTGCTGCTCCAGTTTCAGATGGTGGCATTCTGCAAGTCCTTCCCACAAACCTCTACAGGTTTTTTCAAATCTGTGCCTCTTAGATTTAATATTTTTGGATTTGGTATATTCTGTTATACAGACTTTTTTCTCTTAGCTTCCTCTTTTCACCTACAAATCTAAAGGATTTGTTGTCTATGTCTTCAATGAAGTCATTAAATAATAAAGCCAATGATTCTATTTGACCCAGAGTGTGATATAAGTAGTTTTAAAAGTCCTCTGGCCAGGGGGAAGGAAATGGGAAGTATTGGAGAATTTAAAAAAATATCCTTTGGCCAAAATCTTTAGTCATGGCAGAAAATTGCACAGATGAGTAAACTACAACTTTGGGTTCAAGTGTGAAAAGTCTTATTAAAATAAAAGTGTAGGATCTTGTGGCAGGAAGAGTTTAAGCTTTGGAGACAGCAAGGGCTGGTCTTGAAGCCAGGTTCTACCACCATGTGGATACAAAGACTATATGGCCCTTTGGACCTCTGCTTCTTTCCTCCTAAATTATTAGACTGGTGTTAGCCTCAAAAGGTTATTGTAAGGATTAATGTGGTGACGTGCAGGTTCTATTATGTGTATCCAGGCACATAGTAGAACCTCCATGAGTGAAAGGGTTTATTAAGTTCCAACATTCCCTTCTGGCAGATAAAACCCTGCATAGTTAGGGGTACTTACTTTCCACTCCCTGCTCCCCGGGTACTTAGGATTGACTTCTGGTAAAGTGCTTCTGGCTGAAAATTTGCTTGCAACCAGCGTTTCCCAGTAAGATCCCCTTTAGACTTCTCAAACTGTTTTCCTCACATCAAAATTCACTGTCACCATCCTTACTCTGGGGACATACTCTTTCATGGAGGGGGAGAGGGGATCACATAATAAAACACACTGGTTCCTGGTGCAAATTAAACACACACACACACACACACACACACACACACTCCCATACATGTAAGGCTACTTTTTAGATGAAGGTGAACCAATATTTCACCAGCTTCCTGAATCATTTGCCTGTCTAAGCCTGACCCCTAGAGGACAGGAGTTGTAGGTACTGATTACGAGCCAACACTGGGGCTACTGGCAGATTATGGAGCATTAGGGCCTGCAGAGTCAGCCAAGTGCTGAGGTTGGCATGGTGTGGGCATAAGATCTTAATTCTAGCTAGAGGAAAATTCCTTAACTTCTTGATCTCAAATGGATTTTTACAACTTTATGAAGATATAAATTACATATGACAAACTGCACATACTTTTATCTAACCATTGGGTCCGACAAAATGCACACATTTTTATCTAACCGTTGTGCATTATAAATGCACTAACGCTAAGTACGAAAACATTTCCTTCACCCCCTGAGGTTTCCTCGTCCCCTTTCACATATCATCCTACTTCTGGTTCCTTCCTCAGAAACTACTAACCTGCTTTCTGCATGAGTGCTCATTTTCTAGAATGGTTATAAGTGGAATTATACAATATTATTCTTTGGTGTCTGGCTTCATTAACTGAACTAGTGATTTTGAGATTAATCTAAATTGAGTTTATTAATTTGTTTCTTTTTATTGTTGAGTAGTCAACAAAAGAAGACTTTCCATTGCCTGGATATACCACATCTGTTTCACTTGAACATCATCAGCTTTAACTGTATTAAGGAAAAACTTCTAGTGAAAAAACTTCAGGAGTTTTGAGTAGGCAAAGATTTCTCAGAATACTAGGATGGGGATGCAGTTCAGTGATAGAGCGCTTGCCTAGCATGTGTGAGGCCCTGCATTCAAAATTGAGCATCAGAAAAAAAAAATAGATTCCTTAGAATACCAAGAACACAGATGACAAATAGGGAATAAAGAAAACTGAACTTTATCAAAATAGAAAACATTTGCTCCTTGAAAAAAATGTTAATAAAACAAACAGGCAAGTCACAGATTGGGAGAAAATATTTGCATACATATATCAGATCAAGGTCCTACATTCAAAACAGTAAAGGCTCAGAGACAAACACTCAATTAAAAAAGATGGGCAAGTGCTTGTGCAGGTACTTCACAGAAGGAAATATACAAGGGCCCAATAAGCACATGAAAAGGACTCAAGATCATTAGTTATCAGAGCAATGCTAAGTGAATATTCTCATGTCTCTGAAGTGGGGTTATGTCTCACTACAGATGTGCTTGCAATTGATGGGCTCCGATTGATGTGAAGTTAATATGAGCTCCTTACAATCAAATTTTAATGATCACCTTTTATGTGAAAGCATTTTGAATGCTCTTATCCTGGTTTCATCCAGGAGTGATTTTGCCCCATGTGACATTTGGCAAGGTCCAGAGACAGCCTTGGGGTGAGGGAGCTGCTACTGCCATGTAGACATCAGAGGGCAGAGATGACATCAAACGTCCTGCAGTGTAAACAATGGTCCCCACAACAAAGAGCTGGCCAGCGTTTCAACAGTACTAAGGTCGAGAGACCTGCTTTGCACAAACATGGAAAAGTATTATTCATTGACATCACTTGAGAATAGTGAGAGGGTGCAGGATGTTAAGCAGAAGGAGGACGATTTCTGCTATCATGTAGTGTCCAATCCAGTAAGGGAGATGAAAAAATGAAAAAAAAAAACTCAATTTAAATGTTACTACAAAAATAATAGAAAAACTAAAAGTTTCAAATAAAAGAAATATAACCAAATAATACAGTGGATAAACAAAGTAATACTCTCCAGAGTAGGTAGAAAAGTACCATGCTTCCGGGTGCAGTGGCGTATGCCTGTAATCCCAGAAGCTCAGGAGGCTGACATAGGAGGATCATGAGCCTCAGCAATGGTGAGGTACTAAGCAACTCAATGAGACCTTGTCTCTAAATAAAATACAAAATAAGGCTGGGGATGTGGCTCAGTGGTCGATATTCCTGAGTTCAATCCCCAGTTCAAAAAAAAAAAAAAAGTGCCATCCTTCCTTAATTAAAATAAAGCCTGGCTCCTTCAAGGTTGGTGATTAAAGGTAATTCTTGTTTGTCAAACTTCATCTTCTTTTTAATATGCAGAGAAATAGCAAGTCAAAGTAGAAACTGTTTAACAAGAAATAATGCAGTGCAATCAACCAAACAGAGCAACACAAAACTCAATGATGTCTTACAAAATCTGCTTGCTCTCTGGGGTTGAAGGCATGGTGTCACACTGATCTTCGGCCATTCTCCCCCATGGGAGTGTCACAATGTCTACCATAAAGATTGCTAATCCAGG
This sequence comes from Marmota marmota marmota, assembly GCF_001458135.2. Taxonomy (NCBI): domain Eukaryota; kingdom Metazoa; phylum Chordata; class Mammalia; order Rodentia; family Sciuridae; genus Marmota; species Marmota marmota. The sequence goes on along the minus strand of NW_025999990.1, from coordinate 6,563,882 downwards.
TATCAAAACATCTTTAACTATAGGCCTGGAGAGAAATAAAGTTTCCTCCCCTGCTTTACCCACAGCCTACTTCTGAACTGTATTGTTTGTCTTAACAACTCCTTTCCTTTCCAATGACTGACATGGCCATTAGGATTGTCTCTCCTCTTACAGAAGAATGGACTTATCTATGAACTACTAGCCTAACTCAGAATGTAATACAGTACCCTGCACAGTCATCCACAGATATATACGCAGATTTTCAGAGAAAGGCAGACAATGATCATGTTAAATGGCAGGATTTGAGACATCAATTTGTCTAATATAGCAGACTAATCCTACTGAGAGCATATGTGGATGTCTCATTCTGTCTGTCAAGAATAATACAAGGGCTGGGGATGTGGCTCAAGCAGTAGCGTGCTTGCCTGGCATGCGTGCGGCCCGGGTTCGATCCTCAGCACCACATACAAACAAAGATGTTGTGTCTGCCGAAAACTAAAAAATAAATATTAAAAATTTCTCTCTCTCTCTCTCTCTCTTTTTAAAAAAAAAGAATAATACAAGGTTGGTGCTAATCATATACAAATTATTAGATACTGTTGCAGCTAATGAAGAGGAGCCAAGGTCAGCTCCTGGGAAGTGTTAACAAGGGACAAGGTCAAAGACAGAGAGGAACAGGATGGAGATAAGAATCTAAGGATAGGGATAGAGTAAGCAAAAAGGTAGATGACATTGACAAGAGTGATAAAAGAAGGCTAGTCTGAAGAGTCATGACATTGTTAATAGCATTTTTCTTTTTTATGCTCATAAAAACAATAGATATTCACTATATAAAATTTGGAAAATTCAGAATTTTATAAAGAAGAAAATAAAAATTCATCGTAATCTTCCAACGCTCAGACAATGCATTGCTAACGTTTTTGTGTATTCATTCCAGATGATTCCTGTGTGCATCTATTTCCCTTATGGGCTCATATTTATCAGATGTGGTAAAAGAAGGTCAGTTTGAAGGTGCAGGATGAGGCCAGATCAGGTAGATCAGCATTTTTGAATACCTAAAGGGGTTTGACCAAGCAGAGTATTCTACAGTTAGAAAGTTCTTCTTCATATTTGTCTAAATTCTGCTTTTCTCTAACTTCTCTTTTGCTCTCCTTTGACTCCTTGTTCTATACTTTCTTCTTCATGTCAATATTTCTAATATTTAAGGGTAGCTAATCTGGTTCCTGTGAGTCTTCTCTTCTCTAGACCAAATATCACATTGTAGGATGTTGAGGGCCACAGCCGAGTCGGGATGATGCATGGCATTTTTGCCAGAAGTAGTGGTTGAGAGGTGAAGCCAGCGAGCCCTTTAGATGATGACTTTTGAGTTCTCCCAGAGTTCCCGTTGAGTTCCGGTTGAGCTCTCGCGCGGATTCCTGAAGAGTTCGCATTGGTTGGGGAGGTGCCTGGAGGAAGGATTTTCCGGTTGGTGGTTCCTGGAGGAGCGCTTGGCTTGCGTGAGAGTTCCCGGGGAGCGTGTGTGGAGTGTGCTGGTGGAGTTCAGAAATAAAGTTTGTTCCTGCTTCAGTGGCTCGTGATTTGTGCCCAGCCAGACTGCGGCAGTAGGATACATTTCACATCCTTTATGGTTCTGGCCAACTTCACCTGTGTTCCCACCCTGAAATGCTCCTCTTCGTGTGCCATTAGGCCTGAGGACCTTATCCAAGTATGGCCTGACATCGCCCTTTGTCTACTCACAGGGCTACCCGGTGATTGTGTTCACCATGGTGGTTCAACTTTGAGCATCTAGGATTCCCCCATTCACCACAATTCTTCAAGAATTACTCAAAACCACTCAAATCACCAAAATGAGCTGCCAGTTAGTTCAACAGCTCAGTGAACTATTGAATTATTGAAAGAGGATTTCAGTCAGTATGTGTTTCCTATCTGTATGGGAGAGAAGTTCCTATGACAGTGGATGAAATCTCAAAAGGAAGAAAATGTATATACTTAAAAATCTAAAAACAAGGTAGAACTTCAGAATATTTTTGAAGAGGAATGTGAGAGAAAAATAGCATCAAAACCAACAGACAAAAGTTACTGTCCTTTACCTAAAAGGAGCTCTGACAAATCAGTATTTTAAAACATTAGGGAAAAAGGTTCAGTGGACATGAAAGAATACTTTACAAAAGGAAAATGAATAAATTTGAAAAATGGTAATCATTTTAACACACAATAAATTCCATTAGAGCAAGGTAATCGTGTGCTTTACTATTAAATAAACTTTTAAAAAATATCAATCAGTGTACTGGCTATAAACAAGCATTTTTGTACAATACTTCTGAAAGGAAATTTGAAAATAGGCCTGGAGAGATTATTTTAAAGTTTTTACCCTTTAATCTAGGAATTTCATTTTTAGGAGTCTGCCCCTAAAGATATAAGCTTATGTGTCTGAATTTTTACCTAAACACTGTTTTGGAATGGCAGAAAACAGTCTAAATGTTCCACCACAGGGAGTATATGGAACAGCTGTGGCATTAAATGACATCACAACAGACATAAATACCTGGATTCTGGCACATTCTTTTGGAGCTGTGGCTGAGATGACTTGAAATGTAGGAAGGAAAATGCTTTCTTCCTAAAGCACACTCCCAATAGGATTTGTAATTCCATCAATTATTAACTGAGGATTTTGCTAGTTCTGACTATTGTAATTTAGTCACTATTTAATCAAGAATCATCTTTTTTATTGTTCACCACACTACATGTTTCAGGTACACTAAAAATGCAAAAATGAATATAGTCATCGAACTTCTAAGGAGATTAAAATGAACAAGGAGATGGTCACCTAACAATTAATTAATGTAGCAAGTTACTGTGATGATGAAGAATCCCAAGATTATGACTGCATTTATATAGCTACTTCTTGTGCCAGACACTGAATAGGCACTCTATGTATTATGCCAATTAATTTCCATATGCAAAAGCTATATGATGGTTCATATTAAAGACCATTGTGCAAATAAAGATAACTGGTTAAGTAACTAATAGGTTCCTCAGGTAGGTCAAAGGGGGTATTTAAACCTGGTTGGGGTCATAAGATGCAGTAGTTAGAATTGGGCTTTCAAGCCAGGTATATGTTACATGCCTGCAAGCTTGTGATCCCAGCAACTCAGGAGGCTGAGGCAGGACGATCACAAGTTCGATGCCAGCCTTGGCAATTTAGCATGACCTTGTCTTAAAATGAAAGACAAGAACTGCCAAAGCTTAAGGATTAACTAAAAGTAATTCTTAAACCTGGGATGTGAAACCAGAAACTGGGAGTGAGGAATAAAAACGTGTTGAAACAACTCAACAGTAACTAGGTAGGGTAGTAATAGTGAGAGCAAATATTTTGCAGAACAGTGCATGCTCATGGATGGATTTATGACAGTTACATAACACTTTTTAATTAAGACAATGTCAATCTTCACTTTAAATCAAATTAAAATTTATTATTTTATGACATTGAATGAATAAATTAAATTAATAAATGATTGATAAATGAATGAATGTTCATGATGTCCACCAAACCTCTGTCTCTCTGTTCTCTTTGCTCCTGTCCTGTGGGAGGACAGAAGCTGTGAAATGCATATGACAAAGAGGACATTACAACAAACCAGAAGGAAAATCAACTGACAATGAAGAGCTGATAAGGAGGAGGGAGGAGGCAGGCAGGAGGCATTGGTGTAGGGTGAGGCACTCCCTCGTCAGAGAGTGGGAAAGCAGAGGTCAAAGAGTGAGAGTCCAGGATGGGTGGGTGGAATAGCGGTGAGAGAGTTAGACTTGCAATGGGATGCAGAGGTAGCATATTGTGTATTCCCAACTGGACACCCTTCAGTTTTCTTACAAGAGATGAAAATCAAGATGGGGGATTGCTTTCTGATTATTTCTGATTTGTTGGACTATCCCAACAAAGTGCAGTATAGGCTGTATATTTCTGTCGGTGTTAACAGTAGAGCTCAGCTGGGCTCTGTATGGTAGGATCAGGGGAAATAGGTGTCAAAGAAAGACCCAGAGATAAAAACTTTTGGAAAAGGACATAAAACGTTAATTTCAGACTTCGGAAAGAAAAAAAACACATGTACAAAATTACCAAGGTTTCTAAATTTACATTCATCCTTTCATGGTGGAAAAATAACTTCCATGGACCATTGTCAAGTTCACAGAGCATTACATAGCTTCAGCTGTCAATAAAGCAAAAGTCAAAAATACAATTGTTTCCATTGGGAAATCCAGGTTTATTCAAAGTTTTATTATTTGAAGGACCATAACTAGATATGATGACCATGTTATTAATTATATCAGCATGCAAAATTTTCCCCTGTATGTAAAATGCTTAACCATATGAGAAGCAAAGATGAGTGTCAGCTTTCATTTCTACACATAGGAAGTTTCACAATCCGTGATAAAAGCATGAAGTAATAAACAGAAATGTGCTGGAGTGGGCCAATGCTATGGCAAACTAGGAAACAAGAGAAAACTGTGTGAAGAATCACCAGAGGCAAACAGCAACACAAAACATCAAAGAGACCCCCTTGCCACTCAAGTACATAGGAAAGAGTTTCAGGAAAATGTCCTTTGTCATCAGTTTCACTCTTTGAAAGACAAAATAAGATGCATCAAGCCTTCCTCAGATAGAAATTGTTGCTTGAGCAAAACTTTTGTTTCACTTTTTATATCTTATATTTGTGTATTTCTGATATCAATTGCATCTATAATTCTATCATTTTGCATGTGTCCATAGGGACCATAATGCATATTCGGTTTCTCTTTCATTTCTTGATATGGAATAATTTGAAGGAAACAAAACCATAGAAAATATGACGCTGTGAACGTTTTCTTCATAATGCTCCATATGAACGTATTGCCCTTCCAATGATGAAACTTCACACCACATTCATTTGTGCTGGGTCTGCAATTCCAAAAAATGGTGCAAGAATATGTGCTGGATTGGATTGCCACATGACATGGCAGGAGCGTGATCTGCTGCCATGACAAATAGGCAGGAAATGGAGTATGCGTGTGGAGTGGTCTTCCTGTCTTTCCTCATAATTGGGAAAACATAATGTTAGGGAGGAGTGTTGGGTCAGCAGTTCTGTACTGATGTGGCAATGACTAGATGTCCTGCTGTTCCTTCCTGGAAGCAGGAGTGGAAGGCAGGTCATAGGGAAGGTGCTGGGTGCCTACAGCTTATGTCTGGAGCACAGATCTTATGGGTAAAGAAGTGGGACCCAGGAACATTAAGCCTGAACCTTCTGGACCACCTGGCAATCCCCAAATAATATTGGGGTGATTGAGTGGTGAAGGAGCAAATGGCTCAGCTCTGCTTAGGCTGGTGTTTGATGAGGGCCCAGGTCTTGCCATGGAAATCAGATCAGGGTTTAAGTTAATTCTATCAAGAAACTGGATTCCACTACCCAACCCGCCATTAGGCTAAAATTGATGAATCCCTTACTCTGTGTTAGGCACTAGACTGGGGGCTGGGAAGCAGCAGTAAACAGCTTCTGAATGTGGCATTTGTCTTCTATACTCCCTCTCTTCCTACATTCCTCTAAACTTAAGAATCACTTTGGCCACATGCTTTAGGTTTACTTCTCTCAAAAGCAGACCTTATGCCAAGGATTCATGTGACTTGTTAAAAAGTACCCCCAGGAGAAACCAGGAAGGGCATAAGGAGAACAGATGACCGAACAGGAGGCAGAATGTGATGGAGAAGAAGCCAAAGAAGTGTGTACCTTCACACCATCAACCATTGTCTATGAGCTCACAGTGACAGATGGACTATTCACAGGCACCTCTAGCTTCCATTACTGGAGGTTTTACTCAAGCACCCAGTGGAAAGTGTGTGAGTGCTATGGATTGAAGCCACCAGCTGCAAAGCAGACAGAAGCTGGGGGATGAGCATGTGGGCAAGGCACCAAGAGGGTCCACGACCAGCTTCCGGTGTGGGAGGTTGTAGCAGGATAAAAAGAAGAGTGGCATACCCAGAACTGACTCCTCAACATGTGCTCCTCAGACTGGCAGCAGCTGGTTGATGGTGACCCATCGTGTAGGAGTTTGCTAGAAACACACAATCTCAGACCTCACCAAAGACCTTGTTTTTCAGAATCTGCCTCTTACGATTTCCTGGAGGTGTGCATGCACATTAATTTTTAAGAAGTTAGCCTATGGGATGTTTGATAGGAAAAAAAAAAAAAGATTTGTTGGCTTGCTGCACTGGCAGGAAGAACGAACATGCAAACGAGAGCTACAGCGGGATGGATTTGGGAGGTGTCAGTGCAGACCCCTTGGCCCAGCGGGTGGAACTAAAGAAAGAACATATTACCTCCTGAAAGCAGGGTGGGCCCACTTTCCTTCACAGGGCTATCAGCCTGGGTTTACAGATCTCGTATTCCCAGATTCTGCAGTGTCCATTAGTTTACTGGGCACTGAAGTCTTTTGGGGTAGTGAGTGGTAGGTGAGGGGTCTGGAGAAAGAGAGATGAGGAGGCATAGGCATAGAAGAGGAAAATATCAATTAAGGCAAGATTCAGAGTTGACCCTACAATTTGAGCTTGAGAAACATTATGAAAAGTCACAGGTAAATCATTTGATTCAGATATGCATCATAAGAAGTCATGACACAACTCACATATGAACGGAAACCTCTGGGGTAAGATACTTTGGTTACCAAAAGGTCCCCAACTATACACAAAAATGTCTTCTACAATATTGAAAATTCCAGACATTAGTCACGATATGGCCAGTCAGTGAGCAGGAATATCATTGTCTTGGGAAGGCTGCTGTGAGGAATTTTTATAACCATCTGATTAAAGATGACAGATTGAACACACTCATCAAACTCTGGGTTCCTCCTAAAATTACACAAGAGCATAATGAAATTTTCTTATTCTTATCACTCTTATTCTACAACATTATCTCAGGAAGAGAAAGGGAATTGAAGAGAGTATAACACTTAACTTTCCAGATGCTGAAAAGTAGATCCATTATGATGAGTGGGGATGGACTTATCGGAACTAAGAAGGTTGAAGCTTAGAAAGTGAGCTATGGCAAAGACGAGATTCAACCTGATTTCCTTATAGAACACCTCTAAAGTTGAAAAATCTGGACTTGGTAGTTTAGGAATGGAGGATGGAGAACAAGTAGAAATTAGAAAGGTTGGTGGTCTGTTGGGGAAGCAGCTGGACTCTCAGGTTCCCTCCAACGCCGCACACACAGTCAGCATCCTGCCCCCACCCCACCAAGAAGGCAGGTGACTAAAGGTTGATTCCTTGGAAAGAGTAAGACAGAGTAAACCTTTGGATGACAGTCTACCAGACATAGATAAGATCAGGGATGCCACGATGAAAAAGGAGGGGGAAGTAGAAGTTCAAGTTCTGATTTTATAAACCCTGTAGGGCCCTAGAAATTTAACAGCTATTATCATTCGGGGAAAAGATCATAAGCTTCTTTTCAGGTGTTTCAGAGGTTGGAGCCACAGGTTAGATTACAGTCACCCCCAAGAAACAGCCCAACTAGGTCATTCTTCATTCAACACTTTTCACCCCTCCTCCTAGGCTCTCTTCCAAGAAGAACTTGCAAATGGCTTTCTGGTGCTCTGTTCTAAAAAGTGGGTCCACTGACAAGTGTCCACAGACACTGACAGCACACATCTAAGATGCAAGAAGGACATTGAAATAGTTTTCCAGTGAGAGAGGCTCCTACCAGCAGCTACACAAAGGGGCTGGGAAATGAAAGGCAGAAGCAAGCGTGGAAAGATTAGTTACTGCAGAATAAACCTGGACACATGAGACATAGGAAATTAGAATAAACCCGTAGGCAGATTCCTTTTTGTTTCTGAAGAACTGTTTCAGGGTCTCTATTTCTCTACAGCTTCTCAGAAATAAACTGTGTGAATGAGTATTCACATATCCAAATAAACATTTCACAGAAAAGGAAATCCACATCACATCACCGTACATTGTGGAAGGATGTTAGATCTTTTCAGTAATCAGGGAAAAGCAGATTATGAGAAATCATTTTATATGTACTAGATTCTTAAAAACTAAGAAATTTGACAATATCAAGTGCTGGCAAGGTATATATTAGGGATGTCTTTCTATATTGTTGGTGGGAATATATATTTGAAAAACCACATCTGAAAATGAAAGTTAGAAACAACCTAAGTATACATAGACAGAGCATGGGCAAATGCATTGTGATACTTTAGTTCATCCAATAGAATATCAGTGAAGATATGAACTATGGGCTGGGGTAGTGGCTCAGCGGTAGAGCACATGCATAGCACATGGGAGGCACTGGGTTGGATCCTCAGCACCACATAAAATAAATAAATAAAATAAAGGTATTGCGTCCAATTAAAATAAAAAAATGGATATGAACTATACCTATAAGAAATAACTCCGTTGAATTTTAGTAGAAACATTAGAAAATGCAATGATCAAGATCCAGAACACTACATAACTGTAACACACAGTTTACCAGGACTGGGATGTGGTTTGGTGGTAGAGTGCTTGCCTGGCATGCCTGAGTCCTGGCTTCAATCAAAATAATGAACAAACAAAAATTGGTTGTTTTGTATATAGCCTGGAGAAAATTCTGCATTTTTGTGCATATGTTAATTTTCCCTGAAGGAGGAGCCAGCAAACTACAGCATGTAGTCCAACTCCTGTTTTTTGTAAAATTGTATTGGACTTAGCCACACTGACTTTTTGATATCTGCCTGCCAACCTACTACAGGGCAGAGTAGAGGAAGGGTGACAGAGATCTTATGGCTGCAAAGACTAAGTGCATTTCGTAATCTTGTCCAAGCACAGATAAAAGCAAGTTCACTGGCCTTCCCATGTAACACCAAACACCTATTCTGTCTCTCAGAAATGATTGACTGCTACGTCTTTTCCACTTACAACTCTATCTTCGTTGTAGTCTTTTCTCTTTGTAGATGAAGTATATTGAGAAACCAGTTAAAGAGTTACCCCTAGTTTCTGGCAGTTCCCTCTTCTAGAGTAAGCTCTTCCATAGTGGGGATGGGATGTTGAATAATGACTTGGCTGAGGCAGCAAACTCAGGGGAAGATTCAGCTTAGTACATGTTTTGAGGGCTGCCACTTGTTAATTCCATTGCTAGGGTCTGGGAAAATCAGGAGTATGGTTCTTTCTGTTCTTGAGGTTCTAACCATTCCTTGAGCAACGACAGAAACAGAAGCATCCCTTTCTAAACTGGAAAGAGCATCAGAGGTATTGTCAGGGAAAACAGTGTTGGCCTCAAGCAGGTGGATTTAATTTGATCCTTCACCATTCATTACTAATGAGCCAAATCCTTTGACTATCTGTTTTCTCAGCTGTAAAACATTCATTTATCTTACTCAAATAATTGTTGGGAAGATTAAATAAGATGATGCACATTGGAGTCTTTAATAAATTAGAGGGATCCATTACAATGGAAAGAATGGAAATTCAAAGAACTGAAGTGACCTCCCTGAGACTGCATATGGTTATTACCAGATGTCAGTGTAACACTCTAGTGGAAGTAATTACTAGAAATATGTTTATAATGTTAACAAGTAATAATATCAAGTGCTTATTATGATGAAATATTCTAATTAACACTGTACCTACATTGTTTAATTTATAACAATAATGCTTCAGTTTTACATATGTAGGGTAAGACTCTTCAAATCTGCCCTACTCCATTATTTTATCCAAGGCTGCTGGAACTCATGATCACTGTTATATTTTAAAAAGGTATATCAAAATTTTGGAAATGCAGTATGCGTGCTTATCTTTCTGTTATCAATATGATAAGAAGAAAGAGGATCTTACTTCAGTATTATGATGCCATCTTAGAAATTGGGCAATGCTGTTTCAATTTAAGTCACAGACACGGGGGAAGGGACCATGACATTTCATTACAAAAATGTGATGACCAGAGGTTCTTCATTGATGCTGAAGTCTTCTGGAAAAAAAATATTTAAGTGGGTTTTATTGCACTCACATCAAGGACAATAGGAATTCATTGTGAGGTCAGTGTGGTAAGGCATCCATGACTCAAAGAGATGGTCACAAAGAAATGTACAGACTTGAGCACTGGGGAAATCTACATCCCATCTGAAGTTAATTTTTGATTATTCCCTAATTCCCCCCTCATTTGGGGTTCTTAACACTGCTTGAAGATAGGTGAGACTAATACAATGTGTAGTAATTTCTGATGAGTCAAAGAGACATTGAACACAAAGTCACTGCTGCAAAAATGTTGAACTATCATATCAGTAAAGTGCCTTGCCTGCTTGTGAAAAGAGGGAGCAGCACTTTCACAAGGCAATAGGCATATGGGTGTGGATAGTGAAATCACCCAGAAATAGGGTTGAAACAGGGTTCCAAGATGCTGAGAGCAAATATCCCCGAGAAATAATTCACATTAGGGATATTCATTCCTTTGATTAAGACTTCAAGTAAACAAGAGCTTTGAAGGGAGAGATTAAGTATCCAGAACCAGCTAAAAAGAAAAAAGAAAAAGTTGTCACAAGTCCTGACCTGATTGGAATCTGAGATGTTCTGATCTTTGCACGATCTCATTAGCTAGTCACTTCAATGCCAAGCCAATAAATCATCTGCACTATTTCTTTCTTTGAGGCTAATGATCTTACAAATCCTATGTAATCTATTACCTGGAACCTGATGTTTAGCAGCATTTTAAACTTTCTTTTCCCATAAAATATTTATTTGCTTTTGTTTGTAGCCACATGTTCTATACAGAACTTAGAAAATTAAGGCACATGGAAGAGCCTTCCTCCCTGTGACAGCTCCTCAGGAGCCTTTGACCCTTGCCATCAACATCTCTGCCTCCTTCCTCAGGACTTGCTCTCTGCTTAGACTGCTTGGAGTCCCCGGTTGCAGCCTGAGGCCCTCATGCCCATTGCAGCAAGCCACAGTTAAGACTTTTGTTCCTTTGAGGAGGAAGTCCTACCCCAGAATCTGCCCCTGATGCTCCCCGAGCCTTCCGGACTCAAGATCTCAACATTCCTCTCACAGCTAGTTTATGGGACCCATCCTTAATTGTTTCATGTCCTAAGAAGAGATTCCTCTATCCTCATAGCAAAGGGGATGAGCAGGAAGGCCATGCTGTGAGACTCTCTCAGTAGTGTGAGGGAGCATCAAAACTGGGATACAAAAATTTGTTTTCAGTTTAGTTCAAAATAAATTAAGCAGGTGTGCCCAGTGAGCATGTGGTGTGTTTAAGTCTTTGGGCATAAAACATGAAATTTGGGGACTGGGATTGTAGCTCAGTGGCAGAGCGCTTGCCTCACATGTATGAGACACTGGGTTCCATCCTCAGCACCACATAAAAATAAATAAAATAAAGATTAAAAAATATGAAATATACAGCTCCTTACAGAGGAACAAAGAAATAAACAGGTAAAAGTAAAACTTGAGGGCTGGGGCTGTAGCTCAATGGCAGAGCACTTACCTAGTATGTGTGAGTTACTGGTTTGATCCTCAGCACCACATAAAAAAAATTAATAAATAAATATATTTTAAAAACTTGCATACATTTTTCTAAATATATTAATATAGGTAAAAGTAATAGTGATCATTAAGGCTAACAATTTTTGAGTGTCTCCTATGTTCCAGATATTATGATATAAACTTTAGATTATCTGGAATATTTAATGAAATTGGAGAAAGGCCAGCTCACAGATTGCCTTGGACTCAAATGAACCCAATTTAGCCTTCATCTTGTATTTAATGATGACATATTAAAGGATATTAATAAGTCAGAGCTGTGTTAGATTTGCACTGTGAATAAATCAAATTTATGCACTAAGGGCCAACACTCTAGAGATCTGTAGACTATGCCAAAGATGATGAAGACTAGGGCCAGGGAAATAATGTTAGGCACAAAATAGGAGTACACTGACTCAAAACATATTTGAAATAAAAAGCAGTGGGACTTGATAAATAAAGAGTAGATATAAAAATGGATTAAAAATTGTGAAGATTGTTGCTTCAATTTTAGTACATCATTTCATTTCATTTTTCAGTACTGGGGATTGAAACCAGGAGTGCTTTACACTGAACTATAGCCTCAGCCCCCACCTTTTTTATTTTGATCTTGAGGCCCAGGCTGTCTTTGAACTTGTGTTCCTCCTGTCTCCACCTATCAAGTAAGTCACTTTGATTTTAGCCCAGGTGACTCATTGATAGTTGGGAAGCACATAAGGAGAAATAGGCCTGGGAAAAGGCTGGGGACATAATGTATCCAGCTTGGGACAGTGGGAACTGGAGTAGCCTGGGACAGTAAGTGGAGACTCCTCGGAGGAGTTTCAAGATGGCGGGCGAGGTCAAGACTGGGGATAGAGCAGCAGAGTATTTGCAGAGCCTTTCCTTTCTTCCTCCATCGCATTCATCTTCCTGCCTGTGTACTTAGTGCACGGTGACTAATCAATAGGGGAAGAGCTGAGTAATCATTTATTCTCCCTCCTCGTTTTTACTCAAGACTAAATAAGGCTGTAGTGAATGCAAGGAGATGCAAATTCTCTGGTCCAACCCTAAAATAAAATGCATGACTGCCTCACAATTCATTAAAATTTCTCTTTGACATTTCCTTCCTAGAAATCGAGGGATTCCCCCAGTGAGTCCATAGAGGACCAAATCCAAAATCTGTGTGTGTGTCATGTTTGTATTTCAGAAGCAAATATTGAATAGTCAGGTCTTTTATCTACCCTTAATAAAAAGAGAGGCAGAAAGCCACAAAGAGTCAAACAAAAATAATTGACATCTGTATTTGGACTGTATCCTGGCCTTATTTGATTATGTATTTATCTTCTGAGTATGTTTTATGAAAGTTAACATCAAAAGTGCTGCTTTTAACATGAAATGTGCTACTTTTTCTAAGCATGATGGGAGGAACTAGAAACATGCTAGATGGAACAGAGATTAAATTAGGATTTGTTAATTAACTGATATAAATAATTCACTTATCCATAAACAATCCACAAAGACAATGGAGTGAGGCATGCCGTTAGGACTATCTGAGTCTCACACCATATTGTCAGACCCTTAAGGAAACACGTGGCGGTAAGCACCCAGTTCCACGTGGTGTAGTGAATAAGTGATCCACACGGTGTGCTAAGGCTGCTCTGGAAATGGCAATCTCTCTTGGCATGTTTTGGGTCTGACAAGTCAGGAACTTTATTGGCTTTCTTCAAATAGCTGAGTCATATGAATACTGGGTCTTTGTTTCCACAGCTTACCACAGCTTCTGTGTTGGAGTTATCACTTGGTAACAGGATAAATAAACTCGGTCAGAGGTGTTACACTCCCTAATGAAGCTTGTTTGTCACACATACTTTCTCACACTCATGGGTGACCTAGGGCTATGTCTATCTTAAAACCGATGAGACGTGCTTTCTGATTTGGGGATGTTCCCTCTCTGTGGCCTGGGCTCACCTGCATTCAAAGCCTTCTCATTCTTTTTCTTATTCTCTTCACACGCCCCGGAAACTCCTTGCCTGACCATTTCTCCCCCACCCAAGCCCTCACTGTAGGAATTTAGATTCATGAAACACTTCTCCCAGAGCCATGAACATGCTGAGTTTCACTGGTAATGTAAAAGTAGATGTTTCTGCTCTGATCAAGATATTTTAAGTAGAGGATGTTTTAGCCAAGACACCCCCAAATTCACAGCATAGATGCAACTGCTTAGCCTATTTCCAGCTTCCAACAAGAGCTTCTTAAATTTCCAGAACAAACCATGCCAAATAAATACTAAAGCTAATTAGTATTGATGATCTTTGTTCTAAATTAACAGCATTTCAATATATTTAACTGAAAGTCATTAATAAAATAAGGTTATTGTATGGAATTTATATACTTCTTTTTTTGTGGTACTGGGGATTGAACCCAGCGGTGCTTTACCACTGAGATACACCCCCAACCTTTTTTATTTTTTATTTTGAGAAAGGGTTTTGCTAAATTGCCCAGGCTGGCCTTGAACTTGGGATCCTCCTACTTCAAGTGTCCTGAGTCACTGGGATCACAGGCATGTGCTACCACACCTGGTTTATGCACTTCCTTTTTGACTGATAAATGTATCCTATTTGGATTTCAAAACATGACACTTTGATAATATATTATCAAAATATACTTTTATAATGCATTTCTGATTTTAAAAGTAATGCATATCCATTAGGGAATGTGTGGGGACACTTCCCCCCCTTAGTACTGGGGATTGAATCAAGGGGCACTCTACCTCTGAGCTATGTCCCCAGTTCTTTTTATTTATTTTTTAAATTTTAACACAAGGTCTCAGTAATTTGTCCAGTCTGCCCTCAAACTTGCATCCTCCTGCCTCAGCTTCCCAAGCTGTGGGATTCAGGTGTACGCCTCTGTGGCCAGCGCAATGTATATAAAATCACCACCCAGAGATAAACACTGCTTACATTTTGATGTATTTCTCTCACGTCATATTTACGCTTCTGTTTTATTTACATAGCTGAGGTCATACTGCAAATATAATTCTATACCCTTTCTCCTCTTAACATTATCTCATTCACTTTTTCCTAGGAAACGGGAAATAAAGACAAGGGACTGTGTCGCTGAGGTCATGCTGCAAAAGTAATTTTATACCCTTTCTTCTCTTATCATTATCTCAGCAGTTTTTTTCCTAGGAAATTAATTGGAAAGTAAAGAGGAGAGACTTCCTGTGTCACTCGTCTCAGTTTCCCTAAAAGTGATCTGACCTTCAATGTGGCAGGTAGTCCACATTACTTGGGGAAACTTAATCTTATTTATTTATAACGGTACATAAAATTTCATGCAACAGCCCTTTTGGCTGACTCTGCTCCTTCTCCTAGTGACCTACTAGCTAGCTGGGTCGCTCCTCTGATCTCCTAGTAAGTCTCCCACCCTTGGAATTTTCCCTCTTCCAGATAGTTTTGAAAATGCCACTTTGTACAAGGCACTTCCCTTCTCCATCACGTCCAGTGGTCTGTCTTTAGATTAGATCTCAACACAGCTGGAATCAGAGGCTCCTCTGTAAGATCTGACTCTTTTTCTCTCTTTCCCTCCCCTAAATCACACTTAGCTCCAGATAGACCTCAAAAAGGTATTCAATCATTTATGCTTCCCATTTGAGTCATTTCCGTGCCTTTTCCTTCCTTTTTTCTTCATATATCTCCATGCTTTCCTGAAGTCCCTAAAAACATTTTTAATCCTTCCCTCCCTCTCTCCTAAGGTAACAGTCAATTTGGCTGTTAATTCTATATTGTCTTTTACAACTTCCTCTAGTTGTTTAATGTGTGAAATTCTTGCCTTCTTATTCTAAGCTTGTGAAACCGCTCTAATTTAGGCAGGAAGACAACTCTCAAACATGATCACAAAGAGCCACTCGGTTATCTGGCTAACAAATGGTGCACTTACCATAGAAAGGACAGTACACTGAGTGCTGAAGGACACCTTACGGGTTCCTTAAAAAACCCTGTGTCATTGAGGAATGACCTGGCTGCAAATGACAGAGGACCCAGAGTGCCTGACAATGCTTAACCAATAGAGACTTATTATTTATTATCTCACATAACAGGAAGAACAGAAACTGGTGGGTAATTTCCGGCATTGGCTTAGGAGCTCTCTGATGGCAGGGCTCTGGTTGCACGTCTCTGAAAATTTCTTGGCCTTCCTCCATGATTGTAACATGGCTGTAGTATCTTCTGGGGTCACATTTTCACGCAACCATGCTCGAAATCACGTAGGAGGGGATGGTGTAGGATGTGGAAGTTCTTGCATGCTCCTTTCTTATCAGGAGGAAAAACTTCCCCTGATTTCCCCAGCAAAAGTCTCCCATAACTCATTGCCCAGAACTGGGTTTATCAGTCTGTCCTGTAGGATCAAGTCTTCTCTGAATAATACCAGAACAGAACCAGATAGATGGATTGAGAATGAGACTGCTTTTGTGTAGACCATCAACAGTACCTTCTCTATAGAAGGGATCAGGAAATTAAAGTTTAGAGAGGCTGATAAATACGTGCAAGATGATCTGACTAGTAAGTGGCAAAACAGGATTTAAACCAGACATTTCAGAATCCCAGTCCTTACTCACCACATGGAACAGCCTCTCCAGAGGGTCTTAGCATCTTACTCAATTCACTAAAACACATTTAGCAAGAACCCAGTGGATGCTTACTTCACATTGTTCTTGCTACTGAAGGGGAGCCAAGGGTATTACCTAGTTAGGGATAGAAGCCTAACGCAGTGAAGCAGCTGGGGTACATCAGATTATTACATTGAAACGCAATGACTGGCGCTGCACCTCCACGTGGAATGAGCTCACTGAGGCTGTGAGAGTCAGCGGAGACTTCCCGGGAGCCCTGGGGTAAAGAGAACCGCACAGATTTGGATGAGTGGGGAGAAGGATGGCACTTCCTTTGAGAATAGCTTGAGGGAGAGGAAAAAGTGGGGAAGCGGCACCACTGAAGAGTGACTGGAGCAAAGGGTTGCTAAGTTCTGGCTACGTCTGAGGAAACCGTGCAGCTCCCAGCACCTGGTTAAAGAGCAGTTGAACACTTGTCACACAGACATGAGGACAGGTTGAAAAGGGAAGCAGACCACCAAGCAGTCGCATCTGCCCAGCTCTCTGCAGGAGAGAACTGAGTACGGAGGGATGATAAATCTTCCAAAAGGGTCAGTAGCTTCCTAAAAGTTTCCTTTGGCCTAACGGAGCAATGTAAGAACTGGAAAGATCTTCCAGAAATTACAAAAACAAATGAGATACATGGGCTGTCACACACCTGGATCCTGGCTACTCCGGCACTGAGGTGAGAGGATTGTGAGTTCAAGGCCAGCCCTGAATACCTAGGGGTCTCAAAATGAAAAAATAGCTGGGAATACAGTTCAGTGGTAGAGTACCCCTGGGTTTCATCCCTAATACTGAAAGCAAAAAACAAAACACCCACAGATAATTTGGTTCTTGGCTGCCAGGGAGATTCTGAAGAACATGCCTATACTATCCTGCTGTTCTTCCAATAATAGAAAGGGTTTGAATTAAGTCATCCCACTCCTGTGTGATCAGAGACTTACTTAAGTGTAATATCCAGTGCTGTGGACCAAAGCCAAGCTGAGATGCTCACGCAGGTCTCAAACCCAGTCTTGGCCTCAGGGACACCCCAGTGTCATACGGCTCTCCAGCACAGGCAGGAGCTTGCCATGCCAGCTGAGGAGCTCAGTGATAATACTGCCCTTCTACCCTGTCCACCAAAGCAAAGCCTAGGGAAGAGAGGCTTTCTTACGAGGTGTTACTGACTCTAGCAAGATGAACATTTTCAGATTCACAATTATATTTACTTATATGTCGTTTTCTAAATCTATTTTTTATTCCAAAATTCCTTTTGTTGGATCTAAATATCTGGTGGTTTTCTTAATCAAGTTGTTAAGATCATAATTTCCAACCAGCATGTCTGATTTATCCAGAATTATAAATCAACATGAATGGTGAATTGTCTCTGTTTGCAACAGGATAAGATCTATGATCTAATTAAGGGAAAGTTCTTTGGGTGTGGCTTGTGACAGGAGATTAGGATAAACCCCAGAAATATTTAGAATATTATAGCTTGAGAAATGTAAGAGTAACATTTCTAAGAAGAAAAAATTGTGGCTTTCTCTTCCTTTTCTTATCCAAATTGTCATTTGGTTCTGCCTAGACTCAAAAGAAAAAAATGTGTTGTGTCTATTTCAAAGAGCTCATGGATCATGGTTTTCCAAAGGTGGAAGGAGAGCTGTGGGATTTGATACTCAAGGAAAAAGTAGAGAACAGAAAGACTTGAAGCTGGAGGTTGGGGGTTTAAGCCAATTTTGACAGGTTTCGGTAGATATTGCTAAATTCTGACATTTCTGAATGATGTCATACCCCCAGATAGTTTCTTCAACTATCTTTTATAAAAAGCATATCTATTATAATAAGGTCTGAGTAAAATGTTGAATCACACAAAGGATACAAATTAAAGAGAGAGAGGAAAAAAAGTTGTGTGGGAGGGGCAGAGCCTTATAAAACCAGTCATTACCATGTCTAAACTGTGACAACTCTCCAAGGAGCATTTCCAGTCAGACAGCAGCTTCGAGAACAAGGTAATTCAGCTCTTTCCATGACCATCTCTATGGGATACATGATTTAATTTTTTCTCTTCTTATAACAGGCATTATTTATGTATTGAGAATTCAGGTGTAGGATGTTTCTACAGGGTTAGTTAAAAAATGTAGTGCTATTTTATTGATTAGTTGTTTATTTAACTAAAAATATGTTAGTTTAAGATTTGAATTAAATTATAATAGCACTTGATTTTGAATCTCAGAAGCCAGCAAATGCCTTTGTAGCATTAACCAAACCAAAATGAGCCTTTATTCAAGTTTGATGTCATGTTATTGCACAGGTTAGAATATGTATATTCTGCACTGGCTATTATGTTGTTGCTGAATATGATGGACATAGCTGCATATATTAAAATATTTTCTCTTAAGCAATGAAAATATTTTTAAATAAATAAAAGGAAAAGAGAGTTCTGTTTTCTTCTAAAATTAACTGTCAGAAGCCACAGAAATAAGGCAGGGATTTGAGCCGGTTCCATCCAACATCAGAGTATGTTTACTGAATTTAGTTCAATAATGGGCCAATTTTGTGAAAGAAGAAATCAGCTGAGCGTGTTGATGGGCTGACTAACTAGGTAATTTTATACCCACAAACAGATAGTTATTCATCATGAAAATTATCAACCTACAGAAACTGCTTTTAGTTTGTGGGCAGAATAAGTGGTAATTTTTGATGGGCTGTTTTCCTCCTATTATTTTTTCTTAGTTTTCTTTTTTGGGTGGTCAATGTCAAAATATTCGCATTAGAAAGTCACACAAAAAATTGTTTAAAGTGCTGCAGCAAATTGCAGTCTGACATCCAGGGTCCGTGAGCAGAGGGACTGTGGCAGTGTGCCTGTGGCACCTCCCAGATTCTTTATCATCTCAGCCGAGTTTCAGTGGCACAGTTGACAACCTGCATTTCAGGAACCAACACAAACATCAGGAAGTCCAGCCCTGCATATGAATTCCATTCACTTGTCTCAGTGGTAATATTAAATAAACATTGATGGGAGCATGTATTTGGAGGTTAATGTGGTGAGACTTATTATACTGTCAAGCGATTCACAAGAGGCTACCTGTTCTGGGAAGCTCTGGAACTGACACCACTCCTTGATTTCCATTTTGCATTAATTGTCTTGGTAATTCCCATCATATTAAGCATAAGGTGTGGGCTTGTCTGAGAGTCAGAAACTGATATGCAAACGCCATCCTAGATTTCTAAATTGTGAGCCTCTCAAATCTTATTTAAGAAATTTGTAAAGAAATCACTAGATTTGTAATCAGAAAGCTGGGCCAGCCTTGTGCCGGACCAAATAACCAATGTGCAATCTACATTGTTATGTTTTCATTAATTTAACAGGAATTCCTAAGCTTTATTGGGCAAGTAATTGTGTAAATTAAACAACAACAACAACAACAAGTTGCTGAAGAAATTAGGTAACTACAACATAGACATAAAATATTATTATTTATTTTTATTTTATTTAATTTTGCAGTCCTGGGGTTTGAACAGAGGTGCTTTGCCACTGAGTTACATCCCTAACCTTTTTATTTATTTATTTTTTATTTTGAGACAGGGTCTCATTAAATTTTTCAGTCTGGGTTTAAACTTGTAATCCTCTTCTCTTAGCCTCCCAAATAGCTGGAATTGTAGGTATATGCCATTGCACCTGGCATCAAATATTATTTCTATGTTAAATATGATATATTTAACCTAGTTTAGAAATAGAATTCAGAAGAATTTTTAGAGAAGAAAATGAATCTGGGACAATTTGATTCTATTCTTGTTAACATTTTGATATTTATCAATTTATCTTAAATCCTAACTTAGAATTAACAACCCTTCTTGATAGTTTGTCTCAACACTTAAATTTTACTAATGTCAAAATGACTAAGCACATTATTACAAAGAACTACTATTCTGGTTCTAATCTCTTATTTGAATTTTCACATGGAAACAGAGAAATACTTTATTATGTTTTTAAGACCCAGCTTGTTTCCAAAATATGTTGGGGATAATATATTTAGAAAAATCTCTACATGAGTCTAGTTATAAAATGTTTTAATCAGTAGAAGGAAGAATAAACAATCTACTGAGCCATTCAAGTCAAACGAGGTGATGAAGCAAGAGAAAAGAATTAGTGGTTTTTTTTAAATGTGATAAACTTTCTAGGAGCTTTCTAGATTTTCTACTTTCCTCTTTTTATTTCCTCTTTCCAGCATTTCTCAAGCTATAACTTGCCCAACTCTGACGCATTATAGTGGAGCTACACATCAGCAAGTGAGGGTCACCAGGAAGGGTGGCCTTCTGGGCGCAACCTGGACTTGGAGCCCTGCTCCGCTACAGACTAACTGTGTGACCTTACCTGAGTTATTTAACCTCTATGAGCATCAGCATGCAATCCAGGCACTAGGGGTGTGATTACCTCATACGGATACTATAAAGGTTGAATGAGGAGACGAAAGGAGAGGACAAGTTTTTATTTAATTTACTATTTTGTCTTGACAAACTAGAACTGAATCATATTTCAAATGAGAAACTTTGATGCAAATTTCAATCACTTTCTTAAAAAAGAGGGACTTATCCATCAAAGTTTCACACAAGACACACATGGATTAGAGAGACAAGGGATGACTGACTGGTCCTGGTGGGAGCCCTGGCAGGTAGGGGGACAGCTGCAGGAATGGCTCATCCCAGGGGGCTGCCCAGCCCCTCTCAGTTCTGGGAAGTCATTGTCACAAGAAAGTTTCCCCAGAGAGGATGAATGTCAGAGTCCTTGATGTGTTTATGGATTTTGGTAATTATAGGGTGCGGTATAAACTATGATGAAAGAAAGACAACTAGAAAGATGATTGTCCCTTTGAACACACACACACACACACACACACACACACACACACACCTTGGGAGTTTCCAAGCATTCACTTGCACACAGAACCTTAGGTCATGGAGGTGTGTCTGTGATTTATTTTCAAGTGGCAATAAATGGAGTGTATGTGTGTGTTTTGTACACCTGGAATTATCCCTGCATTCCTGCCCAGGTGGCTTTCCTGGCAGTGGGGGACCAACAAAAGGGAGCCCTTATTGTATTTCCAATTATGAATTTCCCAGCACAGAAAGTGCTTTTAAGGCAAAGCTGTGGTTATGTGCAGTGTTGCATGCATGTGCGGGGAGTGGGGGAGGCATTTGTAGGACCTGGGTGACAGTACTGACTCTCAAACATAAGCCACTTCTAGGAATGGAAACTTGAAAGAGCATTGTACATCTCAACTGGAGCCAACAGGAATATGTGTGCACGTGACATATCTTTGAATATGTATGACTTTTCCCACATGTGTGTGCCACGTGGTTATGCATACGGTGCACGTGAGTGAAGTGTATCATGACCCTGGAGGCCACCTATCTGGCTGCAATTCCTACTCCTGCCCTTTATAGTTGAATGGCAAAGGTCAATTTAATCTCTGCATTTCCTTTGTTAAAAGAAATAGCCTGCCTTATTGCCTTCCTTATAGGATCTCAGTGAGGATGACAAGATTAGTGCAGATAAAGTATTCAGAACACACCTGTTAGACAATAAGAACTAAATGAATGCTTTTGTTACTGCAGTTATTATCAATATTCCTATATAGAGTAACATAAAGCATCACTGCTCATCATAAAATTGTTCACTATATCTCAGAATTGCAACATAATTCACAGAATCTGGTGAAAAGTGAGATTGCAGGCCAGGTTAAAGCATTTCCAAGATGGACACAGGACAGCTTGGCACCATCATGGGCCCTTGTGGCTGCACAGGTCACATGACCTTGAAGTTCTCCCTGTCCTCCCTCATGTTAGTCCATGGAGGAAGAACAGAGCAGGAAACCCTACCCTATGCAGGGAACATCTGCCGACCTCACCCAAAATGCCACACCATCTTTTGGATTGTTTTTCCCATCTTTATTTTCCTTCTAGATTGAAGCAATGGAAGATCTTTATGTGGCGAACACCATCTTTGCCCTCAATTTCTTCAAGCATCTGGCAAAAGTGAGTCCCACCCAGAATGTCTTCTTCTCTCCATGGAGCATCTCCTCCACCATGGCCATGGTCTACCTGGGTTCCAGGGGCAACACTGAAGACCAGATAGCCAAGGTAAGTTGGCACTGAAGCTTCACATTAGGCCTGAGTGATTCCTGAACTGAATTGTAGAGTTCTTCTTGTTTTAAGCTCAGGTCATCAACCCTAAGAAGACAGAGATCGGGCGTGCTAACAAATCACCAGCTTTTACAACACAGATTCCTTAGACTTAAATGTACAAAGCAACCAGGAAACTCCTCAAGCGTAGATAGCAGAAGGCATATCAGAGTTTATTAGCTTTCAAGGCTGAAAATGTTAAGTGACATCTTTCATTTTAATTTCCACATTCATACTATTCAAAGTGAGTGTTTTGCACACATTCTCTCACTTGGTTTTAAGATAAATATCACCTTATAGATGACAACATTGGCAGTGTGAATGAAGAACCTCTCCCAAGGTCGCCCACAGTATTCTAACCCCCAGTTCGGGCTCCTTCCCGTTGCTCTCCCACTGTGGAGCAGCTGTTCCCCTTTCCTATGAAGAATTCCTAATGGCTTTAGGAGAATCACAGAGAGAAAAGAAATGCACCAGGAGAGTGGTCACCAAACTCACAGAGACACATAGGTAGACGTGGCTTCAGAGGACCTCATCATATCATCCAGCCTGGGAGCTCATGTCCACATCATGGGGCTTGGCATCATGAATGGCCAGTCTTCAAATTCAAGGTGGACAAGTGTGCAACAGCATTACTAGAGACTCTCTGTCAAGGCCTCTGCTTTCCTTCCCTGGTGAAAGGACACAGATCCAGGCAGGGGACCCTTTCTGCGGTGGCTGAGGTCTTAATTTGCTGAACTGCTTCAATTGCACATGATCATAGACTTAAGGGTTTCATTCAGCACTTTAAAATTCTCATGATCCTGTTTTTCCTAGACCAGTGAGCGATCTGGACGTGGTCATCATGTAATTAAAATTCCTTTCTGTTCGCATCCATGCTGACATTAAAATCAAATTGCTTTAAGTACACGCAGGCATTGTGCTTTCAGTCACACCAAAATGCCACCGGCTGGTTTCTGGATTCCCATGAGAAATGTACCTGAGAATTAATACATCCCTTTCAGGAACACGGTGACCCATTTAGGGTAGAGCACATTGGCCAATCCCACTGCAGGAGGAGAGGAAAGGACTTATCACTGTGCTTGTGGCAGTTTAAACATCAAGACTATGACAAAACCCTTGCTCAACTTGATACCAGCAGGATTTGGCAACATACCTTCCCCTTTATCTTCTTTCTCCTGGAAAAATAAAGAGAGTAAACTGCATTGAAAACCTTTAAAGACATCAGGGGTTTACGTTTTTGAATGTAAAGGAATCAGAAGCAACACATTTGAGGGCAAATGCTAAGTAGATGTTCCAGGTTGTTAAAGTAAAAAACTTGGTTTTGATACTAAAGGAAAAATGAATGCATTGGTCACTCTGGCCTCAAGACACCTTTTCTGTATATCAAGGTGCTTTCAGAACTTGGGACTGTGCAGATTTTATATAATCTTTTAATAACTTGGTTGCATGTGCAGATTTTCAAATTCTAATGCTTATTTACTTTCTAAATTATAAAAAAAATAAACCATGCAGTTCCTTGCTTGGATGAGGAAGCCATGGACTTCAGGGAGAGGCCCATAAGTGTTTGAGTCCTGGCTTTGTCACTTACTGCATATGTGCAGGCATGGAAACCCTTGGAGCTGCAGTTTTTTTCTTATATAAAATGGGAATGAAAATGTGTAACTTGTAAGACTGCTGAAAAGATTAGAGAGAACATGTGGACACCTAGCAGCAGTAGTTGTAACAATAGTTCCCACTGGTTACTGCCATAGCCCGAGAGCTCTCTAGGACCGTCTTCAAAATTCTATGAGGTAGTTGCTGTGATTATCACACTCATTTTGCAGATGAGGAAATTAGGGTAAGGAGAAACCTTCCAGTTGGGGACAGTAGCAGCTGGAAGAGGTGGCAGAGCTGTAATGAAGGAAACTCCTAGAGAGCAGAGGTCCATGTGAAATCAGGGTGCCAGTGAGGAATGTCTTTGCAGCTCTTAGGGTGAGGCCATGGACCAAGGATCTGTGCAGGCCAAGCTGCATCGGTGGGTCTCAGGGTGGCCCAGGGTCACCCCACATCCCCACTTCTGCAGGCACATTGTATGAGTGACTTTGCAGTGAATAAGGGTCAATTGTCCCGGAAGGGAGGGAACCAGAGAAGCCATTGTAAGAAACATCCTTCCCTTGTGTAGGGACAGAGTGGGACCTCTTCTTTTCAGAGAGTGTGGCAGGACCTATGACATATGCTGGGGGGGGGGCATTTTTAAGGTCCCTCAAGTGTTAACTTTGCCCTCCAGTCCAGGAATTCACCAGCTGGCCAGGCATGGCTGCCCTTCCTTATCAGCCAAGCCCCAGTCATGAGTCCATTTACAGGATCAGCTTCTTACCATGGGTCCCACAAGGAATTGCAGCAGGTCTTGAGGTGGGGACCCTACAGGTGCTGAGACTGACAGGCTGGACAAGTGTCAGTGCTGTGGGGAGGGGAGGTTGCTTCTTAGAGGCTGGTCTTTACCCGCCAGCTTCACTGTGTGATCTCAACTGCCCACTTGCACTATAGATCCATCTTGTGGTCAGATCCTTGTAATCTGTCCCCCCGCCTGGACTGTAATCTCTCTGTGTACATATGATTTATGTTAATATTTTGGATGATCCCTGTTTACTACCGAGGATCTGCTTTTATGCTTAAGCTTCTTTTGACTCTTAGTTTTTTAAAGATAAGAGAGAGAATGATATGAGAGAGACAAAAAGTTCTGAGTTAGTTGTATTATTTTCTTTAAAATACTGGCACTTTTTCAAGACAATTTATGGGCTGGGTGATAATTTATGTAAGTTAGGGAATGGGTTATAAATTGTCTCATAATAACAAACATCTTCTAAAATGACCAGTGTGTGAATTAATACAACCGCCTCAGGTGGTTTCCTGTAAGGGAAATTAAATTGCGGACCCTTCCGTGTCACATAGAAGGGGTATTTGGTGGCTCCCCATACACAAGGCAGGGAGCCAGAGATACTTGAGTCCAGCAGGAGACCGTCACCATTCTCCCTGTTTCTGATTGCAGGTGCTTCAGTTTGACAAAGTTGGAAACTACAGTATCGCGTCAGGGGCCCCGCAGAATCTCACTGGTTGTGACTTCATGCAGCAGATACAGAAGGGAAATTATCCTGATGCCATTTTGCAGGTAACTGACTCATTTCTTCATATTTCTTTTGAATTCTATTTCTAGGAACTTTTTTTTCAAAATCACAGTATTAGGCTGGGAAGGAACCTAGGACAGTTTCCTCCAGCCACAGAGAGAAAAGGAAGACTCAGAGTCATGAAGTAAATTTCCCAAGATCAACTAATAACCAAGGGCAGAGCCAGGGCAGAATCCACACTCATGACTTTAGACCAAGGCAGTTTCTCAATTCTACCATAACCCTCTACCATTAGATATTTATTTTTAAACTACTCTTTACTATAGACACCTACAATACATATGCGTGGGTGGAAATTTCCAGAGGAGAGAGGGTGTGGGGGTGTGACAAATAATTGAGCAATGGTGAAGGCCATTCCCAGTTAGTGTGTGAGAGGCTACTGACTCTCAGAGATCTGTCTGTCTGTCTGTCTATCTATCTGTCTGTCATCTGTTCTCAATACTCCATTTCCTTAAAGGTCATCAGCTGTCAGGCTACACTCTAGGAACTGGGTAGAGATGTGCTCCTGTTGGTAACCAGCTTCCATGCTTATGCTCATGAGACAGATTACGGGGAGGTGTCTCATAGCTTTCTTCCTGAACATGGTGATGCTCCACCCATCCATCCATCACACAGGACATGGTGGGCTAGAGGAGGTGGAGAAGGTGCCTATAACCTGGAGCTTACACTGAGTGTCCTGTAATACCTGGAAGTCCATCTGGGGGGCTCCTTCTCTGCTCCATCTCGGCTGCTGCTGTGACTGAGCCCCGTGTCTGTCACAGTGCTTACAAGCTTTCTGATTGTAGGTGCTTACAAGTTTTGGGTTGTGCACTGGAATTCCCGTTCACTTTTGTGGTCTTCTAAAACCCAGATTTTCCACTGTGTAGGTCACCCTGTAAAATGGGTACCTATAGAAGCCAAGTGAACCGTGTTAGATCATTTCTAAGGTAACATGTGCCCCCTAGCTTTATCGACAGCTTCACAATTAACAAACGTGACAAATAAAAATTGTAGACATTCTAGTTATGCTATGGTGTGATTTGATCTCCCTGTACATTGTGAGATGATTATCACAGTCAAATTTACACACCACCACAACTAGTTATCGTGTGTGTATGGGGGGAGTGAGAACATTTAAAATATACTCTCTTCACAAACTGCAAGGAAGCAATATGGTATTTTTAACTATAATCAGCATGCCATACTTTAAATCCTCAGAACTTATTCATCTTTTAAATATAATGAAAATTTCTTACAGAACCTGAAGTTTAGAAACTCAAAAGAAATCTACTTTTCTTGGAGGTTATTGGTGACTCTTGGTTGAATCCAATCTATAAAAAGGGTAAACTTGAAACAAATTAAGTTTTATCTCATTGGCTTTAATGAACCACATCTTATCAAAACCACTTCCTCAGAGATTCTTCTAAAGGACCAAAAAGATATATGCATGATTACAGTGTTTTATTACTATGTTGAGAAAAGCTACCATTGCTTAAGAAATATCTTGCTTGCCAGTCCTCTTTTATAAAAAGAAAATCCCACTCTTCTGTTTAAGGCGCAAGTGAGGGACAAAGTCCACTCATCCTTCCACTCCATCAGCTCAGACATCAACTCAACCACAGGGGATTACTTATTGGAAAGTGTCAGTAAGCTGTTTGGCGAGAAGTCTGCAAGATTCAAGGAAGTAAGTGAAGCCTTTGACTGAGATGACTGGGGTCCCGAACCAGCAGCAGGGCCTCTGTCCAGGGGCCTGTCTACAGTTCATGAAGAGTCAGGATTCCATGCAGCCTCCTTGAGGCTGGCCTAATATCTCCCAGTCCCTCCTGTTTCCTCTGTCAGAGTTTTCCTCTTCCTATCACAAATGTCCCTGTTGCAGAGTACTAATCAGGAGGATGAAGCCAACTTTTTCCAGAGTCACTGTTCCCCACATGAAACCTCTCTGCTTTTGTTTATTGTCTATTATGTGAATAATGCAAGAGAGTAGACAGAGTTTGTGCTGGAACGTGAGGAGGGGGTTACGGAGAACTTGTAATCTGTTCTATGTCCTCCTTCAGCACCACTCCTGTGAAGTTCCATCCCAACTCCTCCCCCAGGCCTCCCAGGCTTGACAGGAAACCCATAATTTAAAATCACACCCTGGCTTGTTCATGATATATTCCATGTAATCTTTGGCATTTTCTTGCATTAAAGGAATACATGCAACTCTGTAAGAAATATTACTCAACAGAACCCCAGGCAGTAGACTTCCTGGAATGTGCAGAAGAAGCCAGAAAAAAGATTAATTCCTGGGTCAAGACTCAGACGAAAGGTAACACACCGAAATATTTTCTTTTTTCCAGGTTGGTCTTTTAAAATCATCCTTGAACTTATGCTTCACTCCCTTAAAAATTGTCCAACTTAAATGATTTTTGTTAAATAAGTTTATTCATGTTTAGCTCAATGATGTTTTAAGAGGAAAAGATGAGACTCAATAATAGAAGACATGTCCAGTACTTAAATGTTCTGCTTTTAGATATTATCAGAGTATAATATCTAAAAATTTCAAACAGGAAATATTAGAATTGAAATAATTGTGGTCTGTGCTCTCTGTGCACATAAACAAAGATAAAAAAGACTTGCCCCTAAGCTTAGTATGAGCCTATGAAGAACACTGACCACGGAGCAGGGAAGAGTCATGAAATTCTTTTCACTCTTTCTTCTTTCCCTATGCAAAGCCAGTACATTGTCAAGTTCATTGGTTTTCTAAGTCACCTGTAGCATTTTAACTCCAGTCCATGATTCTTCTCATAGGCATCCCCTTTCCTTTGCATTTTTTACAAGGACTCAAACTTGATTAAATCATTCATTCTTTATTATTGAATGAATTTGTTAAGTCAATAAATATTTATGTGTCACATATTATATGCCAGGCAGACAGTGTACAGAGATGAGGATAAAAATGGTCAACCTAGCCATCATCGACCTGTAGTCTAACACAGCAGTCGTGAGGTTAAATGGCACAATGCCTTTGAGTGGTGGGGAGACTTCAGAACAGGTGCTCGTTACAGAGACTGCTCCTCACACTGTGTTTTTAAAGATCAAGCCAGAGGCCATCGTTTCTAAGAACCCTCTCTGGCTCACTCCTTTGCAGCCTTCTCAACATTATCAGAAGACTTTTCATTTTTAGCCCAATTAGAGCAGGTGGTACAGACTGTTTCACAACGGATTTTGAATGCTTCTTCCAGCCTTCGAGCCTCTTCGAGATGCTTCTTTCTTCTCATCCCTTACATCAGTATTCCTCCTACTTTATGCCCACCACAACTTAAAAACATGTTTTGGAAAACCCGTTCAACTTTCAGATCCAAAGACTGTCTTGAGCAGGTCTAAAGGGACTCAGTGGCAAGCTGTAGGTGACCACTGTTATATTCACTGAGCCCCTTTCACTTCCTTCTGGGTTCAATAACTGTCAGAAAACCATGAAACATTGAGCAAACAGTATAAAGAGAAGTGAAAATCTCCTTTCCAAATTTGACAGTAATTTTGTACTTGAAATGCATTATTCTTTCATTTTCTCTTGGATTTCACAAATATTCTGAGCTTCAAGTAAATTTAGAGGAAAAAAATTGAGCATGAAGATCAACATCTCCGCAGAATTTGACAAATGGGGACACTCAGTGTGACAGATACTTACTTGAAAGTTCCAAGAAATCCTCTTCTATGTTGAAGGCTCTCGATTACAAACCCTAACCCCATGTTATGTTTCCTGTAGGCAGAATCCCAAACCTGTTACCTGAAGGCTCTGTAGATGCGGAGACCAGGATGGTCCTGGTGAATGCAGTCTACTTCAAAGGAAAGTGGAAAATTCCATTTGAGAAGAAACTCAACGGGCTTTATCCTTTCCGCGTGAACATGGTATGAGACAACAGGATGCACTTTTCTAATCACATACTTTAGGGCTTTAGATAAGACAAAGATGGAAAAATCAGACACAACTCATTGATTCTCCTCCATGACAAGTTGGTTACAACTCATGTGTGTCAGACACTGACTTTTCCAAGTTACTGAGCTTCATTCAATAATTTCTTAGGAGGCAATATCCGTAGTGGTGAGGACCAGGGATTTTCCAGTCACACATGCTGGAAAGAGTCAAATGCTGGCTCTCCCACTTACCAGCTATGACCTCACTGATCTTTTATGTACCTAGTTTTAACCTATAAAACTAGGATAACATAATATCAATTTTAAAGGTTGTTGTAAGTATTTAATGAGACTTTACAGAGTGGTAGGTACTGAACAAACAGTAATTCTTTTTTCTTTTTCTTTTGGTACTGAGGATTGAACCACCAGGGACTTTAATACCGAGCTATATCTCCAGCCCTTTTTATTTTATTTTGATTATTTTGAGACAGGGTCTCACTAAATTGCTTAGTGCTTCACTAAGTTGCTGAGGCTGGCCTAAAACTTGCAATCCTCTTGCCTCAGCTTCTTGAGTCGATGGGATTACAGATGTGCACTACCATGCCCAGCAAACAGTACTTTATTAGTATTATTAGGTATTCTTGTTATGATCATTATTGTTTCTTACCTTACTGAATAAAAACTTATCTTGAAAAAGCTAATCAGAATACCCACTCTAAGTGTATACAAATAATTAAAGTACATTGTTGGTGGGACTGCAAATTGGTGCAGCCAATTTGGAAAGCAGTATGGAGATTTCTTGGAAAGCTGGGAATGGAGCCACCATTTGACCCAGCTATTCCCCTTCTCGGTCTATTCCCTAAAGACCTAAAAAGAGCATGCTACAGGGACACTGCTACATCGATGTTCATAGCAGCACAATTCACAATAGCAAGACTGTGGAACCAACCTAGATGCCCTTCAATAGACGAATGGATAAAAAAAATGTGGCATTTATACACAATGGAGTATTACTCTGCATTAAAAAATGACAAAATCATAGAATTTACAGGGAAATGGATGGCATTAGAGCAGATTATGCTAAGTGAAGCTAGCCAATCCCTAAAAAACAAATGCCAAATGTCTTCTTTGATATAAGGAGAGTAACTAAGAACAGAGTAGGGTCGAAGAGCATGAGAAGAAGATTAACATTAAACAGGGATGAGAGGTGGGAGGGAAAGGGAGAGAGAAGGGAAATTGCATGGAAATGGAAGGAGACCCTCAGAGTTATACAAAAGTACATACAAGAGGAAGTGAGGGGAAAGGGAAAAATAATACAAGGGGGACAAATGAATGTCAGTAGAGGGGGCAGAGAGAGAAGAGGGGAGGGGAGGGGAGGGGAGGGGGGATAGTAGAGGATAGGAAAGGCAGCAGAACACAACAGACACTAGTATGGCAATATGTAAATCAATGGATGTGTAACTGATGTGATTCTGCAATCTGTATATGGGGTAAAAATGGGAGCTCATAACCCACTTGAATCAAAGTGTGAAATATGATATATCAAGAACTATGTGTTTTGAACAACCAACAATAAAAAATTAAAAAAAAATAAACTTCATTTCTTCGACACTAGAGGAGGGTTCATTCTCTTTTAGGTTTGTTTGTAAATGGCATTTTAGGATTCACCTTCACACTTCACTTTTGAATACTTTCAGACTCAGCACGTACCTGTACAGATGATGCACTTGCACGAGAAGCTGAATATTGGATACATAGCGGACCTGAAGGCTCAGATTCTGGAACTCCCATATGATGGGGATGTCAGCATGTTCCTGTTGCTTCCAGATGAAGTCGCCAATGAGTCCACTGGCCTAGAGTTGGTGAGGCAGTACAGCATCAACCATGCTGAAACTTCTGAGGCTGAACCTACATAGTGTGAGATAAAAAGTAGAAAATCTACACATAAAAATGATTTGCAGTTTCTCCCAGAAATACGTGAATCAATTGATAGTCCACGTGGCATGTCTCAAAATTTCACTCAAAGCCTTCATCATATGTTATACATGTTACTTTCTTGAAGAATTTTGACCAATCTCTTAAATTTTTACATTCCCCACAAGGTGGGAAGTCACAGATTTTAACATTGGACTTACTCAGCGGGTCTTTTTGTTTGTTTTGTTCTGTTTTGCAGCTGGAAAGTGAAATAACTTATGACACACTCAACAAGTGGACCAGCAAAGACACAATGGCTGAAGATGACGTGGAGGTCTTCATTCCTCAGTTCAAACTGGAAGAGCGCTACAAGCTCAAGTCCATTCTGAGAAGCATGGGCATGGAGGATGCCTTCAACAAGGGCCAGGCCAATTTCTCAGGAATGTCCGAGGGGAATGACCTGTACCTTTCTGAGGTGTTCCATCAAGCCACCGTGGATGTCAATGAGGAGGGCACTGAAGCAGCAGCTGGCACTGGGGCCATTATGACGGGGAGGACTGGTCACGGTGGCCCACAGTTTGTGGCAGATCATCCTTTCCTTTTCTTTATCATGCACAAAATAACCAAGAGCATCCTGTTTTTTGGCAGATTCTCCTCACCTTCTAATTGAAAATTTCTGTTTCCGCACAGGATTTTGTAGCCTGAGCTATCAGC
Organism: Marmota marmota marmota; assembly: GCF_001458135.2. Taxonomy (NCBI): domain Eukaryota; kingdom Metazoa; phylum Chordata; class Mammalia; order Rodentia; family Sciuridae; genus Marmota; species Marmota marmota. Next base: position 6,531,925 of record NW_025999990.1, on the reverse strand, counting down.
TTCAGAATTGCTATGTCAAATGCCAAAAATTTAGAGACTTTTTCTTAATATTTCTGTTCTTCTGAACAACTTCTGCTGCACACTGAATACAAACTCAGAGATAATTACACAACTGTCAATCATAACATGACAACTCTATTCATCATTTGATCTCCTAAAATGAGATGATATACATTTAGTTCTTCCCTGTGGTTAGTTTATATCATAGCGGTAGCTTTTTCTGTTATTTATTATTTTATATAATAGTGTTTTTTTAATTATTATTCAGTCTATTTAATATAACTGATAAAGTTACAGAAGCAAGGGGTCAGTCTATCTAAAGAAATGCATTCACTTGTTTTTACAATGAAGGATAAGTTTGTGTCCCTACCATGCTCTTCCATAAAAATATCTGGGAGAAATCATTGAACAAAAGGCAGATGGTGGCTGGGGTTGTGGCTCAGTGGTAGAGTGCTTGCCTTGCACATGTGAGGCACTGGGTTTGATCCGCAGCATCACATAAAAATAAATAAAGATATTGTGCCGATGTGTACCTAAAAAGTATTTTTTTAAAAAGGCAGATGTTTGTTATGCACATTTCTAGCATTATGTATCACATATGTGTGTGCAGCTCATGTAAAATTACAAACATGCAATAAATCAACATGTTTACGCTCAATTATTCACTTGTTGTCCTTCCAATAGGTCTGCAGATCATAAGACCTTGCATACCTTGCATGTCACTCAGCATTCCACTACTGTGACAGAGTACTTGTTGGTCACAACTCGGTAATCAACTTTAAAAGGGAAAGGTTTATTTGAGCTCACAGTTTCAGAGGCTCTAGTTCATGGCTAGTGGCCATGTTGCTTTTGGCCTGTGGTAAGGCAGTGCCTTAGGGCGGGGAGCATGTGGTGAAGTAAAGGTGCTCAGTTCAAGCCAGGGCATGTAGCTCAATGGTAGAGCACCTGCCTAGTACACACAAGGCCCTGGGTTCCATCCTCAGCACCACAAAACAAAAATGTTGCATAGTCAGGGTGCCAAAGAAAAAGGAGAAAACAGCATCCCATAACACCCTTTGAGCACATCCCCTCAATCACCTAAAACCTCCCACTAGACTCCATCTTTTAAAGGCTTCCACTGCCGAGGTGGTTTTCAGTAGCACTAAGCTGAGCACCAAGCCTTTAACCACATGGGCCTTTGGGGAACACTCCAGATCTAAACTATAGCACCTCGATGCCCAGGAGTTGAGCATCATGACTCCTTTGCAGGAACCCTGAAGGAATAGGCAGGATAAAGGAGCTGAGGGCATAACCACCCATCTTGCAGAGAGACCCAGCGTTGAGGGTGAGGGAGATGGGGTCCTGTGAAACATGCTTTAGAGCTTCTCACAGCAGCAAAAAGCAGAGCAAGTGAGACGAACAGTCTGGGTGAAAGTCCTTTGGTGGCACCAGTGCCTAATCTCAGTGACACTAGGGACAATCACCAGGTCCAATGCTCCAGACACAGAATCAAGGTCACAGTCATTGAGCTGAGAGTTGAGAGCAGAGGAGATGGACTGGGTGTAAGAGCAGGAGGGAGACACAAGGGACTCCTTCTGAGGGCGCTTCTCTGGAGCAGCACTGAATGCTGCTGAGGTCAAGGGCAGAGCAGGACATAATTCAAGACCTAAGAACTAAGCAAATCACAGGTTTGGGGCATCTGACTGGCAGCAGAGCCTGGCTGCAGAAGTGGGCTGGATCCTGGAAGTGTATTCCAGGCTCCACTCCCTGTGATGTTGACCCTGAGGCATGGTGGCTAAGGAAGGAGTCTTGGGACTTTGACAATCTGCATCCAAATCCCAGTTCTAACCTTCGAGGACTCTAACTGTGGGTCAAGTAGGTTATTTTTTATTTCACTTTGTTTTTCTTTCACTGTAATGTTTTTCATTCAGTTGCTATGAACTCATAATTAAATAAGTGCATACGTATTATGCAATTAAAATAGACATGACATGTAGTGTTTAACAAATGTTAAATGCATATTTAATAAATAATGATCATGATAATTGTTGCTTTTATAAGTATGTGTACCTTGTCAGATACATTCATTGAATTCCAGAAAGCTGTTCAATAAATTGTTTTTTGGTCCTGGGATTCAACCCAAGGGTCCCACTAATTTGCTTAGGGCTTTGCTAAGTTGCTGAGGCTGGCTTTGAACATGCTATCCTCATGCCTCAGCCTCCCAAGTTGCTCAATTAATTTTTTAAAGCTTGACTTGTACATTCTTAAAAATTTAGGGTATATATATATATATATATATATATATATATATACACATCTGGAGTGTGAACTCAGGGATGCTCTATAACTGAGCTACATCCATTATTATTATTATTATTATTATTATTATTATTATTATTATTTATTTTGAGACAAGGTCTTGCTAAGGCTGGCCTTTAACTTGTGATCCTCCTGCCTCAGCTTCCCAAGACATTGGAATTACACCAGTTTGTTACTATATCTGGCTTCTCCTATATACTTTTTGTATCCATTTTTCTATGTATTTTAATAATTCATTCAGCAAAGTGGTAGGTACTTGCTTCCCGAATAGTTTTGGTGAGTGTTAAAAGATCTTTCACTACCACTACTGAGGACAGAATCCAAGCACTGGATTCGAGGTTCAAAGCACTCCAGCACTTTGGGGATATGATCTCATAAACTTTTGGCTCTCGAGGTATTGATGGGAAAGTTTATGTCAAGGTAGTTCTTGCACCTTGTACTTCTTATAATGCCCTTTATGGTTCTTGTTTTCCTTTCTATATTTTTAGTATTTAGTTGCATTAAGATTTATCGTTTTTAACTGAAGTAGTATTGCTTTGCTTTTTAAGTTGTCCTGTTCATCTCACCAGCGGATTTTGCATCTGTAGACCTGACTCTTGCTCCAGTACTCAGAAGCCTTCAGCCAGGGCTATGGACTCAATGCTTGCACTCCCAATGCTCAAAATTCACATATTGAAACTCTAATCCCCGTAACATGATGATGTGTGAAGAAAGGGGCCTTTGGCAGGTGATTAGAGTTAGGCTAGGGCATTAGGGTGAAGTCCTGCGATGCCACTGATGCCCTCACTCGGAGATGAATGGATCAGAGCCTTTTCCCTGCCCTGTGAGGATATACAAGAAAGGCAGCCACCTGCAGCCAGGGGGAGGGCCTCCGCCAGCATCAGCAATGCTGACATTGAGGCTTCCAGCCTTTGCGGCTGAATAAATAAGAATAAATTTATTTGGCAAGAAGACGGCTGGAGTTCCTTATGTGACACGGATGTATGGATATGGATTCTACCTGATCAGTCAAGAAACTGTTCCCATCTTCTTAAAGTCACAGACTGAGTGTGGAAGGCGACAGACAGGCAGGACACCGAAGATAGCAGGAAACAGTTTTATTTGGCTGCAGTCAGGTTCAGAGGGTCTAGCTTTCACTATAATCAATCAATCCCCCGGAGCCTTGAGTTCAGGCAGTTTCAGAAGTTCATACCCAGCATGTAAGCGGAGGGACTCAGAAGTTCACAGTCTGCAGAAGTTCACACAAAAAGCAGTTTGTTTGTTTTATTCCTCTGGGCAAGTTTTAACCCTTCAAGGACAGCACCTGAGAAGGGGAGAGCTTCTTCTCCCCTTTCTTCCCTCCCCTGCCAGCTGTTACCAGGGGACCCAATTAGTAACCTCTGCTCTTATCTTTGAAATGTAAACATCTCTGTGAGGCTTGGGCAGAGGCCAGAGGCTAGTTAAGAGAATCTGTGTTTCTTATCACACCCTGCATCTGCAGATGTTTCCCTTGAAAACCTTTACAAATTGTAAAGTATATATGTATATTACACACACACACACACACACACACACAGGATAGTTCATAGATGTTTATGAAAAAAATAGTAAAGCGGTGTTCGGCACCTGGAGTGCTGATCTCTTTCAGGTCTGTGGCCAAATTTATTGATTGTAAGAAAGACCAACGGGAAATAAGAAGTGTAACTTTACTGAACTCTTTTGTGTTTTGTATTGAGACTCTTTTGCTGATAGTCCTAAGATCAGTTATGGTGAAGATTTTTGGAGAAGCTTAATTAAGATTTTCTGTGGAGGAAAGGGTGCCACTACATAAGTTTTACTCGTTTTCCCCCAAACCTTTTCTAGATTTGATTAAACCCCTATTTATAGAAATACTGCTTGTTAGAGTCTGTAAACAAGTCAAGATGGCAGCCTGGCATTTTGCGAGAGGGAGTGGTTTGTGAAGTAATGCCAGCGAGCCATTTAGTGTGGGGATTCCTTATTGGTTGACTGCTGTATCTAGTTTATGTTAATTAGATAAGCTGTGTGGAATGTATATATACCCCTCAGACCTACAATAAACGGCTCCCACTCCTGCTGTATCAATCTACACAAGTTGCTCGTCACCCCCGGGTTATTTTGCTGCAGCCGGACTGCAGCAATTGCTTATATCAAGAAGATCATGCATGTGTGAGAACATGATCCCATGGGAGAACAGATGCTTGCTGGTAAGCTGCCCAGCGGTATTCAGTTATAGCAACCTGCACAGACCAAGACAGCTGTCAACAACTCCACCGCCACTGCCCATTCTGGCTGTCCTCTTCTCCCATAGAATGATTTGATGCACCTGGAACTCTTTTCTCTTTCTAAAGTTTTTTGAATACCTTATAAATCCACACTGTCCAATGCATCGATACCATAAAAACGTTAGACCCAATCTCTCCTTCCCCCCTATTTCTCATCCACTTAGTTCTCTCTCTTTCCCTACCAGCAACACACTGCAATGCCACCAATACAACTGAACAGAGGATCTGATCACCTGTTTCTCTTTTTCCGCCCCCTAACAGACAACGAGATAACTCTGAACACGACACAGGCAGTATTTCCATAAATAGGGATATTTATAGACAAGAGTGGGGAAAGAATCTAGAATGGGTTTGGGGAAAATGCAAGTAAAACTTAGTGCGTGACTTTAAGGAGAGGAACAGTTTCTTGGCTGATTAGGCAGAATCCACAGTGATGCCTTGAGTGTCAGTCACCCCAGGACTCCAGCAGTCTCCTGGCTGAGCAGCCATGGAGCTCAGGCCACTCTTCTGAGCTGCTGTGGTCAAAGCAAACCGCCCTTCCATCTGGAGCCTCCACAGGACACTTCCAGCTAAGAATAGCCCTGGGGCCACCCATGCATGCTCATATCTGCCCGCCCTGAGCCAAGCAGACATCCTGAATTTCCTACCACAGGTTTCATGCCCCTGAGTAACACTCCACCGTGGGCTCCACGCCAACTTTCAAATAGCAAACTTGGAGCCCTTTACCGGAAGGTGTGCGTGCTCCTGTGAAGAGAAAAAAGGAAAGAGCATCTCAAACAGAGAGCGTGCTCCTCTGGATCTCTCCTCCTGTTCCTGTCCTCTCCTGCTTCTCCTCACAATTCCTCCTGCACATGCGCATGAAACAACGGGCCTGTTGTTTTTCCCTTGTAGTAAATACACACACGCCATCACTGCCCACAACACTGATACAACCCCCCTGTTGCTGCTGGTGGGGGGCACTGACACCCCACTCACTGGTGTCACCCTTGGGTTCCACACCAACCCCTCAAATACAGAGAAATTTCCCAAGTGCCCACCATATACTGTTCTAAGAACAACTTTAACACATTGACCAGGAAACAATTTGTGAATGAGAGTTTCTCTTTCATTACTCATAGCAATTCCAGTAATCTGAAGGCTTCTGTTTTCATTTTTATTTTCTAAGTCTACCAGGGGAAACCATGTTAACTGTCCTTATTTGGCAGGCGTCGCAGGGGATTAAGCAAGAAATTCTGTCAGGACTCAGGCCTCTACATGCAGACCACATGGAAAATGTGGGTAATTAAATAATGCAGGCAAGGCCTCAACTGTCTCTTTGTCCTTTTATTTAAGCTTCCTGCTAAGATAAGCCCAAAAGAAAGAGCGAATCAAAGGGTGGGGTTCCAAAGAAGGAGGTGCAACAATTTTTTTAAAAAAAAATTTCTTCAGTTAAAAGTTCCCTAATTCTTCAGCCACAATCTCTTACTAAAGGAACAACTTGCCAATTCCGCTCTGGCAGAAGAAAATAAGGTACTGTAAATATTTCTGTGATTAAAAATGTTTATATGTGTTTTTCTTCTTTGTCATAGAGCTTAGATAACTAAGGATATAGACTATCTTGCCCCCCCCTTTAAAAAAATCCAGAAATAATTAATTAGGCTCCATCCCCTAAGATTTTTTTCTGTACAAGTCAAAGAGTCTTAAACTTGGGCTGGTTCAGTTTCTCTTCCTATTAGTCCTCCTTTATCACCCAATCTCTCTTACCTTTAAAATCTTAAAGGCAATAAGCTGCATTGGTTATAAAAAAAAAAAAAAAAAAAAAAAAAAAAAAATTGGGGAGTTGGGGGATGCAGTTTTGGCTCTGTGTTAGTTAACTGTGCATCCTCAGCCAGCTCATTAGCCTCTTTGGTCATGAGTTTCTTAGTGAATAAATGGAAATATGTTAGGAACTTTAAAGTTCTTTCTAACTCTGATATGTTAGAAGTCTGTCTATCTATGATGAGACATTTTTATGAATGACACTATTTTCTTACTGTCTTATTTTTCTTCAATGTGTGTGTGTGTGTGTGCGCGCGCACGTGCGTGTGCACCGAATGCATGTAGTCAATTTATAGCTCCTGAAGACTATAAAAGAACTATTCATTTTGAAAATTATTTCTGGTAAAATCTAATCACAAAATCATGCACCTTTCAGAAAGTGCTTTTGACTGTCGAATTAGATGTTTGGCTTATTATTTCCTAAATTTCTTAAAAGAAGCAGGGGTAGTTGTCCTTGTCTGTTCCGGATTAGCCTTGATACATGATTGAGGTTATTGGTAAGGATAAAGATAACTGGAGATAAACTTTTCATAAGTAGTTGGCTCTTTCTTTAGAGAGCCTTATTGTTGTCAGGAATTTGTTGGAGGTGAATGACTAGAAAAACCATAAATTGTAGGTAGAATGATAAAAATCCCAGGCCCTAAAATATTACTTTCTCTCCCCTTCATGGCGAACGTTGTTGTTTGGCCACAAAGCCAAATGTTTTCCATGTTAATGTAATTCATGAATTTTAAAAAGATAAAGCTTACTATCTTGGCAGTAGCCAAAACCTCATTTGAATGAATATACTCTTAAAGGAAGTAGAGAAGTTATTTCTAAGATGGCATTTTGTTTGTCAAGAAAAAGTAAGGCAAGTTTCCAATATTTTAGGAGGGTGTAGAAATACAACAAATCTAGAGGGTGTGTATGTGTGTGAGTTTCTTTTAGAATCATATTCTTTGGCCTGTGATCATCAGGAGCCTTGGGAATCGCTGGAAGCCACACCTAGGGCGTGATCCAGAGGCTGGGAAGCTGTTTGGTTAAGTGAAAGCGTCTCTGGGAGGGATCAACAGTGTCATTGTTAACTCCAGGTCACAAAACCAAAACTCTAATAAACCTCACCCTTGATTCCATTACTTGACCATACAGAAGGCTGGCAAGTTCTTGTTCTAGTTTCTCAGAGAGCCAGGAAACTGTCATGGCAGGACCAAATTCCACACATCACTGATGCAAGTGGGCATTCCTAGACCTAGGAATCTGAGTTATTTTTAGAGAAATTATTTGTTCATAAATTGGCAGTAGATTGAACTTTGCTATGTCTTTGATAGAGATTGCTTTAAATTTTTAATTTTAATTTAATCTTAAAATATCAGGGTTATTGAGGTGAAATTTTGTAGTTGAATGTAATACCAAAAAGTTTAAAAAAAAATAGGAGTCCCTTATTCAAGGACAGTAGTGAGAAGAAAAGCAAGTTAGTCTTACTTTCTCACTTCTCTAAGCATTTTTCACTTAATTGTGCCTGATTTCCAGTTTCAGTAAATAAAATCATGGCTAAAGCCCAAACACTGAACATTGATTTATTTTTTATTTTTTTTATCTCTTTTTTTTTATTAGTTGTTCAAAACATTACAAAGCTCTGAACATTGCATTTATAAGTACCTGTTTTGTGCAAGGTCCTGGACAAGGTGCTGTTGGATGTACAAGGCTGTATATGAAGAAGATTTTATTCCCATGGTAGTTGGAAAGATTAGTTATAAATACACCAATGGTGCTGCTATAAATGTCAATTAATCAAGTGGAAAAAACTATGCTCTGAGACTTAGCTGTGAAGTGATCAGAATCAGTTAATAATGATGCATGTTAGCACCAAAATTCAAGGCAAGTCTCTGGACTTCATTGTTTTAATATATAAAATAATAATCTGGATTAGAATTTCACTAAAATTCATTCAGCTCTAGTGAATATAGGTATACACATACATATATGGAAGAATATACTTATAAAGGTTAAATAAATGAGAAGGATTTAACATTAGAATGTTCTCTATCTTTTGCTTTATTTTTCTTAGGGCTTCTCAATGGACTCTCTAGCAACATCCATCAACCAGTTTGCCCTGGAATTTAGCAAAAAGCTAGCTGAATCTGCTGAGGGTAAAAATATCTTCTTCTCTCCCTGGGGCATCTCAACCTCATTGGCCATGGTGTATTCGGGCACCAGAGGTTCCACTGAAGCCCAGATGGCCCAGGTGAGTGGGAAAGGTCAGTGGTCCCCCTAATGCCCTTAAATTACATGCTTTCTTTGTATTTTTACTTTTCTTCTGAAAACCCAATAACCCTCATTTTATAACACTATTGTCCAAATTAAGAGATACACTTAAAAAAAATCTCAGAACACAAAATGAAGCCCAGTGAAGGAAATCATTTTGAAAATTATTGCTAGAAAAACCATTAAAAAAAACTGTGTCCTTTGGCAAAATGAAATGGAGAAATGATGAGGTTATCAATTTTAGTTCAACACAAAACCAATTTCATTTTGATGACTAAAAGGATTTAAGAAATGATGAGTCAAACTTTCGATAATAGAACTATTCAGCATGCGTTTACTCTCAGAAGAGTTTTTTACACACACACACACACACACACACACACAAAGAATCATTCTGTTCCTCATGCCTTGTTGGCTGTTTCTTTAATTACTGGTTGTCTAAATGAATTTAAAGAGCCCAACAACAACATTAAAGTAAGAAAACAATATTAATGTACAAAAAAACGATTGTTTTACTGTAAGCATCTGTAGAGCATATACATGTATGTATATACATATGTCCAGCCATAGATAGCAAAATACCTGTTCATGTGTGTATACAATCACATATATATGAATAAACACATAAATAAATATGAGTATGTCTTTATAAATATGTCAATAAATAAGTGTATTTTGTTACTAAAAATTAAAAAATAAGTTCAGCCTTAAATATTACAATAATCAAAAGGACAAATGATAGAATTCTTCTCAAAGTGGTTTTCTCTGTGCCTACTGTGGAAGTGGGTACAGCCAGTCGTGTGTTCTGTGTACCTGGCCTAGGATCCCCCTGACTCTTGTAGCTCACAAGATATTGTGTGGTTTGAAAACAACCACAACGACGACAGGAGCACCTTGGCTCACCTCTAGGTAATGACTGGTTTCCTGGTTAGAAAGGATTAAGTGACAGGCTTATTCTCAAGTGAATTCCAACTTGGGGACATTTCATGTAAGTACATCTCTGTGTGCTACTTGTCCTTGCTTTAGATATTAATAGCCTCATTTGCAAATGAGCCTGATTAATTGGCCCTGCACATTTTTTCTAAGGTAGGTGCTCCTTGTTCTGTTACTATGTGTCAGTGTGATCCTCCAAAAGATACTCTTTATTTCTTACTGTGAGCTGGGCCCAGGATGTGGGCAATGGAATTATCTTTTGCCTTCTGTTCTCTATTGTATAATTTGGGGGAAACAGGGATGGCCATATCCTTCCTGTTAACTTTCAAAGGAAATGTTGGGGTGAATGCAAAGTTTATGTCTCTGTATCTTAAGATGTGTTAGACAATGAGAAATGAAGCATTTATCTAGAAAAAATAACTAAAATCCCTGAATTTTCAAGATAATTTTGGCAATGATGGCTTTTGCTTACATTATTGAAGTAGTGGTCTCAATTTAACACCTAGCCTGCTTTCTTTTTCTATTTTTGTATTTTAGTTGTCTATCCATTATACGTGTTGACGATCTATTGAACGTATTATACGTTAGATATTAGACATATTGTGATAATTTTATACATGTCAACAATGTGTGATGGGCAAATCAGCATAATTAGTACTTTCCTCTCCTTAAGCATTTATTGTTTCTTTCTGTTAGAAAGCTTGGAACTACTGTCTTCTAGTTATTTTTAAAATGTGTAATAAATTTCTGTGAACCAGCATCCCTGGACTATGCTTCAAAACACTAAAATTTCTACTTCCATTCTAACCAGGTGTTGGCAGTTATGCAACCTCCCCACTCTCCCACCCCCATCTAAGCCTCTAATCACCCTCGTTCTGCTAAGGACAGAGCAGAAACCAACTCCATCTCAGTTTCTCCTGCTGACCCTCACAATTTGTATCACTTGTGACAACACCAGGTGCATGGGGTTTTCCCCTACACACCAAGCAGTCAGTGTGGCAGTGAAGGCCAGCTGCACGTGGTCTCATCTAATTCAATTCCTACATTGTATCTGGAGACAGTCTCCGATCACACAGGTTGAAGGCTTAGTCCCCAAGACTGCCTCCTCCACCCCAATTCAGATGTGGGTTCTGGCTGCTGCCCTACACTTCTGACCATCCGGCTATGAATCTGCATTCCCACACCCCCTCCTTGGGGTTCTCTTAATTTGCCAGAGTGGCTTTCAGAACTCAAATAAACACGTCTATTGGTTTATCGTAAAGGATATTACAAAGGGTACAGGGCAAGATGTGGCGCCAGGGCACAAGGCTTCCACACCTCGCCCAGTGCCCCACCCTCCAGGAACCTCCTCATGGTCAGCTGTCAGAAGTCTCCCACCCCTGTCCTGTCTTTGGGTTTGTAGTGGAAACCTCATCCTGCAGGCATGGCCGCGGTGTGGACAGCTTGTAGAAATGCTATTGGACAAGGAGTGTGATCCACTGCTCATGGATGGAGGGGAGCCCAGCCAGGCTGGCTGCTGAGATTCCTTCTGTAGGGACAGGGGACCCCTTTGATTGGGGTCAGGATCTGCTAGGCAAGGTAGACCAGAGAATTTCTTTATGGACAGCTCAAAGACAGAGAGGTGAAGGGAGGTTAGAGTGTGTTTTTGGTTTCTGTGATTCATCTGCAGGAAGAGGAGTTCTGGTTTCTGTGGCCTGCCTGGGGGAGAAAAGGCAGCGGGTGAAAGGAGGGCAGGGGAAGGTCAATGGGAAAGAGCTTCTCTTTCTGAGGCAGCTTCTGAAGCCAAAAGTGCCCCAGCAGTATTTTAGTCACTTGGAAATTACATGGACTGTGGCAGCAGTGAGCCAGGAACGGTGGACAAAAGCAGAATGAATCTATTGTAGTATCACATCTAATCTCCCTTCTCTGACACTGACCTTGTTAGCTAACTTGCTCATATGAGTGCCTCACTTATTTCACTTACAATGTTCCACATCGCTGTCTGTGTTGTTGCAATGAAGTTTTGCTTTCTTTTATGGCTGAATAATATTCCATTGTGTATATAGAATATTGCATGTGCACAATGTAATATTTCCCATTCAGGTGTTGGTGGGAACCTTTTCAGACTCCATACCTTGACACCTAGTCTTATATTCGAAACAACCATAGATACAAGTGACATATGGAAAAGGACAGAATTTCTTTTTCTTTTCTTTTTTTTTGGGGGGGGGGTACTGGGGATTAAACTCAGAGGCACTTTACCACTGAGCCACATCCCCAGCCCTTTTTATTTTTTATTTTGAGACAGGATCTCATCAAGTGGCTTAGTGCCTCACTAAGTTGCTGAGGCTACCCTGGAACTTGCAGTCCTCCTTCCTCAGCCTCCCAAGCCACTGGAATTACAGGTGTGCACCATAGTGCCCAGCTTAAAAGGAGATGATTTTACCTCAGGCTAATCCCATCATCATCCCAAATTTCCTATAAAAACATTAAAATTGAAAGACTAGCAACATAAATTAGATTTTAACAATTTAGTTAAAAGCAGCCTTTTACTTATTATATTAGTTTAATTAACACATTATTAAAGTTAAATGAAGGCCTCCTTGTTCAACCATTTATATGTTCTGCATTTATGAGACTGACAGACTCATATTTACAATGTTTATTCCATATGTTTATTCATATGCAAATTGTACTCACTTGTCTTTTTATTGGTATTACAGGTACTCCAATTTAACAGACACCAGGACAGCAAATCTTGTCCTGAAAGTGAAAAAAAGAGGAAAATGGTATTTATTATATTTTACTATCCATTTAACAGTTGGGTGGAAAGAACTTTTAGAACATGTATTTTAGTAGTTGATTTAAGCAACCTTTCATGGGTAACCTTTCTTAGACACTTGGTAAAATTATAGAAATGCTCTTCAGGAAAGAAAATATTGCACTTTTCAGAAGAGTCTCTTATCTCATCTATTTTTTTATTTCTCTTGAAAATTCTCTATTTTTGAACTTGCTCTTGCCTGCCTTTGCAAATGAATGTGCAGAAAGGAATAAATATGTTCCATAGACAATATAATGTTCGCTGTGATAACGTTGAAGAAGACATTTTGGTCTATGTTAGAATTAATTTCAGCTTTTGTTTGTAATACACCAAATCATTTTAATTAGCTATAGGTTGAACACATATATGTAGCTCTGGTTCAACATTTTTTAAACTCCTTTTCTTTTAAAGGAATTCACATCCAGCAAGGCTGAAGGAATATGCTCTGACTTCCAGGCACTTTCTGCAGAAATCGTCAAATCCAGCCATTCCTATATACTTAAAACAGCCAACAGAATATATGGGCATAAGTCATATCCATTTAACAATGTAAGTGCAAACGGCTTATTTTAAGTTAACGGGAAAGAAAGAGCCATGTGAACCCAGTTAGCCCATTAATTCCAAAGAGGCATCCAGGAGTAAAAAGTTCCACATTTCTCTAGAGATCCCAGGGACAATCTTAATGTGGTCAATACTTTCTGGTAAACCATTATCTAGACCAAGCACTTAGCATCTAGTTGTAAAGGAAACCAATAATAGGTCTCAAACCAGGTGCTTGATCAGGGTTTTATAAGCTGAAAAAAGGGTGTAGCCCAAGAAGTGAGAGTAGGGAGTAATTTTCACATCAGGACTTTAGAGAGACGCTGGGGATATGGAACATGCAACAATGCCAACTTACCCCTGCGCTAATGATTGAATCTTCATCAGTTCACTGCCTTGTCCTGTGAACTCAGAGTGGGGCAGGCAGTCATGTGCCTCTCTTGGTCTGTCCCTCACTTCATTGGCACAGATCAGAAAGGAACAGGAGGACCCAGGCATTGAACCCAAAGGGCAAGGAAGTTAGAGAGGGCAGCAATCAGGTAAAATAAATGCTATTTTGTGGTTTCCAGCAGTGCTATCCCTGTCCATATCGGGGGGGGGGGCGGATTCTGGGGAGTTCAGGACTTTGTATTTGTTATTACAAAGGGCACAAAACCAGCCAAATAGGGTCTTAAAGACAGTTTCACTAATGGTAGGCTTATGAGCTCCTGTTTGATTCTGAAGTAGGTGAGATGACTGAGCTCAGTGGGCACTTGGGAAACAAGGGGACATGGACATACAAAGATCTTTTTACGTGTCCACACCTCTGAGTTAAGACAGGGAGTGGTGCTTCTTGAAGAGTCAAGTTTTCTTTTTGCTAGATTAAAAATTCTGCAAAACTTGGCCTTCATAATCTCAAACCATTTCCCATAAACAGAATTAACTTGCTATTTTTATTCCTTCAAGCCCTCTATGAAGGTATACCACAACTATACACAGTAATGAATTATGCTCCCAAGGCAGGGGGACCCATTGTGCTGACTGCCACCAGATGAAAGGACAAGGCCTGACCTGTTCCCTTGGAATGCTGGGTGAAACCTTTAACCACCTTACAAATCAGATTTCAGGGCAGAAGATATTTTCCTCAGGGACCATCCTAATTCCCAGGGCTTTAGAGTTCACTGAAGGCAGGTGCCAGACTCAGGGAGCTAACTGTGATTGTGTCCCTGACACAGAAAGCCAAGCTCAACTCCCAGTACCCTTGGCCGAGGGGGTCACTCCTGAGATTTATAGCCTCCTCCCTTTCCGTCTTATCCTCATGTCCCAGTATGAATAAAAATGGAACCAAAGAAGTTGTGGAAGACCCAGCACAGTGGGAGGCAGATCTTCCCCCCACACCTGGAGTTTTGCATGACTAGTGGGTTTAAAGAGGGATGTGTTGAGATTTTGACCAAACTGCGAGTGAGGAAAGAGAGATGGGAGGGATGGGGTAGGAGTTTACCATTGTTCATCTCTGCAGTCTTATTTATTTATTTTTTTAATAATCTAAATAGATTTGATTTCTCAATTTTGAGCAAACTCTACAAAAGAAGATTTTACCTATGTCTTTCAGAAATATTTAGAAGATATGAAAATGTATTTTGATGCAGAACCACAGTCTGTTAACTTTGTGGACGCTTCTGATCAAGTCAGAAAGGAGATCAACTCTTGGGTGGAAAGCAGGACTGAAGGTACACTGTCACCAAGGGGCTGGGTGCAGGGTTCTCCCAGCATCACTGCATAATTGAATTTGTGCCTTGTGTAACTGTGTGTATCTCTCTTTTTTTTAACATATATTTTTTAGTTGTAGGTGGACACACAATATCTTTATTTTATTTTAATGTGGATGCTGAGGATCGAACCCAAGGCCTCAGGCATGCTAGTTAAGTGCTCTACCATTGAACCACAACCCCAGCTCCTAAATGGAACTATAGACATAGTGTAAATATTCAAAGCTTCTATATGTGTTTATTCCCATACTCTTTAGATTTTCAACTTTCCCAGTAAGTCCCAACTGAAACCCAGAATCCCAATCACTACTGTACCCAGTGGACAAGAGAAGGATCACAGCCCACTAATTCCAAAGAGGCATCCGGGTTTTAAAAGCAGGAAAGCGCAAAGAAGGAAATGTGAAATGCTGCTGTAGTTGTGGATTTTAAATAAATAATAACTAACAAATAACAAAAATGGGGCATTAAATATGCTACATTATCTTAAGTAGTTTTCAAAATAAGGTGGTGTGTTAGAGTATGGGCTGAGAGGTGATCTGGAGGCAAGATGTCCAGGTGCAGTTGGCCAGCCCCCCTCTGAAGGCACCAGCAAGGCACTTTCTCATGGTCTCCTGGCTTGTGCTGGTTGCTGGCAATCCTTGCCATTCCTGGTGTGCCCATGTATCACTGCAGCCTGTGCCTCTGTTAGAACATGGCTGTGTGTGTGTGTGTGTGTGTGTGTGTGTGTGTGTGTTTCTGTCTGTCTATCTCTCTCTTTTTCTCTTCTTTCTGGTACTGGAGATTGACCCTAAGTGTGGCCTACCACTGAGTTACATCCCTGATACTTTCTTTTGTTTTCTATTTCAAGGCAGGGTCTCCCTAAGTTGCCCAGCCTTTTCTCAAACTTTGGATCCCTCTGCCTAGGCCTCTCTAGCAGTTGGGATCACAGGTGTGTGCCACCAGTACTGGCTCTGTGTGTCTTTTGTGACTCTATCTTCAAATGGTGTTCTCCTCTTTTTACATCTATATATCAATTTCCATTTATTAATAAGGATACCAGCCATTGGATTGGGGCTTACCCTAATCCAGTAGAATTTCTTCTTAACTTGATTAAATGTGCAAAGACTATTTCCAAATAAGGCCACATTCTTAGGTACCAAGGGATAAAAACTTGACTGGTTCTTTGGCAGGAGTAAGGGAGACAAAATTAAACCTACAACAGTGTGATATTCTTGCAAAAATGCGTAACTGAATATTATCTTGAGGAAACAAACAAACCCAAACTTGAGAATTCTGGGACATTTTACAAACATGGCAAGTATTTTTCAAAGAGTGCCAGGTCATGGAACAATGAATGAATGAGGACTTGTTACAGATTAAAGGAGATGAAGAAATCACAATCAAATGTAATGGAAGATCTTGATTGACTTATGGCCCAGAAATTAAAGGATTTTATAGGAACAGTTGATAAAATTTGAATATGACCTGTTAATAGTACTGTAGCGATAGGAACTTACTGGTTTGTGTCATTGGTAGAAATAAAATGCTATTTTTTAGGAATATTTTGCAGTCATCATTTTTACCAATGTGGCACATACCAGGATGTAACAATTCCACTTTTTAGTTACTTATTTTTAGAAGATAAGAAAAAATTAATTTTTTTGTGTAAGAGTAAACTCAACACGTGGACATACTTTATTAATTTTGCTTTTCAGTTAATTCTCCTTGCTTACCATATTACCTGCAAATAATAATTTTGTCTGTTCTTTTTACACAATCATATCTTATTTAGTTTTCTTACTTTATGACATGAGTTACCATTTTGATAAAAATATTAAATAATGGTACTCATAACAGACTATGAATACTACTAGTATTTTTTTGGTAAGCATAATTATGAAAGTGTTTTGGAGAAAAATATTCTTTTTCATATTAAGGAAGTACTCATTCTTTTTAATGTACAATGACATAATTTAAAAATTAGAAATAGTTGATGAAAATAGATCAAAAGTATTTTTATATCCATCAAGATGATTTTTCTCCTATCACCCATTAGAACAATGGCCTCAGTTTGTTTGGGCTGCTATGATAAAATACCATTGCCTGGGAAATGTGTAGATTGTAGAAATCATTTCTTACACTTCTGGAGGCTGGCAGGTTCAGAATCAAGACGCCTGGGTCTGTTGGGAGCTTACTCTTTCCTTCTAAGAGGACACCTTCCTGCTGTGTCCTCCTGTGTAGAGGGACAAGCAGATCCCTGGATTCCACTCACAGGAATGCTAATCTATCCTGGGGGTAGAGCCCCCATGACCTAATTACTCCCCAGGACCCCATCTCTACAGTGTTGGGTTAAGTATTATGTTCCAATATATGAGTTTCGGAGGAACACAAATATTCACACCACAACAATAATGCATTATACTAATAGATTTCTTGATGTATGTTTCTTACATTCTGACATAATATATATTTATTTTCTAAATTTAACTTGAATTTTTTTGTTTATATTCACAAGAGAAATTGGTTTATAGATGGCAATTTTGTGCTTCCTTGGTTGTGTCTTCATACTGGGGATGTGCTAGCTTGATATAAGTAATCAGAGGGCTTTTCATTTTTATGTGGTGAAACTGTAATAGTCAGAGCTTTATCAGTAATTTGAAAGTTTAAAATAAGTTTAAAAGAATCCATCTTTTTAAATGTCTGGGATGTACTCCCTGTTTTTAAAGGAGGTTTTCAAATTCTCTAAGAAGTAGTCACTTGATTGTTCTGATGTTTATGAGGCGTGTGTGTGTGTGTGTGTGTGTGTGTGTGTCCTTTCCCCTTGGTTTTCTACTAATTCTTGCATTTTCTGTTAATATGAAAATTCATCCATATCACCTTTTTAAATGAAGTACTATAAGCTATATTTTAAAAAATCACTTCCATGTCTGTATTTGGACTGTTGAGAAGATTTTGAATAGTTTCTGTTTCTGGGGGAAGCCAAATCAGGTTCTATCTCCATTTATCAAACATGTTGACTTTATAACGCACCTCTAAACCTGATCTTGTGCATTTTTAATAAATCTTTCAAGGTGCTTTAGTGGAGAGTTTGGACAGAATGTATCAGGGGCTGCCTGTCAAAGATCACTTTAAACAATGGCTAGATCAATCTAATATGCACAATTGCAGAAAGCAATATTTTAGGGGCAGGGGGAGACACTGTCACAATCTTTCAGATTTAATCAGAGAAGTTCACAGTGTGTGACTACAAACAGGTGTGAGAGAGAAGAAGCATTTCTGTCTTCTCAAAATAGAGGTACAAATCAACTTGTATTAGAGGGAAGTTTTGTAATTGAAATGCAAATTTATTCTTAATATGAAATAATACTTATTGGCTACTCAGCATATTATTTCTTCAGTGTTTCCCTGTTTTCTCATAGCTACTCTAAACAGAAATAGTACTTAAATTCCTGAATTGACCTGTTTCTGGAAAATCTGAAATAAGAACTTTGAAAGAAAATTTTATGAGTCTAGAAAGATGGAAGTCTGGTTTTATAATTAAAATAGACACATTTCCACTAGCCATTTGAAATGTGTCCTTTTACTCTTGCAGGAAAAATTCTGAATCTCCTACCGGATGACTCTGTGGACTCCCTGACCAGGATGGTCCTGGTGAACGCCCTTTACTTTAAAGGAATCTGGGAACATCAATTTCAAGTGCAAAATACCACAGAAAAGCCTTTCAGAATAAACAAGGTGAGAATTTGAACTTGTGAAAGATCAGCTTGAATTGTCATGTGGCTTTGTAACATGACCCTATTTTAAATTTGCTCTTCTTTCTGACTATATATTCCTCTAAACTAGGACTCTTACTAGGGAAGGGATGGCTGGGCAAAGCTCTTAGTTCTCTCTCACACAGAAATTCCCCTGTCACTGTTTTTCTCTGACCATGCACATATTTTATCATTTGGTCCCATGAGCTGGGTAGGGTGTGTTTTATAGTTATTTCTCAGTTGAGAAATACAAGGTGGCCAAGGGACTGGAGGCATGAATGAGTGGGAAGGAGTTCAGAACCAGAACCTAAGACCCTTCACTACAAGTTCTGTTCTTATTCTACTAAACCAATGCTATCTCCTACCCCATTCTTACCCTTCCATAAGTAAAAGCAGTTAAAATGCTAGATCTCATTTCATTAAGGTTTCTTTCTAATAGACTTGTCCCTATTACAAACAACAGGAACTCACTTCAGAAAACTGACAAAGTACTTTAGATGCACAACTTTAAAGAAGGAGAGCTTCATTGTAGCTCTTGGTTTCAGTCCATGGTCACTTTTCCTGTCATTTTGGGCCTGTGATGAGCCAGGACATCATGGAGAGGGTGTGTAATGGATCTTACCACTTACAGCCAGAAAAGAAAGAGAGAGAAGCAACTAGGATGGCAGTACCCCCTTCAAGGGCATGCCCAAGGACCTAGGTTCCTTTCCCTAGGCCCTAACTCCCAATGGTCCCACCCTCTCCTAAGAGCAACAGTGACTGAAGATCAACACATGATCTTTGGGAGCTATTTAAGATGCAGTGATACTAGAAAGGAATGAGGCTGGGTCCTTGGATATGAGTGGAAATAACATCTCAAATGTCAGGATTTTTTTCTCAAGTTTTTCAACTCCGTACTTCTGTCAGTCTTCTCTCGGGCCAAAGTGTAACTTTCTCTGCTTTTTGATCCACAGTAGCCATAATGGCTACCTACAGCCTTCTCATTTCTAGAGACAGGCTGATGCAACCCATCTGAATTTTTAGGAAGGGAACTGCTGGCCAAGGTTGGTTCCAGTTGTGCAGGCCAGGGTGGTCTTATCACACAAACAGTGCTGCTGAGGACCTCCCGCTGCAACTGTGTTGATGTGTGCAGCAGGGATCCTCTATGGATGGGGCAGGCAGAACACACAGCGCAACAGGCTAATGAGAAATGAGCTGAGTAGTTACTTGAGTTGGAATACTTGGTTACAAGTGATAGAAAAGCATTTTAAACTAGCTCCAACAAAATGGGAATTAGATTATGTCCCTAAGAGGAAGTGGGCAGTCCAATGGGTGGGGTCTGTAGAGTCTCAAAGGTAATCTTAGTTGTCTCTCTCTCACCTTCTCCTTCTGCCCTCACCTCTTCTTCCTGCCTCACCCTCATTCTGTTATACTGAAGATGGAGTCTATGTAATTGACCAGGGAATGTAGCTGCTTCATTCTTAACCTTCTAGTTCCACTCTCCTATTAGAAATGGAAAGTCCTAGCTGTTGGTTCTAACAGCTTGATACCATAAGGATTCTGGTGGGGGGGTCAGACTTGTGCTCACCTGGAAACAGGCACAGTATCCTGGGGTGCTCCCAATAAGTGGCCCTGGTCACATGGCCATCAGCTTAGCATAAGGGTGGTACCTTGGGATTGACCTCAGCTCTATGCAGAATGGATAAATAACATGTGTGTACAACATCTGGATTGCAGAAGGTTTTGTTTTGCAATTGACTTTTATTTTAAAATGCTTTATTTTTAGAGCATTTTTTAAAAATTTAGAAAAATTTTTTTCAGAAAGTACCAAGTTCCCATATCCGGCCCTTTAACACAGGTAAACTTTGCAGTATTATTAATATCCTGCGTGGTACATTTGTTATAACTGGTTAGCTCATCTTGACAGCTTAGTATTAACTCTCTGGAGCTGATAATATTTCCGGTTCACTCTTGATGTTGTATTGTTCTGTCATTTTGAGAAATGAATAATGTCACATAGCCACCACTGTAGAATCGATCAGAAGACTTTCACCACTCTCTAAATGCCCTGTGCTCCACCTGCTCATTCCTTCCACCCAGGCCCTGGCAACCATTGGTCATTTTACTGTTTCCACAGTTTTGACTTCTCTAGCCTTTTCAGGCCAGCTCATTTCCCTTAACAATATGCACTTAGGGACCCTGCATGTATTTTTACATCTTGATAGATCCTTTTGCTTTATTGCTAAATAATTTTCTATTGTGAAGATGTGTCAGAGTTTGTTTAACCATTCAGTTATTGAAGCATGTCTATTTCCTACTAGTTTGGGGTAATAATGAATAACATTGAGATAAACACTCGTGTGCAAGTTTTGTGTGGACACAAGTTTTAAACATATTTGAGTGAAGAGCGAGAAGCACAATTGCTGGATTATATGATAAGGCAATGTTGATCTTAGTCAGACACTGCCAAATTGTCTTCCAAAGTGGCTCTTCCATTTTACATTCCCACCAGCAATGAATGGAACATATCTTTGTCAGCCTGCAGTATTGTTATTGTTTGGATTTTTGCCATTCTAATAGTTGCTTTAACTTGCAGTACTCTAATGAAATATGACTGAGCATTTTTTCATAAGCTAGAATTGCCCATTCATATCTTCTGCCAATGTTTAAAACTGGATTATTTATTTTATTTTTGTTGAGTTTTAAGAATTCTTTGATATTTTAACGCCAGTCCTTTGTTAGATACATCTTACACATGTTTTCTCTCAGTCTATTGCTTGACTTTCCTTCTTAGTGCATTTCAACTTTTATGATACTTTCTCAAATGTTTGCATGTGAAATATATCTTCTTCAGTTTCTGGATCATTGACAGTTACATAGTTAAAATTATATATTGTTCAAAATATTTTGTAGAATCCACCTTACTATGACCTATAGAGATTTCTGGAATAGTGTTAGAAATGGAACTTTCCTTCCCATTCACCTCTTACCAGTGATACTGTTCAGAATTTCCAAAAAATAAGGTCTGGATAACTTTATTTGGTATTTACCAGAGCATGATCAGTTTCACCAATGTCCTAGACAGCTGGGAACCAATGGTGATCAAGAATTAAGAACTTGGTGGAACATCTCTTCAATGACTTTGCTACCTATTTTTTTATATATATATATAGACTACAAGCAAACCAGTGCAAATGATGTTTATGAAAGAGAAGCTTCAAGTTTTTCGTATTGAAAATCCACAAGCCACAGGCCTTCAACTTGACTACAAGGGCTCTGACCTCAGCCTGCTTGTGCTACTGCCTGATGATGACAGCGCACTGAAGCAGGTAAACGTGTCCCTCTCTCCGAGGTGAAGATGGCACCTGCGTTCACCCTTGTCTTCCAGGGAGAAACTAAGGACTCAGCCTCCCTGCTTCTTAACTCCTGAACAGGAAGGCAATCAGCCAACTTGCCTTGAGCTCTCTGTACTTTACCTTAACAGTATCATTTAAACTTTGCAAAGCTCTATAAAGTTGATATTACTATTACTTGGAGAGGTTAGGGAATCCATAGACACCTCTAACATGGGCTGGTTACACAAAGATACACATGTATAACAGAGATAGATTCTCTTTGCCAGGTACAGAGCTGTATGGACTGATCATAGGAATCTTTCAGTCTAGGTCTCCTGGTAGAAACTGTGTAATTCAAGGTGTGTGTGTGTGTGTTTGTGTGGGTGGGTGTGTGTGAATGTGTGTTGTTGAGGATGACGGGCCTCATACATGCTATGCTAAGCAGGTTCTCTATCATTGATCTATACCCCCTCCCCAAGATTAATTGTTCTAATCACTTTTGTGTGTGCATGTGTGTGTGTGGTATGTTCTACAACTTTTTTTTTTTAACATTTTTTTTCTAAGTCAAAACTTTCACGAAAAAAAAACCCTGTATTGGTGCTATTTTCAGATATTATTTAAGCTGTTTATTAACCAGATTTCTATTAGGCTGGTTGTAATTTTGGCCAGACCATGTTCCTGAGCAGTTATATGCCTAATAGAATGAACACTGGTGTCTCGTGCAGTAAATGGCTTTTCCTTGCACTGGGCCTTTCATCTGTGCCAGACTCTTAGTTGTAAGTTTCCATAGCCCTACTGGTATGTAGAAATGATTTCCAAATTATTTCATAAATGTGTGAAACTAAAAAGAATGGTAAAAGACCAGTGTGGACCAGTACCCATGAGTCTCACAGCCTAAGATAAGTTTCTCTTCTTAGGTGTGCAGGGTCCCAAGCTGAAGATACTGTCATGTTATTAATATGCATCATATATAAATATGTCACTAACAGCCAGTGAATGCTTGGGTATAGGAAACTCTCAAAGTAGCAAGAGTGTGTGCTTTTGAAACAAACATGTCATTTAAAGATTCAAACATATACATATATGAACACACATGCATATGTACATATACATTCATATGTACACATTCATTTATTTATTATTTAAAAATTCAGAATATAAAGAGGATAAAATTACCCTCATATTTAATATTGAAAAAAACTATTCCTAAGATTTAGGAGCTTTCATTTTTAAATTTTTCTTTTATGGCATAGTTTATAGTTATTGGGTTTATATTATTGTGATTTTTAGAGTATAGAAATTTTATTTTGCCCCAGATTTTGGTTTCAAAGAATTCTCTCCCTTGTTGACTTACAAAACAAAAGGTTCTGCAGGTCCACCCCACAAGGCTATCATTACACAACCAAAAGGATTTACAGCTGTGTGCGTTTGTTACCCTGGGTGAAGGGAGTGATTGAAATTCATCTGTGGGATCCCTAGGGGTCGCTTTTCACCATTTCCCTCTCCTGACTGTTCGTTGGTTCTGATCCGCAGCTGGAAAAGGTGGTCACCTCTGAGAAGCTGAAAGAGTGGACCAGTGAAGACATGATGGAATTGTGTGAAGTGCAGCTGCATCTGCCCAAGTTCAAGCTGGAGGAGAGTTATGATCTCAAGTCCACTCTGAGCAGCATGGGGATGACAGATGCCTTTAGCCAGAGCAAAGCAGATTTCTCAGGAATGTCTTCAGAGAGAAACCTGTTTCTGTCCAATGTTTTCCACAAGGCTTTTGTGGAAATAAATGAACAAGGGTCAGAGGCTGCAGCTGGCACTGGGAGTGAGGTGGCTTTTCGAAGAAGATTCCCCTCCATTGAATTCAATGCAGACCACCCATTCCTCTTCTTCATCAGGCACAACAAAACCAATAGCATTCTCTTTTACGGAAGATTCTGTTCCCCCTAAACCCTGTGTCTCTCATCTAATATTAGACTATCTTATGGTGTGAAAAATGCACCATATGATAGAAAACACAGTTATCATGAAAATAAGTGTAGTCTACACCTCTTTTCACTTTTAAATAATGATCTTGTCATTTCTGTATAGCTAGAGATAATGAAGCTTTTTATTTTTACCACACAAGCAGCAGTTTGTCTTAATGTGACTTTGATTTACCTTGCAGAAATGCTATGTTATTCCATCTAATAATTCACAGTTCTTGAGCTACCTGATCATTGTATTAATGTCAATTGCATTTCACATTCATTGATTAGTGTAGAAAATATTTATAAATGCAACATGATATTGAAAAATAAGACATTTTCAAGAATATCATTTGATGACTTAAAAATCCAACATAAAATTAGCTCTCCCTATCTGTTATTTTAAAAAATACTTATATGGACATTAGTGAGAAATCTAGTGAAATGCAAGTGAAATCCATGATTTATTTAGTAGCAGTGTACCAATCTTGATGTCTTAGTTTTGACAAATGTACCTTGATAATATAAGATGTTAACATTAGGGGAAATTGTATTGGGGGTGTATGGGAATCCTATTATTTTTGCAATTATTCTATGAATCTAAAATTATTCAAAAATAAAAATTTGTTTAAAAATAATTATGTGTAAAAATTCAGTCACACTTGCAGCCTTAATTTTAAAATTATTATGAGCTAGAAGAGTAAATTTCTCATTTATATAAATAGGTGTTATGTCATTTATAACATCATATTTTAATAAAACTAAAATTTCCTTAAAATTGGATGTGATTTTACAATTTATTTTATGCCTTATTATCTTCTAATACGAACTTGTTTATTGGTGGTCTCATCAATTATTGTTCTAATTTTAGAGACCAATTTTTGCCATTCAGGTTTGCTTTTTTCCTATTTATCTAATAAAATGTAAAACTGGATCTCATGAAAAGCATACCAATTAGTATAAAATCTATATCCTGAATGGAATCTTGGTCCTGTGTTATAGGATACAAGAATAGTTCTATGCTTTAGCCCAAAAAAAAAAAAAAAAAAAAAAAAGATACAAACTTGTATCATACCTTTATGAAACATTTTGCTTTTATCCATAATATCCTACATTTACTAGCAGTGAAAGCAATCCCCTGTGTTTGCGTTCCAGTAAATTAAAAGCTGATAAATGTTATATATCACTGTGAACTAGTAAGTAGCGAGTTAATTATGTGTTTGGATATCAAGTCAGATCAAAGGAAGACCCGCCTACCACTACTCTCAGAGGTTGACAATCAGAAAATAACAAAAGCAACATATTTTAAACAAGCAGCAATAACAGGAAAATGTTGATCCTAGAAACTTCAGTAAGATTCACTCAGGCAGTCATTCAATCAAAAAGTGTTCATTGATCAGCTTCGTAACAGAAACAGAACCTGCTGTTCCCCTGTGAGCAAGGAGCTCTCACACTCTAATGGGGAAAAAAGTGAAAGTTAGTGAAAAGAATGTTTGTAAAATAAATTGTAATATTCTTGGAGGTGTGTGTGTGTGTGTGTGTGTGTGTGTGTGTGTTGTTTAAACGAAGAAGCTTTAAGTAGTGGGATTTGCTGTTACACGTTCTTCTCCTTCAGTGTAAATGTTGATAGCCTGTCTTTTAGAAGAATCGCGGACCTTCAGGATCAGCAGGTAATTATCTCTACACACCTCATTTCTTACCACGCAAAACCAGCGTCGGAGAGGAGTCTCAGTTCTCTCGGAGCATTATTTATTTATTGTGAAGGACTTCTTTTATAGGTGGTATGCCCATTGAAGTACAATACAGACGTGTGCACATGTGCACATGTTAATGCACAGAAAGTCCTCTGGCGGAGAAAGGAAACGACCCCACTCTTTAATTCTTATAACTTGACATTACTCGATTTTTGTTATATTGGCACGCATCGCTCTTTTATTTCTGTAATATAATGTCTGAGAAATGTCTTCTGAGCTGGGCTTGGAGTGGAATGGAAAAGGCACCAGAGCAGAATTACAAACTGCAAGGAGTGACGTCACCAGAAGGGCGGAGTAGAAGCCTTCGCTCAGCTCCCCTGCCTGCGATCGGAACCGCCCCGGGAAAACCAATCACAACTATCCAGTGGCAAAATCACCAGCTGGTATAACCCTGAATTTAAAATAAAGGCTGTGACATTTCGTGGGGTCGCGCAGCAGAGGAAATCTTTGAGCTGACGACAAGGAAAACGCGCACCTCTGACTGTAATCCACCAGTTCGAGCTGACCCAGAGGCAGGAAGTCCCCCAGCCCCGGGGCACCCGGTCGCAGTTTCTAGACTGGGAAAAGTGAGATCATTGAGGGTCCTCGCCTTAGTTCATCCGAAGCGTGGCTAGTGCTGGTAGGACTGCCAGGCCAGCCAAGGACAAAATGTGGAAGTGGGGCTGCTGGTCCCCTAGGTCCCCTAGAGAAACATAAAATTTGAGAGGCTTCGTAATAACCAGCCACACTGCAAGAGGCACTCCACTGCCCCACTGCCGGCCTTCCCACGACCTGGGTGAGTCCTTAAGGTCCTCTTCAGGCCCATTTAATTGGAGCATCCAAAGTTAAAAATAGTTGCAAGCCCTGCAGCAACCTGGTCTTGGGGCGCCATCTCGTGTCATAAAAGAGGCATTAACTCTGAGTTAAGGGAATCCTACATTCTGCACAAAACCACTGGACAGACTTAACTTTAAAAACACAGACACAAACCAGGCTGGACGGTGAAGATTGAAACAAACAAACAAACAAAAAACCCCAACTTCTTCAACAACGCAAAGCCATAAAGGGGCATACAAATATTCTCACCAGATGAAGACAGAAG
Organism: Marmota marmota marmota; assembly: GCF_001458135.2. Taxonomy (NCBI): domain Eukaryota; kingdom Metazoa; phylum Chordata; class Mammalia; order Rodentia; family Sciuridae; genus Marmota; species Marmota marmota. Next base: position 6,505,448 of record NW_025999990.1, on the reverse strand, counting down.
ACCTTGCAGACCAAGAATTCAAAATGACTAGAGGAAACTCAGCAAACTCCAGGACACAGAAAAGCAATTCAAAAATTTATCAAAGAAATTTATCAAAGAGATTAAAATAATTTAAAATGAAACAGGAATTCTGGAGCTGAAAATTTAGAGTGAATGAACTTACTTTAACAATATAGGATATTTGGGACAACGTTGAAAGAGTCTAGAGGTCTTTTGGAGGTCAAAAGGGACTTGAAAACAACAAAAGGGTGAAATGTTTATTTTATGAAACAATAGCACAAAAAAGTTTAAACCTCAAGAGAGATCAAGTATCTAGGTACCGTGTGCTAGTCATCTTTGCATCACTTTAACAAGATAATTAACTTACAAAGAAAAGGGGTTTATTTTGGCTGGTAGTTTTGGACCTGTAGTGGCACAACATGGCAGAAAATGTGTCAGGAAAAAAAAAAAAACTGCTCCCTTCATGGCTGGGAAGTGAAAGAGGAAGAAGAAAGGTTCCGGGTCCCTCTGTACCTTCAAAGGCACATCCTCAGTGACTTGAAGACTCTTCACTAGGCCCCACCTTAAGTTTCCATCACCTCCCAACAGTGCCAGTCTAGAATCAACCTTTAACACATGGCCTTTGGGGACATTCCAGATCCAAACTACAACATGCAGGAAGATTAAAGTACACCAAACAGCTTCAACACAAATAGCACTACCTTAAAAATTACTATTGAAATATTAAAAGTAAGAGAAAAAAAGAGGTTCTCAAGGCAACAGTAGGGGAAAAAAATGCAAATAATACATACAGGTTGCCCAATGCACTTTACACCAGACCTCTCAGTGGAGACTGAGAAGACAGTGGATGATATATTCAGAGTGCTGAAGATCAAAAACTGCCAACCAAGAAGGCTGTCTTTCAGAAATTAAGTGGGGAATTTATCACAAGATCTGGCCTGCAAAAGATGCTAGAATAGTTCTTTAACATATAAAAAGCAAAGAGCGGAAGGTATAAAATACACTAGTAAAGATAAGTACACAAATAAATTCAGAATACTCCAATGTGATAACCATAGAATGTAATCCACTTATAGCCTTAACATGAAGGCTAAAAGAACTATTTAAAAAGATTGTAACTATGAGAAATTTTTAAAGGCTAGGTGATATAAAAAGATGGGAATTGTGGCATAAAAATTCAAAGTGTGAGTGTATGGGTGAACCTAAGTTGTTGATTTTTTTTTGTTTGTTTTAGTCAAAAATATCTGTTTAGAATAACTTGTATTTATAAGATGTAGTTTGCAAGCCCCGTGGTAATCACAAAGCAAAAACTTATAATGGATACACTAAAAATAAAGAGCAAGGAATCAAAACATACAACTAAAAAATCCCTTAACTACAAAAGGAAGACAGTAAGAAAGGAGGAAACAATCAAGAAAATAGAATACAAGCATCAAAATGCCACTAGCAAGTCCTTACTTATTACACTGATTGCCTTAAATATAAACAGGCAGACTGAAATTTCCAGTTAAAAGATGGTAGAGTCAATGAATGAATCAAAACAAAACCAAGACTCAAATATATGATGCCTACAAGGAACTCACATCACCTGTAGGGGCATGTGTAGACTAAAAGTGTAGGGAGTGGAAAAAACGTTCCAAGTACACGGAAACCAAGAGGGGGCAGGGGTGGCTACACTTATATAAACGTACCTTAACTCAAAAACTGTCAAAGTAGATAAAGAAGGACACAGTGAAATGAATTTTCCACTTTTATACCTCTGGGTAACCTCTCCCCACTTCCAGCACGATTGCCCCCAGACGGCAGGCAGCGTTTTCACCCTCGTTTGCCATATAAACTCCGGAGAGTAGTGACTTCTGCCTCTTCCTTCCAGCGCTTGGGAAGCTGCGCCCGGGAAAAGCGCGGCGGGTAGGACCCGCCCCTCTCGGTNCATGACCTGGATAACAGGGCGTAACTCAAGCAATGATAAAAGTACTTATTGCCTGAGAGACTAAGGATACAATGGAGACATGCCATGAAGTGCGTTTCAACGTCTATCAGGATACAAACAATGGTGTTATTCCTCAAGGCTAAGCAACGAGAAATATTTCTCCTATGGTTAACAATTTACACTAGCCCTGCCAACCCCATTCTAAAGCCACAACCTGTACAATAGTCTAACTACAGAAAAACAATTGCTGTGCCAACAGTACAAGAACCACCATATGTAGCTTATGGTATCCCCTTGAGGACAAGAGTCTAATAAAAATACATTCCCCATCCAATAGACCCTCCTTTGCTTTACGCAGAAACTTATGATGAAAATGGAAAACACACAGTTAATATAAATGACAAATGAGTTAAGGTGTAAATCCTGCCCTTTAGTTAAAGATTACAAAGACATGAGAATTGGTGTGCTTTGACCAAGGATCAAAGAAGTTCTTTAAGAAAACAGTTGAATAGGTCATATGAAAAAAGAAAATTACCTTGGAATTAAAATAGATTAATGTAAAATTAACATAGATATATTTTAGAGGCACTTCAGAGTAGTAGGCTTTTAAATAATAGACTTTCACTACTTTAAGTGTGTTTTACTGGGATTTTAGTTTAGAAGTAAGAAAGCTTACCAATAATCATAAGTATGCTTTAAAGTTAAAGGTTAATGAAATAATTATAGGTATGCTTTAAAGTTAGAAGTGAATAATAGGTCAGGAGTCATGTAGTCTAGTTGCTTTGCCTAGCACCTAGTGATTGAGGTGAAAACGTAAAAGCTTAATCATGATGTCTAAGGTTACAGAAAAATATTTTTAACAATGTACTCAATATCTTAGGTAATCAATGTATGTCAGAAAAGATTGTAACTCTTGAAAATTATGTAAATCAAAAAAGTTTCAGGCTTTGAAGCTATCCATTAACTACCTGAAAAAACACCTATAAAAAAAGTATAAAACTAAAGATCTCTCTAGAGGCAGCATGAGATGTCTTCTGGAGGTTGCTCATAACTTGCAACCTGTCGCCCCGACTCTTCTTCTTTCACCGACGCCACTCCTCCTTCAGGACTACCCTGGACCCTCACTCCTCCCTGCCAGGCTGGACCTCGGCCTCCTCCTCCTCCTCCTCCTCCTCCTCCTTCTCCTCCTCTTCCTCCTTCTTTTCCTCCTCCTCCTCCTTTTCCTCCTCCTT
>NW_025999990.1:6500280-6502281 GCF_001458135.2 Marmota marmota marmota | reverse complement strand
TAGGACCCGCCCCTCTCGGTGTTACGCCCTGCGCTGCTCCGCGTCTCCATCCCCACAGCGCACCCCCAGTCCGGCCAGGCAGCGGCGCCAAGAACTTGGGGTGTGCGTGTGGCTTAGGGAGCTGCTCCCACACGTGCGCTTCGGGTTCCGGCGACAGCACTGGGGAAAGCGCTGCGGTGCACAGGAACACTCAGCGCGCCTTTGCTGGCTCCCCGGGGCTCGCCTTCTGCCCTGTGTCACCAGCTGGTGCTCAGAGGGAAAGGGCATGGCCGCGTCCTGGCTGAGAAAATGGGCGCTCAGCTGGGGTGAGGGTGTGGAGGTGGAATAAGTGTCCCAGCTGGGCTCAGAGCAGGAAGAGGGTGCTGTGTGCGCCCCGCCGCCACCGCGGCTGTCGCCACCGGTAGTAGAAGTGGCCCGGACTGTGGGTGACGATCAGGAGCGCCTGACCCGGTCTAGCGCACCTCGCGCCCCAGGAGGAGGTGTTCTTGGGGAAGAAGAGCGGTGAAAATGCCTGAGGGGACTGAGGCCCCGGAGATAAGGAGTTAGAGTTATGGGTCCCAAAGAGGCTCCCTCAGCGCCTTGTGAGAGGAGGAGGCCGGAATTCACATTCCTCCTCCCCCTCCTCCCCCTCCTCTTCTCCCCCTCCTCTCCCCCTCTCCCTCCTCTCCCCTCCCCCTCCTCCTCGTGAAGGCTTTCCTCCACCCTTTGTCTGACAGGGTCACAGTGCTGGGGATGCTGCGGCAAGGCCACACCATCTGGAAACTGGAACCATTAGGAATGTTAAGTGTTTTGTTTATGATACTCATGACCTGGATAACAGGGCGTAACTCAAGCAATGATAAAAGTACTTATTGCCTGAGAGACTAAGGATACAATGGAGACATGCCATGAAGTGCGTTTCAACGTCTATCAGGATACAAACAATGGTGTTATTCCTCAAGGCTAAGCAACGAGAAATATTTCTCCTATGGTTAACAATTTACACTAGCCCTGCCAACCCCATTCTAAAGCCACAACCTGTACAATAGTCTAACTACAGAAAAACAATTGCTGTGCCAACAGTACAAGAACCACCATATGTAGCTTATGGTATCCCCTTGAGGACAAGAGTCTAATAAAAATACATTCCCCATCCAATAGACCCTCCTTTGCTTTACGCAGAAACTTATGATGAAAATGGAAAACACACAGTTAATATAAATGACAAATGAGTTAAGGTGTAAATCCTGCCCTTTAGTTAAAGATTACAAAGACATGAGAATTGGTGTGCTTTGACCAAGGATCAAAGAAGTTCTTTAAGAAAACAGTTGAATAGGTCATATGAAAAAAGAAAATTACCTTGGAATTAAAATAGATTAATGTAAAATTAACATAGATATATTTTAGAGGCACTTCAGAGTAGTAGGCTTTTAAATAATAGACTTTCACTACTTTAAGTGTGTTTTACTGGGATTTTAGTTTAGAAGTAAGAAAGCTTACCAATAATCATAAGTATGCTTTAAAGTTAAAGGTTAATGAAATAATTATAGGTATGCTTTAAAGTTAGAAGTGAATAATAGGTCAGGAGTCATGTAGTCTAGTTGCTTTGCCTAGCACCTAGTGATTGAGGTGAAAACGTAAAAGCTTAATCATGATGTCTAAGGTTACAGAAAAATATTTTTAACAATGTACTCAATATCTTAGGTAATCAATGTATGTCAGAAAAGATTGTAACTCTTGAAAATTATGTAAATCAAAAAAGTTTCAGGCTTTGAAGCTATCCATTAACTACCTGAAAAAACACCTATAAAAAAAGTATAAAACTAAAGATCTCTCTAGAGGCAGCATGAGATGTCTTCTGGAGGTTGCTCATAACTTGCAACCTGTCGCCCCGACTCTTCTTCTTTCACCGACGCCACTCCTCCTTCAGGACTACCCTGGACCCTCACTCCTCCCTGCCAGGCTGGACCTCGGCCTCCTCCTCCTCCTCCTCCTCCTCCTCCTTCTCCTCCTCTTCCTCCT